>NW_026731694.1:437500-838190 GCF_028476545.2 Physella acuta
TGTGACGTAGTCGAGTAGTTGAGTTGGGCGAAGTGACGTTGAAGAGTGAAGTTTTGCTGATGTTGCTGAGTCGAGGATTTTGAGCTTGGTGAAGTAGTTGAAGTGGGCGAAGTGAAGCTGTTGACGATTGATTATTTTAGGTAAGTTGAGTAGTTGGTCTTTGAGAGATGGTTAGTTGCAGTAGCGTACGCAGGGGGGGGGGGAGCAGGGGGAGCGGCCGCTCCCCCTCTGGCCATTTTCAGCAAAGTGGCGCCTTTTTGGAAACTTTTTAAACTCAAAGTTTTAAACAATGATATTTGTTAAAAATATTTCTGGTCGGCACATCTATGTAAATCACAAGATTTCTTTTCATGCAGCAATTAAGCATTATTGCATTAGTCTAGTAGTGTCTACGTTTACAACACGTATTAGCAGCTGCATCAGTTTGCCATTCTAAAAATAACCATTACGATGTTTAAAAAACCTCTACGGGTAGTTACCACTTGGCAAGAGGGGTGTTAAGTTTAAGGCAACTGTATAATGTATTTGCTTACGAATAATTGAATTAGAAAATGTTATACATAAAACTTCACACATAATTACTTTATATATACAGTTTAAATCGTGTGATTACTTTTTTTAAAATTACAATACAGAAACAAATACAACTGATGTGGCACCTCTATTTAAATTTATTTATCAGCAAACTGCGTAGTGGTGGGGAAATTTTGACAACGTCAACAACGTCATCACGATGAAGTAGTAGTATTCTTACAGTTTGGGCGATAGTGATTACGATTACAAATTATATGAAACAGTTACAACCCTCCTCCCCCATGAACCCCTCTGTAAAAAAAAATGTCATAATACCACTGCTACTTATTTAAATCTATTTCTGTAATATATATTTGTGTAATATATATTTGTGTAATATATATGTATGTTTAGAACAGTCATTCAAAAAACTGACGCTATGTTCACTCTGAGTTGGTTATCCACACCCACACCTCACCACCACAATTGTGTAGAACGACATTAATGTCACACCTAGGTATACACTGGGTTGGATAATTGACCTAAAGTGACCGGACACTGGTGAATGAAGTTGAACCCAACCCCCCCCCCCCCAACCCACCCCGAACTGATCTGTTAAGTAAATGTAGAAAAACGCGTAATGATGTACCAAAGTACCATGCCGCCAGAAAATTAGCTTTTTAAACGTAAAACTGTGAATATTGTTTTTGCAATTACCGGTAAAAGATTTGATGGAAAAACAAACAGACGCGAAAGCAAGTTAAAGAAAACGTGGGAAAAAGGTGTGATCAATGCAATGATTTATTCTAACCCACACCTATCACTATGTTAAAAAAAGATCCTTAAAGAACACAACGAAGCAGTAGTTAATTAAAATATATTATCTGAACTAAAAGACGGATATTTAGTTAAATGTAAGCTGTAAATCCGAATGTTGTTACTATTATATCGAAAAGCTCATTTTATACCAACTCTGATTTAAAAAACTTTCATTATACTGTAATACTTTAGCATTTATGATGACGATATATTAAATTCTGATTATAGACAAAAACATTTTGTAAACACGAATAGCGTTAAACAATTTCATTATATTCTAAAGTCATAATTTATTTGTTTTGACATTTATAATTAAATGTGTAGATATATACATATTTATATTAAGAGAGTGATTATTTCCCCTATTTCACTTGTCTTAAATTATTTCCCAGGAATTATTATGTAAGAATTTTTTTTACAAGAATTTCAAAACAGATTGTGTTACTTTCATTGGTTTTGGTTGTAGTGTGTGTATATTGTTTTTTTGTTTGTTTGTTTAAATTAATACAATTTGTGTTTTGTCGGCCTACATTGTGTGTTTTTTCTTATTTCTTCAGAGTGCTACTTTCAATTTATTTTATATGATAGCGAAGTAATGACATTCAGCTAGTAATTATATATATATAAATTATATATATATATATATATATATATATATATATATATATATATATATATATATATATATAATACACGTATATAGAACGTGTTAAAAATTCGGCGCCTTTTTTGCTCTTTTCGCTCCCCCTACAACAAAAACCTGGATACGCCTCTGGTTAGTTGATTTGCTAGTGTTTTGACGGAAGCCTCCCACCTAAGATTTCTCCTTGGTGGGTGTCGTCAGAGTGGTAGTGAGTTTGTTGGGAGCGAGGTAGTTGTGTTTGACGTAGTAGATGAGTTCGATTTGTTGGCGATTGTGACAGACCTCCCACCTAAGATTTCTCCTAGATGGGTGTCGTCAGGCTGAAAAATAGAAAATTGAAAGTTAGCCACTCGTACATTTGAAGCCACCCAACACAAGTACTGGGTGACTCATCTCGAGGGCATGTGCGCTTCGAGGGATGTGTGGGAGCAATACTGTCTACTTTACGACATAGCCCCCCCCCCCCCCCCCCCTTAACACGCACTTGTTGCACTATCTCATACTCTATGTCTACTAATATTATGTATTGCAATCTACAACGGCTACTGGTGTATTTGTTTTTCAACTTGATAATGCCAAAAAAAACCTACCAAACTATTTTGTTTAGAACTTCTGCTCTATTAATTTTTACAATAGCCAATAATAACTTGTAATAAGTTGTATTTATAAATAAGAGGTCAACCTAAGGTGCAGGAATTTGAAATGAATGTAAAGTTAAGCAACGAATTATCTCCCATTTTGTAATCCAAATGCCAAAGTTTTATTCAAGGGAAATAGCTTTCACAAGAATAGCTAAATTAACATTGCGTAGCTAAGAAAATCAAAATAAAGCAGTTTACATTTCATTACGTAAAAATAATATTTAACATTTAATATTAGCCATGTTCTTTTGTCAAATCAATACATTTTAATAAATGACTACTTAACTGTAGGTTTTGTTTGAAAATCTAAAAAGGTTAGCTTCATTATAACATTTTTTAGTCAATTTTAAAGAAATTCTTAGAATTGTTATGCGCTCAACTCGAGGTAAACTCAATTTTGGATCCCCTACAATAAGGGACGCCTTTTAAAAAAATCAAATACGGGTAACTATTTAATACATTGCTATTATTATTGAATAAAATATAAATAAATAAATAAATATATATACACTAAATATAGTAATATTGATATATATGAAGACATCAAGCTATCATACAACAACCAGAGATGAAGACAACATTTTACCATACAACAAACAGAGATGAAGACAACATTCTACCATACAACAAACAGAGATGAAGACAACATTCTACCATATAACAAACAGAGATGAAGACAACATTCTACCATACAACAACCAGAGATGAAGACAACATTCTACCATACAACCACCACAAATGAAGATAACATTCTACCATACAACAAACAGAGATGAAGACAACATTCTACCATACAACAACCAGAGATGAAGACAACATTCTACCATACAACAAACAGAGATGAAGACAACATTCTACCATACAACAAACAGAGATGAAGACAACATTCTACCATACAACAACCAGAGATGAAGACAACATTCTACCATACAACCACCACAAATGAAGATAACATTCTACCATACAACCAGATGAAGACAACATTCTACCATACAACAACCAGAGATGAAGACAACATTCTACCATACAACCACCACAAATGAAGATAACATTCTACCATACAACCAGATGAAGACAACATTCTACCATACAACAACCAGAGATGAAGACAACATTCTACCATACAACAACCAGAGATGAAGACAACATTCTACCATACAACCAGAGATGACGACAACATTCTACCATACAACAACCAGAGATGAAGACAACATTCTACCATACAACCAGAGATGAAGACAACATTCTACCATACAACCAGAGATGAAGACATCATTCTACCATACAACCAGAGATGAAGACAACATTCTACCATACAACCAGAGATGAAGACAACATTCTACCATACAACAACCAGAGATGAAGACAACATTCTACCATACAACAACCAGAGATGAAGACAACATTCTACCATACAACCAGAGATGACGACAACATTCTACCATACAACAACCAGAGATGAAGACAACATTCTACCATACAACAACCAGAGATGAAGACAACATTCTACCATACAACAACCGGCTACAGGACATTACCCCCTGGATATTCCCCCCCCCCCGGACATTCCCCCCCGTATTTACCCCCCGGAGCAATTACCCCCCTGTCAATTACCCCCCTGTCAATTACCCCCCCCCCCCCCGGGAATTACCCCCCCCCCCTATCAAGTTAAAATCCTAACCCTAACTAGAATTTTTCTTCCTATATACTACTTTAATCCAAACCTTAAGAAAAAGACCAAAACCTAAGCATCCACCTTAGCCTAAAACTTCACTCAAAACCAAAACCAAAGCTAGACACAACCCTAACCCTAAAACTAGCTCTAACCCTAACCCTAGCCCTAACCCTAACCCTAGCCCTAAACCTAAACCTAGCCTTAACCCTAACCCTAACCCTAACCCTAACCCTAACCTTAACCTTAACCTTAACCTTAACCTTAACCCTAGCCCTAAAACCTAACCCTAACCCTAACCATAACCCAGCCCTAAAACCTAACCCTAACCCAAACCCTAACCCTAGCCCTAGCCCTAGCCCTAGCCCTAGCCCTAGCCCTAGCCCTAGCCCTAGCCTTAGCCCTAGCCCTAGCCCTAGCCCTAGCCCTAGCCCTAGCCCTAGCCCTAGCCCTGGCCCTAGCCCTAGCCCTAGCCCTAGCCCTAGCCCTAGCCCTAGCCCTAGCCCTAGCCCTAGCCCTAGCCCTAACCCTAACCCTAACCCTAACCCTAACCCTACCTCTAACCCTGTCCGGGGGGGGGGGATAATGTCCTACTGGGTGGGGGGTAATTGACAGGGGGGGGTAATTACTCTGGGGGGTAATGTCGGGGGGGGGGAATATCCGGGGGGTAATTGACAGGGGGGAAATGCCCTGTTCCCACAACAACCAGAGAAGAAGACAACATTCTACCATACAACAACCAGAGATGAAGACAACATTCTACCATACAACCAGAGATGAAGACAACATTCTACCATACAACCAGAGATGAAGACAACATTCTACCATACAACAACCAGAGATGAAGACAACATTCTACCATACAACAACCAGAGATGAAGACAACATTCTACCATACAACCACCACAAATGAAGATAACATTCTACCATACAACCAGATGAAGACAACATTCTACCATACAACAACCAGAGATGAAGACAACATTCTACCATACAACCACCACAAATGAAGATAACATTCTACCATACAACCAGATGAAGACAACATTCTACCATACAACAACCAGAGATGAAGACAACATTCTACCATACAACAACCAGAGATGAAGACAACATTCTACCATACAACCAGAGATGACGACAACATTCTACCATACAACAACCAGAGATGAAGACAACATTCTACCATACAACCAGAGATGAAGACAACATTCTACCATACAACCAGAGATGAAGACATCATTCTACCATACAACCAGAGATGAAGACAACATTCTACCATACAACCAGAGATGAAGACAACATTCTACCATACAACAACCAGAGATGAAGACATCATTCTACCATACAACAACCAGAGATGAAGACAACATTCTACCATACAACCAGAGATGACGACAACATTCTACCATACAACAACCAGAGATGAAGACAACATTCTACCATACAACAACCAGAGATGAAGACAACATTCTACCATACAACAACCGGCTACAGGACATTACCCCCTGGATATTCCCCCCCCCCCCCGGACATCCCCCCCCCCGTATTTACCCCCCGGAGCAATTACCCCCCTGTCAATTACCCCCCTGTCAATTACCCCCCCCCCCCCCGGGGAATTACCCCCCCCCCCCTATCAAGTTAAAATCCTAACCCTAACTAGAATTTTTCTTCCTATATACTACTTTAATCCAAACCTTAAGAAAAAGACCAAAACCTAAGCATCCACCTTAGCCTAAAACTTCACTCAAAACCAAAACCAAAGCTAGACACAACCCTAACCCTAAAACTAGCTCTAACCCTAACCCTAGCCCTAACCCTAACCCTAGCCCTAAACCTAAACCTAGCCTTAACCCTAACCCTAACCCTAACCCTAACCCTAACCCTAACCTTAACCTTAACCTTAACCTTAACCCTAGCCCTAAAACCTAACCCTAACCCTAACCATAACCCAGCCCTAAAACCTAACCCTAACCCAAACCCTAACCCTAGCCCTAGCCCTAGCCCTAGCCCTAGCCCTAGCCCTAGCCCTAGCCCTAGCCTTAGCCCTAGCCCTAGCCCTAGCCCTAGCCCTAGCCCTAGCCCTAGCCCTAGCCCTAGCCCTAGCCCTAGCCCTAGCCCTAGCCCTAGCCCTAGCCCTAGCCCTAGCCCTAACCCTAACCCTAACCCTAACCCTAACCCTACCTCTAACCCTGTCCGGGGGGATAATGTCCTACTGGGTGGGGGGTAATTGACAGGGGGGGTAATTACTCTGGGGGGTAATGTCGGGGGGGGGGGAATATCCGGGGGGTAATTGACAGGGGGGAAATGCCCTGTTCCCACAACAACCAGAGAAGAAGACAACATTCTACCATACAACAACCAGAGATGAAGACAACATTCTACCATACAACCAGAGATGAAGACAACATTCTACCATACAACCAGAGATGAAGACAACATTCTACCATACAACAACCAGAGATGAAGACAACATTCTACCATACAACAACCAGAGATAAAGACAACATTCTACCATACAACCACCACAAATGAAGATAACATTCTACCATACAACCAGATGAAGACAACATTCTACCATACAACAACCAGAGATGAAGACAACATTCTACCATACAACCACCACAAATGAAGATAACATTCTACCATACAACCAGATGAAGACAACATTCTACCATACAACAACCAGAGATGAAGACAACATTCTACCATACAACAACCAGAGATGAAGACAACATTCTACCATACAACCAGAGATGACGACAACATTCTACCATACAACAACCAGAGATGAAGACAACATTCTACCATACAACCAGAGATGAAGACAACATTCTACCATACAACCAGAGATTAAGACATCATTCTACCATACAACCAGAGATGAAGACAACATTCTACCATACGACCAGAGATGAAGACAACATTCTACCATACAACAACCAGAGATGAAGACAACATTCTACCATACAACAACCAGAGATGAAGACAACATTCTACCATACAACCAGAGATGACGACAACATTCTACCATACAACAACCAGAGATGAAGACAACATTCTACCATACAACAACCAGAGATGAAGACAACATTCTACCATACAACAACCAGAGATGAAGACAACATTCTACCATACAACAACCGGCTACAGGACATTACCCCCTGGATATTCCCCCCCGGACATTTCCCCCCCCCCCCCGTATTTACCCCCCGGAGCAATTACCCCCCTGTCAATTACCCCCTGTCAATTACCCCCCCCCCCCCCCCGGGGAATTACCCCCCCCCCCTATCAAGTTAAAATCCTAACCCTAACTAGAATTTTTCTTCCTATATACTACTTTAATCCAAACCTTAAGAAAAAGACCAAAACCTAAGCATCCACCTTAGCCTAAAACTTCACTCAAAACCAAAACCAAAGCTAGACACAACCCTAACCCTAAAACTAGCTCTAACCCTAACCCTAGCCCTAACCCTAACCCTAGCCCTAAACCTAAACCTAGCCTTAACCCTAACCCTAACCCTAACCTTAACCTTAACCTTAACCTTAACCATAACCCCAGCCCTAAAACCTAACCCTAACCCAAACCCTAACCCTAGCCCTAGCCCTAGCCCTAGCCCTAGCCCTAGCCCTAGCCCTAGCCCTAGCCCTAGCCCTAGCCCTAGCCCTAGCCCTAGCCCTAGCCCTAGCCCTAGCCCTAGCCCTAGCCCTAACCCTAACCCTAACCCTAACCCTACCTCTAACCCTGTCCGGGGGGGGGGGGGGGGATAATGTCCTACTGGGTGGGGGGTCATTGACAGGGGGTAATTGACAGGGGGGGTAATTACTCTGGGGGGTAATGTCGGGGGGGGGGAATATCCGGGGGGTAATTGACAGGGGGGAAATGCCCTGTTCCCACAACAACCAGAGAAGAAGACAACATTCTACCATACAACAACCAGAGATGAAGACAACATTCTACCATACAACCAGAGATGAAGACAACATTCTACCATACAACCAGAGATGAAGACAACATTCTACCATACAACAACCAGAGATGAAGACAACATTCTACCATACAACCAGAGATGAAGACAACATTCTACCATGCAACCAGAGATGAAGACAACATTCTACCATACAACAACCAGAGATGAAGACAACATTCTACCATACAACAACCAGAGATGAAGACAACATTCTACCATACAACAACCAGAGATGAAGACAACATTCTACCATACAACAACTAGAGAAGAAGACAACATTCTACCATACAACAACCAGAGATGAAGACAACATTCTACCATACAACAACCAGAGATAAAGACAACATTCTACCATACAGCAACAAGAGATGAAGACAACATTCTACCATACAACAACCAGAGATGAAGACAACATTCTACCATACAACCACCACGAATGAAGACAACATTCTACCATACAACCAGAGATGAAGACAACATTGTATTATACCACAACCAGAGATAAAGACAACATTCTACCATACAACAACCAGAGATAAAGACAACATTCTACCATACAACCAGAGATGAAGACAACATTCTACTATACAACCAGAGATGAAGACAACATTCTACCATACAACAACCAGAGATGAAGACAACATTCTACCATACAACAACCAGAGATGAAGACAACATTCTACCATACAACCACCACAAATGAAGATAACATTCTACCATACAACCAGATGAAGACAACATTCTACCATACAACAACCAGAGATGAAGACAACATTCTACCATACAACCACCACAAATGAAGATAACATTCTACCATACAACCAGATGAAGACAACATTCTACCATACAACAACCAGAGATGAAGACAACATTCTACCATACAACAACCAGAGATGAAGACAACATTCTACCATACAACCAGAGATGACGACAACATTCTACCATACAACAACCAGAGATGAAGACAACATTCTACCATACAACCAGAGATGAAGACAACATTCTACCATACAACCAGAGATTAAGACATCATTCTACCATACAACCAGAGATGAAGACAACATTCTACCATACGACCAGAGATGAAGACAACATTCTACCATACAACAACCAGAGATGAAGACAACATTCTACCATACAACAACCAGAGATGAAGACAACATTCTACCATACAACCAGAGATGACGACAACATTCTACCATACAACAACCAGAGATGAAGACAACATTCTACCATACAACAACCAGAGATGAAGACAACATTCTACCATACAACAACCGGCTACAGGACATTACCCCCTGGATATTCCCCCCCCGGACATTTCCCCCCCCCCCCGTATTTACCCCCCGGAGCAATTACCCCCCTGTCAATTACCCCCCTGTCAATTACCCCCCCCCCCCCGGGGAATTACCCCCCCCCCCCCTATCAAGTTAAAATCCTAACCCTAACTAGAATTTTTCTTCCTATATACTACTTTAATCCAAACCTTAAGAAAAAGACCAAAACCTAAGCATCCACCTTAGCCTAAAACTTCACTCAAAACCAAAACCAAAGCTAGACACAACCCTAACCCTAAAACTAGCTCTAACCCTAACCCTAGCCCTAACCCTAACCCTAGCCCTAAACCTAAACCTAGCCTTAACCCTAACCCTAACCCTAACCCTAACCTTAACCTTAACCTTAACCTTAACCCTAGCCCTAAAACCTAACCCTAACCCTAACCATAACCCCAGCCCTAAAACCTAACCCTAACCCAAACCCTAACCCTAGCCCTAGCCCTAGCCCTAGCCCTAGCCCTAGCCCTAGCCCTAGCCCTAGCCCTAGCCCTAGCCCTAGCCCTAGCCCTAGCCCTAGCCCTAGCCCTAGCCCTAGCCCTAGCCCTAGCCCTAACCCTAACACTAACCCTACCTCCAACCCTGTCCGGGGGGGGTGGGGATAATGTCCTACTGGGTGGGGGGTCATTGACAGGGGGTAATTGACAGGGGGGGTAATTACTCTGGGGGGTTATGTCGGGGGGGGGGGGAATATCCGGGGGGTAATTGACAGGGGGGAAATGCCCTGTTCCCACAACAACCAGAGAAGAAGACAACATTCTACCATACAACAACCAGAGATGAAGACAACATTCTACCATACAACCAGAGATGAAGACAACATTCTACCATACAACCAGAGATGAAGACAACATTCTACCATACAACAACCAGAGATGAAGACAACATTCTACCATACAACCAGAGATGAAGACAACATTCTACCATGCAACCAGAGATGAAGACAACATTCTACCATACAACAACCAGAGATGAAGACAACATTCTACCATACAACAACCAGAGATGAAGACAACATTCTACCATACAACAACCAGAGATGAAGACAACATTCTACCATACAACAACCAGAGAAGAAGACAACATTCTACCATACAACAACCAGAGATGAAGACAACATTCTACCATACAACAACCAGAGATAAAGACAACATTCTACCATACAGCAACAAGAGATGAAGACAACATTCTACCATACAACAACCAGAGATGAAGACAACATTCTACCATACAACCACCACGAATGAAGACAACATTCTACCATACAACCAGAGATGAAGACAACATTGTATTATACCACAACCAGAGATAAAGACAACATTCTACCATACAACAACCAGAGATGAAGACAACATTCTACCATACAACAACCAGAGATGAAGACAACATTCTACCATACAACAACCAGAGATGAAGACAACATTCTACCATACAACAACCAGAGATAAAGACAACATTCTACCATACAACAACCAGAGATGAAGACAACATTTTACCATACAACCAGAGATGAAGATAACATTCTACCATACAACAACCAAAGATGAAGACAACATTCTACCATACAACCAGAGATGAAGACAACATTCTACCATTCAACAACCATGGTCCAAGACAACATTCTACTACACAACAACCAGATATGAAGACAACATTCTACCATACAACAACCAGAGATGAAGACAACATTCTACCATACAGCAACCTGAGATGAAGACAACATTCTACCATACAAAAACCAGAGATGAAGACAACATCCTACCATCAAATTCAAACAACCACGGATATTATTATTATTATTATACCACCGGTGACGTATTGATAAATCTAACGAAATTGGCATACACATCTAGCTCTAGATGTTATTGCATCTTCCAAATATCCTTACTCCCATTACATCCTAACTAAACAAAAACAACCCCCCCCTCCCGTCCCCCTATACAAATACCCCTGAATCAAACCCCACCTACCTATATAACATGTACATCGAAATAGGCTATCCACTCCACATCCAACAATAAACGGGCCATCCATAAATGACGTCACGCTTGTTTTGACGATTCCCCCCCCCACTCCGTCCCCTCCGTCACACATCGTCACAAAAAGCCAGCCCCCCCCCCCCCCCTAAAACGACGTTTTACCTCAGCCTACAACCCCCCCTCAAAATTGCAGTTGAATTTTTTTTTTAACTTTTATATTTATCCAAAATCTTGTTTGAACTCTATCAACATAGAGTATTTTAATCAATTCCTATTGCAATTTATTAAAACCGTTTTCTAAAGCGCAAAATAACGGCTAAAATTTTGTAGCATTGCTTTTTATGATGCAAAAATGTGACGTCACACCATCTGAACACCCCGCTGCCCCTCTCATCACACACCGTCACAAAATTTCGGACCCCCCTCCGCCCTACTAGTGTGACGTCATTTATGGACGACCACAAAATCCATATCTAAATAACCCACGAAACTATATCTAAATATCATCAACACTCCACATTAAAAACACACAACACCCCTCAACCTATATCCAACCACTCCCTCCCTGTACCCCCCCCCCCCCCATCCTGCAACCATATAATTATGTCCTCGACACTTATTAAACAAATCATGCTTTTACTCTTTTCTCTTCATTACATGTGCATCAACCCCCTACCCACATTCTTTTTCCCAAAACACCCTACGTTACATCCCCCCCCCCATCCCCCCCCATCCCGACCCCCCACCGCCTTAACACACACCCCGAGTTCCACATCGCGAGCCCGGTCTCAGAGGAAATCAAATCTACCGGTGGGCGTGGCCAGGCCGATTGGAAACGGGGAATCCCGATGCCAAGCACGCGCCCCCTTAGAGAAATTATTTATCACAGACTTTAATTGAAACGAGCCCGCCACGAAAAATCAAAGGGATGTTTAAAACCCGTACGAACACTTAACCCTGTTAGCTGGGACGGTTAGAGAAACAGAAGCCGGGGCTACTCCCTCCCTCTGCTCTGCCCCCCCCCCCCAGGCACACACTCCCCCACCCCCATCCATCGCAGACGGCTAAGTTAATTCGCGCCATTTTCAACAAAAACGAGGCCAAATGAAACCCCCACCAAGTCCTGCTTGCAAATTTAATTTTTCTTTTAATGGACGGCCGGTCTTAATTTTATTTCCCGAAGTCTGTAGACGGCTTAGCTTTTCAACTGTTCTTTAAACCTTCGGAAATAACACGTGTATATAGGGCCTATAATATATATATATATATATATATATATATATATATATATATATATATATATATATATATATATATATATATATATATAACACGATAAAATTCCCACTCTGACCATACGTTTCATGATGTAGATGAAGTAGAGTTCATCTGATTCTCTTATCATCACATCTGAACAAATAGTGTTGTCACATTATACCCAGCCGTCGTGTCTTTCTCAACTCATGCCGAGTACCAATTAGAACTGGCTCTACTCAGCTTCGCCTTACCGACTCTGGACCCGAACTCTCAACTCTCGGGCTAACCATCCCATATTTGTTTACAGCAAAGGCTTGATTGAGTTGTGTGCGACCAATATAAACAATAATGGGACGGAGTGGTCTAGCGGTAGAGAGCTGGACTGCTAACCCGTAAATCTCGTGTTCGAATCCGGGTTCAATGCAGTAGAACGTCCCTGAGTCCACCCAACTCTGATGCTTACCTAACTAACGTTAGGGAAAGTAACGGCGGCTGGGCATAGTGCTGACCACACTATCTCTTCATATGCCGAGGTCACAGAAACAAGTGAACTCTACTTCACTTGCCCCATAGACCGTCAGGTTTGAAAGGGAAACTTTACTTTTTTTTTAATATAAACAATACAACTAGTTGATATGACTTAAGACAAGCTTATTAATTTTACAAATGATAACTGTATAAATTAACTGATAGTATCGCAAATATAGATACTTCAATACGCATGGTTCAGTTAAGGTTTATTATTTAAGCGAGTGAAAGTGGTTCTGATTAATTTGTCGGTATTGAAGATGATAGGTATACACATATATAAGCTACATAAGCTTATTTAAAAAATTAAACAAAAAAAAAACAAACAAAAAAAACAAGAGTAAGCTATCTTAAAATTTATCTACGAGATGCATATCATTATTCGTTTGACTTCTAAAGAAAACGATAATATAGAGTAAATTTTAGTATTGATTTCTTTGTTTTAATTTCTTCCCCAAAGAATTATTATATCATCAAAACTTACATTACATTACATTTACTTTATGACACGAGTAGGTTTAGATTTCCTCCCTTTGACTGTTGATCTTGGAGTTGTGTTACTCTGGACGGCTGATTTATTCCGCGTGACATTTGGACGGCCAGCTGCGAATTCTCCAGGGGACCGCCATTGACGACCTGGATTTGAAGTTGACTCGCAGAAGCCTCTGGTTTGATTACGAGGCCAGGAGAAATCGTGGCACGGCGCATGCCCTCCCGCTAATGAAATCAGCCAATCGCTGGCGTTTAAAACAAGGGCCGGCTATTTCAGGCGAGGATAACTCTTGTGTTCTCGTGTTTTCACAGATAACTCAACGGGAAGTGAGCTCACTGATGGGTGGGGGGAGGGGGGTGTTAGAATACTGGGGTGGGGGAAGGAGATGGGGTGGTGGTTGCGAATTGTGGGGGAGGGGGGGAGGGGGTGGGAATCCAGAAGGAGGGCGAACACTGGTAAAAGAATATTTTTTTTCTATAGAGATTCTATTTTGTTCTTGGAAAGGGGGCGGGTATAGACCCCCACCCCCTCCTGAAGAGATGCCTGAAAGAAACTCTTGATGCAAATATTTTAAAACGTGTCAGCTGGTTTTGGTTTTATATGCATCCTTACATAAACCTTTTAACCCTAACGCTTTGTCCTTTCTAATACTTACACTTAACCATAACACTCCTCAGTCAACACTAAGGAGAAAGGTGCTGATGGGAGGTAGAGCATACGACTGCTTGGCCGAATGTCTCGAGTTCGGATCCCGGGTTAGAGCCCGTATGACGTCCATGAGTCCACACAGCTCTGATGGATACATGCATCACGATACAAAAATAAAGGCATCTGACTATATTATCCCTTCTAACCCTTTACTCAATGTACCATATTGACTGCCAGTGCCGAAAGAGTAACTTATTGGGAAAACGTTTGTTTAATCCAATCACTCAAAATGTTCAATTTTGTTGAATTTTTTTTTATATAAATAAGCTTCAAATAAAAATATAATTAGCTATTAATGTAATTATTGCGGATAGTAATGTGACAGTCCTTGTGAATCCGAGCGAGTCATCAATTACATCACGACAACCAAAACACAACCCTATTCAGTCAACGAACAGATTTGAACACTGCTCCAAATCACCCCAGGGGCCATCAAGTCCAGGGAAGTTTAGGGTTACCACTCAAAACTGTAATCTGTCCAGTTTTAGAAGGACTCGGCTTAATTGTGGGAAAATTTAGATCTTAGAAGGTTTTTTTTTTTTTTTACGGGTCTGTTGCGATTTTTTTCCTGTAGGCCTATTACATTTTATACTGTAAGCCTGTTACATTTTTTTTATTGTAAGCCTTTTACAACTTGTTTTACAGAGGGCGTATCAAATTTTTTCCTGTAGACCTATTTTTTTTTCAATGTAGGCCTAATACTTTATTTTTTTACTGAAGGCCTTTTACATTTTGTTTTACTGAGGCCTATTATATTTGTTTCTATTGTAGGTGTATTATATTTATTGTTACAATAGACATATTACATTTGTGATTACATTTTGTTTAGATAAGACGTGTCGTGGAAGCTGTTTTCTATGTGTCTAATCAAGTGTTGAAGTTATACTTCAAGCAAAGTTTCTTAAAGGCATCTCTTCGCATCCCCCCCCCCCCCCCCGAAGAAAGTCTACCGCCCCCCCCCCCTCCCGAACGAAAAGGAATTTATATAGAAAACATACTTTTAACAGTGTCCCCTCCCCCGGAAAATGTAGTCCGCCCCCCCCCCCTCATTAAGTGCACCCCCGGAGAAAAAAGTCTGGAAGAAACACTGACTCTAAGTGCTAGGAAATAAGTAATGTAACAACATCAGTAACATAAAATGATAGACCAGTGAAGTTAGAAAATCATTACAGCCAGTTAGCCCTAAAAACAGAGAAAAAATTATTAACTTGAAATGCCTTTAAAAAAACAACGAACGAGTTGATCGGATGCAGGGATTTTAATGACGGCGCTAATTTTTGCGTGCTGATATTTGATATCAACTCCCCTATTGTCAATCAATCTATTTTGCCCCTTCTAATTAAAGCTTCTCTTTGGGAGCTAATTGTAGTCTGGATAATTTCAGATTTTTTTCCCCACACAGATGTAAAATCACATTAAAAAAAAATCTTTGGAAACTCAGCAATGCTGTGATGGTTATTTGCTATACGCTAATAAAGTCATTGATGTATTTAAAGGTGAATATTTTCCTTGCCGTAGCTTAAACTCAAATCTAAAGCATAATTAATCGGTGGAATCAATCGTCAGTATTTAAAATATATTTCTGTGTTTTATGTAAGTAAATTTCCATTTTGCAGCTTGCGGTCCGCGAGGCAAGTGAATGAAAGTTCACACGTTTATGTGACCTCGGCATTTGAAGGGATAGTGTGGTCAACACTGGGCACAGCCGCCTATATTTTCCCTAACATGGGTCAGGTACTCATTAGAGCTGGGTAGACTCAATGACTTTCTACTGACTAAACCTAATTCAAATTTGAGACTTTAGGGTTAGCAGTCTAGCGCTCTACCACTAGGCCAGGCCGTTCCAAATCCTGTCAAACATGAAGATACAAACCTACTTTTAAGACGTAGCTTCTGTATTTTCAGCCCCAAAGTGAAAGTGAAAGTGGAAGAAATTTTCCGGAAAAACCCTACAACGCAAATACAGTGTTCTGCGGTAGCGTCAGGAGAAAACAACTCTTGGTCGTTGATTGAGGAGCCATCTTTGATTTGCTCGCTAACTACTTTACCTCGCACCCCTGGGGGCGGGGGGAGCGGGATTTGATGAAGTCCAGTGCCAGCGGAGGAGACACCGGAAGTGGGCGGGTCTCCCCCCGTGGGGAGGGCCAGTCGTAGTGTCTTGACATGAACGGGTGGGGGGAGGGGGGGGTGAGGTCAGGCGTTTAGCCAAACTAAGGATATTGGTCCAATTTAGGCCGTGTGGGATAACGAAGTACCGCTGACAATGTCGATTATAGGATAGTAGGGATATTAGAGGAGGAGGGGATAACTCTGTTAGTTTAAGAGATGCACAGATCAGTCAGTGTTGACACTATGTAAGACTGTGTCTCTGTCCAAATGTGGACCTTTCCAAAGGACGGAGGCGGGGGAGTTGTGGAGGATAAATTTATAGAATACAAATATACAAATATATGTGAATTTCATTGTCAATGTTATGTTATGACATATTTAGCCAGTGATGAATGGTATGGTTACCTATCAGAATGTGAATTCGTAACTAAAAACATTACCTTAACCATTCTACTGATAGCAAGTAAAAGCAATGATTCCAGAGGCGCAGCGAGGGGGGGGGGGACATATGTTCCCGGGCGCCGAACTTAGGGGGGGGGGGCGGCGCCAAATTGAAAGTTTGAGGGGGGGTGCAAATGAAAAGTTCGAGGGGGGGGGGGTGCAAATCGAAAAGTTTGTCCCCGGGCGCCGGGTAGGGTCGCTACGCCTCTGAGTGATTCTATTGCTGCAAAGTAGGGGGGGTATCAAGTGGACAGCGTAGCAGGGGCGGAACTACCATATCGCCAGACCCCGAATTGCGGGGAGGGGGGGGGGGGCGCCCAGGCCGTTTAGGGGCCTAAAATCCGACTAAAAAGCAATTACTTTGTATTCCAAAATTACATTTTCGTGCACCTTAATAGTGGTTTTGTAAAAAAAAAAAACTTCTACAGGAGTGATGTTCTACAGTAGCTAACCACGCTGTTGCGTAAAAGAAAAAAAAACTACATAAGCTTTAGTGTGCAAGATAAACAACCATTCTAACCACTTCCATGACTTATTTCCCTCTTTTTAAATAGTCATATATATATATATATATATATATATATATATATATATATATATATATATATATATATATATATATATATATATATATATATATATATATATATATATATAGGGGCCTCAACAAATATTTTGCGGGGTGGCCCTTTTTTTCTTGTTCCGCCACTGCAGCATAGCCTAGTAGTAGAGCGCTAGACTGCTAACCTGATTTCGAATCCGCGTTGAAGTTAGTAGACAGTCCCAGAGTCCATCCAGCTCTGATGAGTACCTGACGCACGTTAGGAAAAATAAAGGTGGCTGTGTATAGTGCTGACCACACAATCCCTGCGTATGCTGAGGTCACTCTACTTCACTTGTCCCATGGAGTGTCAAGATTCGAAAAGGTAACTTGACATTACTTTTAGAGGGTAACAGTCTGCTGATACCTTGTTGTTTTGTGTTATGCAAAACACAGGGTTAATGGGTGATCCATTTATGACGTCCACACGTGGGGGGGGGGTGGAGTCCGAAAAAATTAGACTTCTGCGGACGCGTATGGATTTTTATAATGGGAATTAGTGGATTTTTGTGGACGGGGGGGGGGGGGGGGGGGTGTCCAAAATCCCAAAAAATTGTGGACGTCATAAAACCCTTTTGGACCTAACGATCGAAGATGAAGTAAAGTAGAATTTATCTGTTTTTATGACGGCATATAAAGGAGTTCACGTTTGTGTTTGAGTGTGTGTTTATGTTTATGTGTGTTTGTGTTTGTGTTTGTTTGTGGTTATGGTTATGGTTATGGTTATGGTTATGGTTGTATGTGTATGTGTATGTGTATGTGTATGTGTATGTGTATGTGTATGTGTATGTGTATGTGTATGTGTATGTGTATGTGTATGTGTATGTGTATGTGTATGTGTATGTGTATGTGTATGTGTATGTGTATGTGTATGTGTATGTGTATGTGTATGTGTATGTGTATGTGTATGTGTATGTGTATGTGTATGTGTATGTGTATGTGTATGTGTATGTGTATGTGTATGTGTATGTGTATGTGTATGTGTATGTGTATGTGTATGTGTATGTGTATGTGTATGTGTATGTGTATGTGTATGTGTATGTGTATGTGTATGTGTATGTGTATGTGTATGTGTATGTGTATGTGTATGTGTATGTGTATGTGTATGTGTATGTGTATGTGTATGTGTATGTGTATGTGTATGTGTATGTGTATGTGTATGTGTATGTGTATGTGTATGTGTATGTGTATGTGTATGTGTATGTGTATGTGTATGTGTATGTGTATGTGCATGTGCATGTGCATGTGCATGTGCATGTGTATGTGTATGTGTATGTGTATGTGTATGTGTATGTGTATGTGTATGTGTATGTGTATGTGTATGTGTATGTGTATGTGTATGTGCATATGCATGTACATGTGCATGTGCATGTGCATGTGCATGTGCATGTGCATGTGTATTTGTATGTGTATGTGTATTTGTATGTGTATGTGTATGTGTATGTGTATGTGTATGTGTATGTTTATGTGTATGTGTATATGTATGTGTATGTGTTGTGTGTGTTTGTGTTTGTGTTTGTGTTTGTGTATGTGCTTGTGGTTGTATTTGTGTGTGGGTTTGTGTTTGTGTTTGTGTGTGTGTGTGTTTGTGTTTGACAGAGCTGCTGCACCACCACCAACTTTTGTCACAAACAATTCAAGAAGGAAATAGAAGCTTTCCAGGCAACGTAACAGCAAAAGATATGGCCAGAGGCGGGTGGGGGGTGGGGGGGGGGGGGGGGTGGGGGGGAGACACTAAATTTAATTTAGAAATTCTCGGGTTTGGGTTTAAGGTGTGGTGTGGGAGGGGAAGGGGAGGGGGAGGTTGTAGACAGGATGTTGACAGAAGGGAAACGTTGACGGAAATCTTTGCGCAGTTTCGTTTGTGATTGACGGAACGGAAGAGGGGAGGGGGGTGGGGGGCGAGTGATTAACTGTCAAGGTAGGATAGGGATCATATGGGTAAAGTGCGGGAGAATGCTAGGGATAGTGTGGGTAAAGTGCGGGAGAATGGTAGAGATAGTGTGGGTAAAGTGCGGGAGAATGGTAGGGATAGTGTGGGTAAAGTGCGGGAGAATGGTAGGGATAGTGTGGGTAAAGTGCGGGAGAATGGTAGGGATAGTGTGGGTAAAGTGCGGGAGAATGGTAGGGATAGTGTGGGTAAAGTGCGGGAGAATGGTAGGGATAGTGTGGGTAAAGTGCGGGAGAATTGTAGGGATAGTGTGGGTCAGGATTGGGAACGATTTAAATAGGATGGGTTAGAGATTGAGTAATAGTTACGACAGTTTGGGTTTAGGGTTGGAAGATGTTTGGAAAATTGTCGGCAGGGATATGTAGGCAACTTAAAAAGATAGGTATAGAGAAGGTAGTGTTGGTCACAGGCGTAGCGAGGGGGGGGGGGTGCGGACCGCACCGGGTGACACCATTTAGGGGGGGGTGACACCAAGGCAAAAAATAGCAAAATATATAGAGAAAAACTTGAGGGGGAAGGGTGCAAATCGAAAGTTTGAGGGGGGGGGGTGCAAATCAAAAAATTTGAAAGTTTGTCCCCGGGAAGGGTCGCTACACCTCCGGGGGGTGACACCATTCAGTGCCGCACCGGGTGACACCCGACCTCGCTACGCCACTGGTGTTGGTATCCTAACACGTTCAAGACAAAAACAAGTAAATTAGACCCCCGAATATTCGAAGTCAAAGACAGATTTTGGTTTTAAAGGAAAAGATTTCAGAAATGAAAGAAAAAAAAAACAATTAGGCCTACATATAATAATAATAATCATCTCGCACTTTTGAGTGAACACTCCCCCCCCCCTCTCATCATATAACGACAAATCTTAACTCATATTTTTCTACTGCTTGATACACAATACCCCATTCACAGGGAGTGTCCATTGTCCAACACTGGTTGAAACAAAATAGTCCCGAAACATGATTTTAAAAAGAGCCCCATAATGAAAACAGTCTTCGCTGCTTAACTAAGTTAGAGCATCCTCGCCGTGCCTTTAAATCCTCGCGAGATTTCGAGAGATTTAAAACCGCGTGACGTCAGAAAAACGAGAATTGCCCACGGGAGTCCGCGGTAACATTAGCTCCAATAGCAGGGGCAAGTAACTCGCACAATTGCCTGGTTTAACCTGCTCTTGACAAGGGGGAGAATCAATCCTTTCTTTCAGATTTCTTTTTCGTTTGTTGTGAGTGAAACAAGATTTCTGACAAAAGTGATTTGAAGTTTTATTCTTATCATATTAGATCTAGTATTGTTTTATTTATAAAGTTATACTTGCACATCGTTTTCCTTCCAAATTCCAATTTTTTAGGACCTATTTACACACTAAAGACAGTATAACATTTTTTTAGCTTTCCTATAAATATTTTTGTTTCACCGATTTCCAATGATCAGTAGAGTCGTTTCGGTTTCTAGCAATTGGTAGTCACAATGAAAAAAGAAAAAAAAACAATGTCAACTAATGCCCCACCCCCACCCACACACACTATAATTAGTAACACCTCAGCAGTTAGATCAAACAGCACAGAATTTGACGCTTGCCTTGCCTTAACCACACACGGACACCCTCTCCACGCCTCGTCTGACACATCTACCCCCTCTGTCCACTTCACCCTCAGACATAATAACCCCACATTCCCTCTAACTGTTCCAATGACCCCACCACCCACCCCAACAGCAGTTTCGAATATCTATTCCATTTACTTATTTAAAGTTCCAAATCTTGCTTCCTTCCCCTCATCTTTCACACAGCAACCTTTTGAAAACTCAACGCGACCAGTATATAAATAAACACTCTTTCAACAGGTCAACATATTTTGTTTCCCTATATAGAAAATGCTTCAATGTCCCATAGACCCTCCCCAACCCCCCCCCCCCCCCCCCCTTTGAACAATTTTCTTTCCACTCCCCACCCGGACTCCTGACACTTTCATTTGACCTTCACCCCTTTTACTGTTATCCTTTTCAATTTTTTATAAAATGTAAATATTCATTATGTACAATTGCAAAACATTTCGTTTTCATTTGATGTTCGTAATTATGTAAAGAATTTGATGTTGATGTACTTGTTTTAATTGCAAATAAAAGTATTTAAATTTTTTTTTTTAAATTTCAACTAATAGATGCACATCTGAAGATGAAAATAAATCTATTTAAACATTTAAAATAGTAATATTATTTTTTATGTAGTTTTATACACTTCCAAAGACACGAACACCAATTGTATATATAGTAATTAAATGGAGAAAGTAATATGGGATAACAACAACATTATAATAGGGTGTGCAAATTTGATACATTTGTAAGCTTCTTTTACGGTATTTCATTGAAATACCGTAAAAGTTATTAACAGAGTTATAGACAATAATATAATCACACGCACATCATACATACACACACACACAGATATATATGTAACTGGGGTAGGCCTAACTACCAGTTACAAATGATAACGAACGAGAGGCCGAGACACAGTGTTGGTCTGATGCAACCGATGACAGGTGGCTTATTGGGTCGGGCTGATAACAACCTCAAAGCCGGCGCGTGCTATTTTGGGAAACGGTATTCAGACGGCCTGTCAACTTTGATGGATAGGACGCAGATGTTATTTTACGGTCTGTACGTTTGAACTACGCAACTGGTGGTCGGAGATCGAGTACAAGTATCGATTACGGAGGAATACAAGTACAGAGACGAGTACGGATACAAGGCATAAATAGGAGGGCACGGCAGGACTCGTTCTCTCTCTTCCCGTTTCAGCGAGCTCTCTTCCATCTTCATCGCTCGCTTAGATCAGTCAGTCTGTGTGACTATGTCAAGTCGGTTATAGAACGGGTTAGCCGTATTGTGTTAAGGAGGATTATAGACATGTGGATTCAGTTATATAAAGCCTAGTGAAGGACTGTTAGGGGTCAGTTGATTCAGACTATTATTGAGAAGCATTCCTGTTGATTTATTGTGTTATTATGAAGCATTTCTTGATTCATGTAATAAAGGATCAATAGCGAACCTGCATCTTGAGTATCTATACTGTGGTCAATGTTGTCTAGAATGAGTGGTTAAACTCGTTAACACGTGGCACTACAGGCAATTAGGTCTCATTACATGTGGCGTTGCGAGCATGGTAACTGTTGGCTCGTTACAATTGGCGTTGTCGGCAGGATAAATGTTCGCTCGTCACAATTGGCGCTGCGAGCAGGGTAACTGTTGGCTCGTTACAATTGGCGTTGTCGGCAGGATAAATGTTCGCTCGTCACAATTGGCGCTGCGAGCAGGGTAACTGTTGGCTCGTTACAATTGGCGTTGTCGGCAGGATAAATGTTCGCTCGTCACAATTGGCGCTGCGATCAGGATGAATTCAACTAGACTTGCCGTTTAAGGCACCTATAGTCAACCTTGTGCATAACTGTGTTTAGTGTGTGTGTGAATTCGGACATTCAGGAACTGTGAAAATTGAGGAACGAGGAAAAATTTTTCATACACACACGGTAAGAAAGAACTCTCTTTTTTTTTTAGTACTTAAGGAAGAAAATGTCTACTCTGGACGAGAAGCAGACCCATATAGTGGTCCTACCCAGAGAGTCCCATATTAACAAATTTTACGGGGACGGAGACCCAACTTTAACCAACAGGTTCAGTGAAGAGGTCAAAGCGGCCTGGGCCTCGAGACATATGTCACCAGAGGAAAGATTAAGACTGCTGATGGGCAGTATAGGTGAAACGGTTAGGGCAGAGGTTAAGTGCCACGATAGGACCGTCCAATCAGATCCAGATAAGGTGCTGGATCTGATTATGGAGACCTTTGGGGAGAGACGGTCGGGAGTGCAACTGCTATCGGGATTCGTGGGCTTAAAGCAGAGAACGGCGGAGAGTGTGATGGAGTACTCACACAGGATGAACAGGGCCTTTGATTTGGTAAAGGGCAAATCACCGGACATTGATGTACGCCTACTGAGGGACCATTTCATCGAGGGGCTAGCAACCCCGATCTTAAGGAGAGAGTTGAAAGAGGAGGTCCACAGAGACCAGCAGTTGACCTTCCTTCAGGTCAGGAACTCAGCGATCCGCAGGTCCGAGGATGAGGACCAATCGAACTGTTCGGTGGACAAAGTCTCTGTGCCTCAACAGAGACAATCCCCACCCACAGGGGCCGACACGATGGAGACCATGATGGCTCAACTGTTGGCCCACCTAGAGAAGGTTGACCAACGCTTGAAGTGGTTGGAAAGCAGGTCAACAGCTGAGAATCAGGAAAAGAACGGGACAAAACAGGGACGGGTTGGACGGCCGCGTCCTGCCAAGCCATCACTCCAATGGACGGCAGACGGTAGACCAATTTGTTTGTCTTGTTCACAACCCGGACATATGGCACGGTACTGTCCGGTGAAACGATCGCCCTCTGTACGGCAGGTCAAGGCTACAGAGCGGCGAGGTAATGACTTAGTAAACAAAATGACAAAGAAACACAGTAAGGAGAAAAAGAAAGGCAAAACACAACTAATGAAAAAAATGAACTGTGAAATGAACTTGAATGTTGAAAAGTTTCAAGTGAACAATTTGTTGGTAGAGAAAAATGATGATAAGAAGAAAATTGGTAGACTTAATAAAGGAATTCAAAGTCTAACCAGGAAACTGGATAGGAAAAGTTCATGCAAATTAAAAGCACAGGAGAAATGTTCATCTTTAGAGTGTCTGTTATCGGAAGAAGTAAATAAAAATAGTGGACAACAGAACAGTGTTGGCAAACTAGAAAAATTATCAGATATTGAAAAAGAACTTCAAATTACAGCAAGGCTGGGATCCATCGAACAGCGATGGGCAGCAGAATTGGCACTCGTTGACCTAGAGAGAAAACATCGCCCGGGGCGGTCCAATGGCAATGCGGACGCTTTATCAAGGAATCCTTACGAGACACCGGGTGATGAGGAAGAAACACTGACAGGAATATGTGAGGTCAGAGCGTCAACAGATATCCCTCATGGGGTACAAGTGATGCAAAACGGGCAGACCGGGGTGGAGCACATATCCACGGAACCCGAACATATGGACAGTAGTGATTTTAATTGCCTTAATCACCAAAAGATAAGAGATGCCCAGAGAACGGATAGTGGCTTACAACCGCTATTGAAACACGTCCAGGAACAAAAATTCCCAAGGAAAAGGGAAAGAGAACAATTTGGTCGAGAAACAAAGAAAATACTGAGTCAGTGGAACCGTCTCAGTATAAAGGATGGTGTTCTCATGCGGAGAATTCATGACCAAATTGATGGCACAATACACCAGGTGGTGGTGCCGGGACAATTACGAGGAGAAGTGCTAAGGTTGGCACATGACAGGGCAGGACACCAGGGTCAGGACAGAACCCACAAAATATTACGACGGAGGTGTTACTGGCCCAATATGGAAATGGAGGTCAAACGCCATTGTGAGGCTTGTGTGAGGTGTCAGCATGCGAAAATGCCAGTTGTCAAAATGAGACAGCCATCAGGACACCTACTAGCGACAAAACCACTAGAGATTGTGGCTATGGACTTTACGTCGTTGGAGCAATCATCGGATGGGACGGAACATGTGTTGGTAATGACTGATGTATTCACCAAATGGACGGTGGCGGTGCCCACGCGAGATCAGACCGCCAAAACAGTGGCAAAGGTCTTATTACAACATTGGTTCATCAAATATGGCATACCAAGACAATTACACTCTGACCAAGGAAGGGCTTTCGAGTCAGAAGTAATTAACCAACTGTGCAGCCACTACGGGATCAACAAATCTAGAACAACCACATTTAATCCGAAAGGAAACGGACAGTGTGAACGGTTCAACCGCAGCATGCATGATTTGCTGCGTACGCTAGAACCTGAACAGAAAAAACGTTGGCCTGATTTTCTCCCAGAGTTGGTATATCTATACAACTGCACACCACATGCCACAACCGGCTTTTCGCCATACATGTTGCTGTTCGGACGGGAGGCTCGACTCCCTCTTGATTTGTTCCTAGGAAAAAGGGAGAGTATGACTGGCTCATACACCGCACTGGAATATGTGAATGAACATATGAGAAGAATTAGAGAAATGTACAGGGTAGTACAGGAAAGACTAGAACATGAATCTCGGCGAAGGGAAC
Organism: Physella acuta; assembly: GCF_028476545.2. NCBI lineage: Eukaryota > Metazoa > Mollusca > Gastropoda > Physidae > Physella > Physella acuta. The sequence continues at coordinate 463,321 of NW_026731694.1, forward strand.
CGCCGATACAGACGAAGGACCCGCCACTCAAACTGAATGACAGGGTATTACTGCGTAGCCACCCGTTAGGCAGAAACAAAATCCACGATCTCTGGGGACAGGAGATATGGCAAGTCGTGGAGATGCCTAAAGTAGCAGGTGGCCCCTTTAAGATAAGACCCATCGATCACGCCAAACCGGATCGGTGGGCGAATATTGCTCAATTAAAGAAATATTGGAATAGGCAAGAAGAGCAGTTACACACAGAGAAACCCAAGACAATTAGGGAACCGGAAGTTATAACGGAAATTCACATACCCATTCCGGAACCATATCACCATCAACAGAACAACAGCGATACGCAAGGGGAGGATACCGGCAACAATGAGGATCCCGGTCCCTCCAGAAGCAGAGAGACAGTAGACCATCAGATAAGTGGTCCGCGGAGAAGTTTAAGGAACAGAAGGAATACGAAATTTTTTGTCAGCAACCATCAATTCTTTCATGGTCGCGCTGGTATGAAAACAGACTGTTCAAAGAGCTATAGAAGTGAACTGGTGAAGGCACCAAATGGAAAGGGTGGATGTGAATTCTAGAACTGTTTTGTGTCTCAGGAAGATGATGTAGACACAGTTGATATGTGAAATAGGTAGAACTGTCAATCGTATACGAATGGAACGTCGTGGACAGTGAGTGGAACAATAGATTGTTTGTTTACGACTGTGCGATTGACTTTGGAGGAGTGCACCTGCCAGGCGTTGTTTGTGGTTGAAAACACACAAAAAAAGCAGGGGTGGATGTAACTGGGGTAGGCCTAACTACCAGTTACAAATGATAACGAACGAGAGGCCGAGACACAGTGTTGGTCTGATGCAACCGATGACAGGTGGCTTATTGGGTCGGGCTGATAACAACCTCAAAGCCGGCGCGTGCTATTTTGGGAAACGGTATTCAGACGGCCTGTCAACTTTGATGGATAGGACGCAGATGTTATTTTACGGTCTGTACGTTTGAACTACGCAACTGGTGGTCGGAGATCGAGTACAAGTATCGATTACGGAGGAATACAAGTACAGAGACGAGTACGGATACAAGGCATAAATAGGAGGGCACGGCAGGACTCGTTCTCTCTCTTCCCGTTTCAGCGAGCTCTCTTCCATCTTCATCGCTCGCTTAGATCAGTCAGTCTGTGTGACTATGTCAAGTCGGTTATAGAACGGGTTAGCCGTATTGTGTTAAGGAGGATTATAGACATGTGGATTCAGTTATATAAAGCCTAGTGAAGGACTGTTAGGGGTCAGTTGATTCAGACTATTATTGAGAAGCATTCCTGTTGATTTATTGTGTTATTATGAAGCATTTCTTGATTCATGTAATAAAGGATCAATAGCGAACCTGCATCTTGAGTATCTATACTGTGGTCAATGTTGTCTAGAATGAGTGGTTAAACTCGTTAACACGTGGCACTACAGGCAATTAGGTCTCATTACATGTGGCGTTGCGAGCATGGTAACTGTTGGCTCGTTACAATTGGCGTTGTCGGCAGGATAAATGTTCGCTCGTCACATATATATATATATATATATATATATATATATATATATATATATATATATATATATATATATATATATAAATAAATATATGAATAAATAAATAAATAAATAAATAAATAAATAAATAAATATATATATATATATATATATATATATATATTGATATATATATATATATATATATATATATATATATATATATATATATATAAATACATATATATATATATATATATATATATATATATATATATATATATATATATATATATATATATATCAGTGTGTGTGACTGTTCGTATAAGCAATTCTGTAATTAAAATTGATTTCTCTGTTTAGAAAATAAAGCATTATCTTTCCCATTTCCATCAGCAGTATTATCTAGCTGCTACTAGATGTAGTTTTGATTCCTAAATTGTATAGACCTCCCCCAACAAAGGGTTGCGCAGGCACAGGGTGCAGGGGCTTGTCTTCTTGTATTACAAAGCCCAGCGATGTTATGGTATATGGCAAGGGAGACTATCCAGGTATTGTTTCAACTTCTAAGGGGAGATCACCACCCCGTGGTTTCGCCAGCTCAAATTCGGTTACTGCCCATCGTGTGTATGACCGGCGCGCCGAGGGACGCAAGCGCCGGTTAATGTCGGTCTAATTGCCCAGAACACGTCGAGTATTGGTAGGCCGGGCACTCGGGAAATTAAAAACCCTCTGATGTAGGTCCTTTCCTGACAAGACATACACGGCAAGTCGGAAGCGAGAGAGTTAATATAGCGATCTGTTTGAAAGAGTTCGGAAGGGATGGGGGCGAATATTCGAAAATAAAAATAAAAATGGGCATAATTTCACTAATGTTTACAATCTGACTTAACCATTCATGCTTTAAGAATGCTGTAAGTAGATTTGAAGAAAAAAAAATATCAGCTTAAAAAAAAATGATCCTGTCAGTTGTAATTGTGGTGAATTATCGGCCACCTACAGCGAGTGAACTGAAAACTGGAACAACCGGCCCGTAACGAGAGCCAGACTAACGTGAATTATCTGCCCCTTATTAACAATGTTACTTAGTGCGACTGGTCTCCCCTTGGGGGAATCCACGATGTGAGGGCACCGCTGAGACGTGGGTGAAATGTGGAGGGGGTGGGGGATGGAGTGGGGGCGTTGGATGTTGAATGTCTCGGAGTTGTATTGTGCAGGTTTTTATGACGTCCGTGCAATATGCCAGGATGGCAAGTTTTAGGGCAGAGTAGCAAGTTTTAGGGCAGAGTAGCAAGTTGTAGACGATATGGCAAATTTCGACCATAATTGCAGGGTGGTGAGTTTTAGTTGAGGATACTAACAAGAAGACAAAATGGTAAGTTTTAGACCAGAGTAGCAAGTTTTAGTAGGCCAGGGTAGCAAGAGTTAGAAGAGAGTTGCAAGATTTAGACCAGGGTAGCAAGAGTTAGAAGAGAGTTGCAAGATTTAGACCAGGGTAGCAAGTTTTAGACCAGAGTAGCAAGTTTTAGACCAGAGTAGCAAGTTGTAGACGATATGACACATTTAACCATAATGGCAGGGTGGTGAGTTTTAGTTGAGGATGCTAACAAGAAACCAAGATGGCAAGTTTTAGACCAGAGTAGCAAGTTTTAGAAGAGAGTTGCAAGATTTAGACCAGGGTAGCAAGTTTTAGACCAGAGTAGCAAGTTTTAGACCAGAGTAGCAAGTTTTAGAACAGAGTAGCAAGCTTCAAACGGAAGTACTTCATGATTTTATATTCGATCAAAACATTCTGCTGATAGAGAAAACTCAATGCTACACTCCTACCGGCCATTTCCAACATGACGGTCAGTGTTTCTTTCAGACTTTTTTCTGGGGGGGTGGGGGATGGGGGGGAGGGTGAAATTTGGCGGGGTGGGGTCGAACACTAGTAAAAGTATATTTTCTATACAAATCTGATTGTGTTCGCCAACACCCCCCCCCCTCCCCGACCCCGAAGAGATGCCTGAAAGAAACACCGATGATGGTTTTTATGCAAGTTTATTTATGCACCACGTTCTACACATTGACTTGAATGCTTTGGTGGATTCTCGAAGTCTATTCAAATAGCGTTTTTAAAGATGTTAGAAAGAAAACTACACAACATTAAGGTTACTAAAGGGCCCAAACAGCGGCTAAAACAACGAGAACCACAGGACTGATGAGGACTGACATGCGATTTCTTCTTTTGATATTATGTGTTTTCTTCTTCTTCGTTCTTAACGTTTAGTGTTGGTAGGGATCGAGCCTTATCTGCCAGAGGTTTCGAACTCGAGACCTTTTTTTTCGAATTTGCCAACCATGAGTTTTTGCCGACTCGACCAAGTCCACAGCACAGTTAAGTATACTTGTCAACTGGTTATGCACCATTGAGTACGTTGACTCCAATTTCAGCCTGCTTTTCTTTTTGGATTTGCTTCCGCAGCCTTTGTCCAACTAAGAACAAACTACAAGGCAGCAGTTGTTTGATTTTGGAGTTGTCTCTCCTAGAAGAGTGGCTGTCACCAGCTAAAGAGCCTCATCTGACTGGTATTCGAACTCATGACTTTTCGATTTAGCAACCATGAGCTTTACCGACTCGACCACGCCGAGTTTTAATTATACTGGATTTGGTTTTATTTTTGTTTCATTTCTGACTTTATGAATGAATTAAATGTAAAGAACAGTATTTACGGTTACATAATACAATCATGTGATACTTCAGAACGGTATTCCACCAACTAATCGATGGTTAACCACCCACCCCTCCCCTTCAATCTTCAACCCTCGAGCCAAATGTCTGAAAGAAACTCTAGGCCCAATCAATGTTATGTATAGGGTTAGGACTGAGCCATGGAGACAATTAATTAAACTAGTGTAGGATGTCACCACGGCTAGCTATACAGAACACCTACATTAAATTATACTTTTTTTGAAAGAAACATTTCATGGCAGTGTACATTACACATCAAATTCTCTGTATCCATGAAATACTGAGCAATATTTAGCTTCTATACCGACGAACTAATCATTTTATGCAATCACTAATTTATTTTATTAAAGACACAGTAACAGTTTATAGTGTTTGCCTTACTTCTCTCCCTTTGTCAGTCATATAAAAGTTATCTCCCATGTAGCTTTGTTGGCTAACGATGGGACACAACTCACCTGTTTTAGGTGCGTAATTTATGAACGCTAAGACAAAAAGAGTGCTTTCCCCTGGCGACGCGCGGCCGGCGGTGTCGAACGACCTTGGGCCGTGAAACGGTAGAGCCCCGGCCGTGCGTCGCCGCGTGACCCCCGGGGCTTGAGGGGGTGAGGAAATCGTCAGGTGCTGGCTGGTGTTACGGCCCTTGGTTCGAGGCACGGGCGCTCGAGCTGCCACTGGAGGGGCTGTGACGCGTGCTGTTGTGTCAATCTGCTGGGGAGGGGGAGGGGGTGGAGGTTGGTACTCCAGCGTGGGTTATAGATATACAGCTGTAGAGCTTTATGTCTGTACCTATAAGTATAATGAGCTGTAACAGAGTTTAGCTTACGTACCTTAAGCATCCAACCAACATTAGTTAATAATGGCGCATCTAGGGGGTGTGTAGTAGGGGTTGCCCTCACAGATTTAAGGGCTAACCTCGCTTGCCTATAGTAAAAGTTAAGTTATCTAATGGACCATGTGGCAATTAGAGTTCACCTATGTATACGAGCTTGACATATTAAGTGATAGTGTGATCAGCACACTGCCCAGTCGCCTTTACTTTCCCTAGCGTGTGTTAGGTTACGACCAGACTTAGGTACGTTCTACTGACTTGAACCCGGATTCAAACTCTAGATTTTCTGGTTAGTAGTCGAGTGTGCATTCGATTACGCCGTCCCATTATACTGCATGTTTTACCTACATTCGTGTTCGTATAGTTATTTAGTTGTTTTTTTTTTTACAAATGTTCGTTTGTTACATTTATAAAACTAACACTAAAAAATTATAAAAATACATAAACGTTGTCTTCTAGGTGGTCTGCGCGTGACAACTCTCAATCACAGTATACTGTTTATTATTAGAACGTCGTATTAGAACAGTGTTTTTCTACGGTACATCACATTTTGTATAGTACACTACTGTAACAGGCAATATGCAAAAGGAAAAAAAAAAACTTGTTTGAGATATTTTGTTTTTCCATGAATGTATGTATTCTGTGTCAGTAGCGTAGCGAGGGGGGGGGGGCGGCGGGGGGGGGGCATATGTCCCGAGGCGCCGAGCTTAGGGGGCGCCAAAATGGGTTGGAAAAATAAATTGAAAGGTTGAGGGGGGGTGGAAATTGAAAGTTTGAGGGGGGGGGGGTGCAAATCAAAATCTTGAGGGGGGGGGTGCAAATCGAAAAGTTTGTCCCCGGGCGCCGGGAAGGGTCGCTACGCCTCTGTTCTGTGTCCGCGCTGATAACATTATCATTCCCAACTAAAAATATATCAACAGAAATAAAACCTAATGCTAAAATATAGGATATATTTGATGTTGAAACACGGACTACTGATATGTGTAAACACCATGAGTAATCAGACGCATTGCTAGTATAAATATATTAGGTGTCAGATTTACGCCAATTTAAAAAAAATAAACCCCCTCCACAAACCATTTTAGGCTTCCATCCAGCCAGGTTTAAACTCTCAAGCCGTTTTAAGCAAACCATCCCTCCCCCCTCCCCCACCCCCACCTATCCAGCTGTACCATCCCTATTCAGTTTAACAAATCTCCAAACTACTTTAATCCATCGCAATGTAGTTTAACCCCTGCCCACCATCCACAACCTAGTATAACCGTCACTAATTCACTTGAACCCTCTATATACGTTAAACCCTCCCTACCACATTCAACCCAACCATAACCTAGTTTAAACTGACACCGACACCGTTTGTTACGTCATATGTTCTGCAAATCTTTTATTACATCCATTATTTTCATTTAGTGCACTCATGCTCTGATCACCCCAGGCCCCCCCCCCCTCGTTACACCCCTCCCCCACACACACAAGCTTGCACCCCCTAGTTTCGCCATGTCCCTCGCCACTAAACCACCTCGAGTTATCACAATAAAACCCTCACGGAGTTGAGGAAAAAAATAAAATAAAACTATTTACAGACGTCCTTACAATCACGTGCTTCGTAATCTAGAATCCACACACGTTTCTAAAACAATAAGTGCCCACCTGTTAATTCTCCATCAAACAGCCACCCCCTCCACACCCCCACCCCCACCCCTGACCCCAGCGCTCAAGTATGGCCACTGCTCTCAACAAGTAAACACGACGCTATAAGGGGCCGTAAATCTAAGATAGACGTTTCGCGTGTCCCTATGGGAACTAGAGTTATGGCGCTTTTTTTTTGTTCAGATTTTTCAACATCATGACAAGGGGATTCAACTCCGTCATTACAAGATATGTGTACCGAATTCATGACGTTAATTTAGAGTGTGTTTCAATTAGCTGTACGATGCCGAATATATTTTGGCAATGTACGTTTGGACAGGTCTATAGATGAGGTTATTTAGCGTTAGTAGAACAAGTTAAAGCATTTGTGGTCAATAGTGCTACCAGGTCTTATGTCACCAGGTGCAGCAAAAGAGTTTCAACTCGACCCCCCCCCCCTCCCCCGCTTTTCATTTTTCGATTCGGTATTGCCAGTCTCAAAATACTATTTTATTTTAGTTGGATGAAAACTTGTTTTGACGGTCAATTTGACTATTTTTCGATTTGGTGTCACCCTCACTCCCTTTTTTTTTTGTCGCGCAACTATTGGGAGTTAATGGTTGAGGTTTCATGTTATGGACATTAGGGTCAAGATATGTTTTGAATAACACGTCTATATGTCCACATCTATATGTGTAACTTAGCGTAGCGCTTTCGCCCGATCATCCTACCCCTTGCGACCTTTGACTTAGTTTTGATCGGCAAGAACGATCGCCTCGGTCACTCTTCTACATCGGTATGGAGGTATGGAGGTATGGAGGGACAAGAATTATATTAAACGTAAACTGCTCAGAATTTTCGGGCAGCTTTTAAGAGCAGCTTAAGTTTCGAGCTCGATCCGGGTTCAAGTCAGTAGACCGTCCCTGAGTCCACCCATCTCTGATAGGTACTTAACTCACTCAAGTAAAGGCGGCTGGACATATTGCTGACTACACTGTCTCTTCACATGCCGAGGTCACAGAAACAAGTGAACTCTACTTCACCTACCCCATAGACCGTCAGATTTGGAGGGGGAACTTTACAAATCATACAAAATCGAATAGTCAAACACTATAGCAGGCTTCCATAAACATCAAACGCTCGAGTGCCGACCACAGCAGCCGCCTTTGGTGTCTATTCGGACTTTGTTTATTCAAAACTATTTGAAATTAATTAAGTGTCAGTATGATGACAGAAAATATTTACACGCTTGCAACGTAATTCAGGTATTAAGGGGTTAAAATAATGAAACTATTTTGTTGTTTATTTTAAACTATTCTTCTTAAAATAATAAAGCTATGTTTGCCACTAATTTGTACTAGATAAGTTGCCTGCAGTATTGCGAGTCAACTATGTCTAATGCTGTTGGCCTTCTTTCTCTTTTCCACACAAGACAACGGCCAGCTAGTTGGTGTTCGCTGTTGTTCCGCATCATTCGTTGTCGTCACAGATACCTGTGGTATAACCCTACATGTCCTACCGTGCATGGAAACACTAATTGCAAGTTTGGAAAGTGAAGTCTGATTTGTTTTTCTATACCTTATTTAATTTAATTTTTTAAATTTCCGTCATAGGTTTGTTTTTTGTTTTTTTTTAAATTGAAAAAAAAAACAACAACGTATGTCTGGTAGAAAATAATGCAATTATAACAGTAACAGAGTAGGACGTGGTTTGTCGTTTTGTTATGTTTGTGTAATTCCGCGGCAGATCGAGGTATATAAACATAAACATTTATTTCCATTTTTCTTTCTCGTTATAGAAAGAAGTAGATTATTAAGCTAAAGATGGATTCTTTTCTGTGATTCACTTGCGATGAGGAAAAGGTATATGAAAAACGGTTACGTCTTTTAGAGCAGTATAATGATACATATGGGACGGTGTGTTCGAACGCTAGTACGCAAGACTGCGAGTCTGAATGTCTCGAGTTTGGATCCCTAATTGGAATTCGTAAAGCAATCTGGGTTTTTTCAGCACTGTTAGGTAGCTGACTTAAGGGGAAAGTAAAGTAAAGACAGCGGTGCGGCCTAATTAATACAATGTAACTTCACATGCTGAGGCAATAGAAACAGATAAACTCTACTTCATCTGCTCAATGGACCGCAAGGTTCGAAAGGGAACTTGTCTGAAATAAATAAGTAAGGCTCACGAGCTTTTATAATGCCGCATATTTTAGAGCAGTCACATGTTTCTGGCTAAAGGCAAGCCTAGCCTATGAGATACAATTTCATCCTCCCCTTTTGACTGTTAGATATGTTACTTAAATTCATAACACAGGCAACATTTCTAAAATTTTAACTAGATCTAGGTGATTAGATTGTATGACTGATTATAAACAAATCCAATACGGAGTTGTCAACAACTGGAAAATTTACTGTCACTTACACAAAGGAACAAAAACACTTTCGCCTGGACAATTTGCCTGGACAAACCAGACCTTAAATCTAATTAATCAAAGCGTTGTTACTGAGCTCTTGGGGGTCACCCGTTTAAATTTTGTCAACCGATGGCCGTGAATCTACTAACCCGTCCAAGATATACAGGGGATGTCTTACGCTGTTATTCACGACTGGGAGATAATCTATTATATTAGTAAATACATGATTAAAGCACCCTTTCACAACAAGGTTATATTAGTAAATACATGATTAAAGCACCTTTTCACAACAAGGTTATAATAGTAAATACATGATTAAAGCACCTTTTCACAACAAGGTTATATTAGTAAATACATGATTAAAGCACCCTTTCACAACAAGGTTATATTAGTAAATACAGGATTAAAGCACCTTTTCACAACAAGGTTATAATAGTAAATACATGATTAAAGCACCTTTTCACAACAAGGTTATATTAGTAAATACATGATTAAAGCACCCTTTCACAACAAGGTTATATTAGTAAATACAGTTTTAAAGCACCCTTTCATAACAAGGTTATATTAATTAACCCAAGTTAAAATAAAGGATACATTCCCATAAGGCAGTTCATGGTAATCAGGGGAAGTAGAGCTCTCCTGTTTCTCTAAATTCGGTATATTAAGGTATAACCGTATTAACACTGTAAGCTTATTTGTTTTCCCTAAGAATACACAAGAGCCATCGTATTTGAACACTATTCTAATGGGTTAGTAGTTATTTGCCCCATCGCTTCACCACGCCGTTCCTTATTAAAAACAACAGGACTCTAAATTTTAACAATCTAATCTGTTGAAAGATTAAATTATGGAATAAATATTTAAATGGATTTTCTCAATCTATTAAAAAAAACTTGCAGTTTAGTACTTCCAATGACTACAATATCAACCTAGGCCCAACTCTCGCCCTAGTCCCGTTCCTAACCCCTATCATAACCCTGACCTTGACCCTAGCTCCAGCCTCAACAGCAGTACCGGCAGAGAAGAGGTACTAAATACAATCTTCTAAACAACTTTAAGCCAATGCTCTAGTCAAATTTCAACAAGATCTGATTTAGCCGGCGTACGGCATCCATCCGGTTATAATACAAGAAAGTCCGGTCAGCGTTTGATACAATTGTATATTGTAGTTGCTCACATCTTGTCTGTATAGCTGATAGGCCTTATAATTAGAGTGTTTCTTTCAGGCATCTTTTCAGGGTTGGGTGGGGGCTGTTGAAGGTTGAAGGCAGTGTTTCTTCCAGACTTTTTTCTCCTAGGGGGGGGGGGGGGCACTTGAAATTTTTTTTTAGGGGGGGGGGGCGGACACTATTAAAAGTAAATATTTTCTATATAAATTTCATTTCGCTCGGGGGTGGGGGCGGTAGACTTTCTTCGTGGAGAGGGGGGGGGGCGAAGAGATGGCTGGAAGAAACTCTGGTTGAAGGAGGGGTGAGGGCACTACATCACCCTCCAGACAAAATTGAAAATATTAAATTTAAATAAAAATATAGATTCTAACGATTCTTATAACTGAACCCCCTCCCTTTCGGAAGTTTTAACCCCCACCCCCTTATTGAAAGAAACACATTAAGATTAAAATGAGTTTTAGGTCTACTACTATAGGCCTACTTCGATATCATTGCATTATTTCTTCAATACACCATGAGGAAAAGATAGTGCCCATTTAAAATCGTGTACGGCATGATATACAAATTATTAATTAAATATCCGTATTAAGATTCTAATCATTCTATTCTCTGATTACGAGTATTAAAACAAGTTTATTTTACCAAAAAAAAAATAGAAAACTGATTGTCCGTCGGTTTGTCAATATCAACCACGAATCGTCTTGTCCTCTTGTAGTCGTGGAGAGCGGTTGCCGGCAGGGGGATATGGGGGGGGGGGGGGGGGGAAGGACACCAGTCCGGGGCGTGTTAAACAATCAGCTCCATGTAATCGATTACATTCCGCGGCTCGCGCCCCGCTGATCAATCGACCAATCCGTGTTAAGCGCTGTCGCGTGCCGATGACGCGTTGCGCATGCGCACTGCGCCGAAGAAAAAAAAAACTTTCCGCGGAGCATCCTCATTTGTAGGGAGCCCGGTTCGATTTGTGTCAATAAGTGGGCGTGGTCAAGCTTGTTGACAAGCACGCTGACAAGAGGAGCTGTTGTCACAACAAGAGTAGGGCTTGACAGGGGGGAGGGGGTTGGCAGGGGGTGAGGGGTGGGGTCCACGTCGAGGAATCAAAGAATTGGATTCGCCAAAAAAAAAAAAAAAAGAAACGAAAAGACACGCGCGAGGTAGAGTCGGTCACGTGGCATAGATTTTGTGACAGAATTTAATAAATCGCTGTGCGTCGTACTCGACCACTCAGATTTGTGAATACTTTGAGCTTTGGCTACCCAGAGACTCACTTTAGCTACGATACATATGTAATTTAATTAAGTATAAGTTCTGATTTGATGTAATTAAATCTAAAAAAGATAATTTGTCACCAAGTTTAGACCTAAAACAGAAGAAGGTCTCTTATAAGCAATAGACTTTATCTGTGAGATGGTATTAGCTTCAAGATGGGAGAGCACTCCATAATCAGAACAATTCTACATTTGACGACGCTTTTTGTTCTAGCCCTATAGAACTTTGGTGTTAAGGAGATTAGAAGGTTGATTATTTTCTTTAAGGATTAATTTGAAGCCCTTCACATAGTAAGTATTTATTTCATTACATGAGTTATTTTAATTAAAAACGGAATAGTGTTGAATAGAATAAAATTAATCTTTCTTATTTAACGCCGAAGCTCGCTCATTCGAGATAAAAGTAATTTGTTTTTATTTTCTTTGGAATTTCGTTTAGTTAATAGTTTAGTTTAAAACTGGGTTTATATTATGTTAAATGTCGTTATCAGTAGAGTGGTTGCTGTGTGTTAATTTGCTCTGGTTGTGTGTTAAGTTGGGTTGTTTATGATGGGTTGGCGATCAGTTTTCTCGTCGGGTTGTTGATGGGGCTGGAGGTTGTGGCGTATGGTCGGTATTCTGGTCGGGTTTAGCCGACAGATCCGACACAACAGTTACTAAGATGTGTTACTGTCCTACGTAACTAGTACACTGTCCTACGTCAAAACGGCACTGTCCTACGTAATGACAGCGCTACGGAATGAAAGTGCTACGTAATGACAGCGCTACGGAATGACAGCACTACGTAATGACAGCACTACGTAATGACAGCATTACGGAATGACAGCACTACGAAATGACAGCACTACGGAATGACAGCACTACGGAATGACAGCACTACGGAATAACAGCACTACGTAATGACAGCGCTACGGAATGACAGCACTACGGAATGACAGCCCTACGTAATGACAGCACTACGTAATGACAGCACTACGTAATGACATCACTACGGTATGACAGCTCGACCGAATGACAGCACCATTCTACGTAAACCCCCACACTTTCTCTGGCTTGACAACACTGTCTAAAATTTTCATCCGCTAGGCCTAAAACAAAAACAAAAAAACTTGACGTAACTAGACTGACAATGCGATGAAACCATGTCGGCAAATACTCTCTAACACTGTTTTGTTAGCCTAGTAGACCATCTGACCAAACCCATTTTGTTTTATTTATTCAGCCCCTGTCCGTACGATTAAATACACTTTTAACATAGGCTTAAACTGGCTTAAACATAGGCGGTATTAACAGTTGACCAAAGTTGTATAGAAGAAAACCAAAGTATATGTTTACCTTAGTACAACTAATTGACCTTCATTATATTTAACGAATTATGATTTCTGTATATTATACACGCAGCATTTCAAATATGCTTAGCATAGATCAAATTCCTGAATGTTTAATTAAAAGATCAATTCCTCTATGTTTATCATATATCAATTACTGGATTTGTAAACATAGAACTATGTCTGTATGAGTGACATATAGCATTTGTTGTACAGATGATGCATAACAATTTTAGCGATATCATGGCGTGCATTGTGTGGTTTCGGTTTCTGTTATCATGCAACTCGCCCCCACCCCCTCCTCCGTAGTGCCTTAGATAGACGCCGATCTTTAGCTGAATCCAAAATTATTACAATAGGCCCGAACCCAAATTGAAAAAAAAAAATGTAAAGCAACTCCAAACTTGTCTTAACTGTAGCTTTGTAGCGTGAAACTCTTCAAAATAAGTAGTTAATGCTGTTGTTTATTTGTTTATTGCTTAGAACTAACTTTAAAAAATCCTAACATTTCCAGGAATTTTGTGTCATGACTAATTTGTTATTGTTTTATTATCTCTTAACATTGTTTTTTTTTGCTTTGGATTTTTAAATATATGGAAAATCGTTACGTAATGATCATTTTATAATTCTACTTTCTATTTTTAATTCAACATTTTAATATCCAACCAACATACACACGAAAAACTGTCAGTTTTTTTTAAATGTGTAATTATGTTTTATCTGTAATGACGTTATGAGATAAATTACGCTTTTCACCTCAGTGATTCCAATTAACAACAACACTAGCTTCTGGCTGATTTAGACGATGACATCTGACCACGGGTCACTTTCAAAAAATTGTGGTCTATCCATTTTTCGTTTCAATCTAACAACGTGCTTACTGTCTAATAACTATAGCGTAACATTTTTGTTCGATGGTATAGCATACACTATCAACATCATTCACTTAACCATATTTACTTCTCATATTCTGTATGCAGTCTTCAATGCTGCTACATGTTATAAATACACTAACTAACCGAATCAGTACATTCTATGCATCCATGTAACTGTCAGATTTTGAACTTAACCACCTAAACTAACTTTTTTCGAAGAGCCAACTGTATATATTAAACTAACTACTGTGTTTTACATGTTTTCACTACCCAACCAACTACCAATTTTCACTACCCAACCAACTACCGATTTTATATTTCTCATTGTTTTGTCTTCTATTTACATTACTATCTTAGCTATTTGATCCTGTTTGTACACTCAAACTACCTGCCCCGACCTCTATGTAACTAACCAATTTAACTATGTGTATGTTCACTTCCAACATAATTACCGAGTTTTATATTTATCAACCTAACTACCGGGTCATATATGTACACTACCAACCTAACTACCGGGTCCTATATGTACACTACCAAACTAACTACCGGGTCATATAGGTTCACTACCAATCTAACTACCGGGTCCTTTAGGTACGCTACCAACCTAACTACCAGGTCCTATATGAAACTACCAACCTAACTACCGAGTCCTATATGCACACTACCAACCTAACTACCGAGTCCTATATGCACACTACCAACCTAACTACCGAGTCCTATATGTTCACTACCAACCTAACTACCGAGTCCTTATGTACCAACAACCTAATTACAGGGTCCTATTTGTACACTACGAACTCAACTAGCTAGGACCAGGACATGACCTTGACTTGACCTTGAGATACCACCAGGCCTGATAAAAACATGATCTACACAGGTTGAGTGAAGATACACGGGACACGAGTGTCCTTGACATTAATACCGTCTTGCCTCTGAAACCTGTTGAGCCACCCCCTCCCCCCTACACCCCCACCCCACCCCCCTTCCAACCACCCACGGATTCTCACAAGATCCCGGTGCCCGTTATCTCACTGAGTGCGGCCCCCGTCGCAGACGATCCTGGAAAGCACTTGTGCTCTTTGATTGTGCACTTGGCCGTGTCCTCGTCCGTGTGGGCGGTATCAGCACCGAGGGCTGGAACAAAGGGGGGTAATTAGTCGTTAATGTCACGTGGACAAGAGTCGGATTGTCGTTCTTGATTGACTCTTACGTCCCTTGGAAGAAAAAAAATAGACGGGCTGGAGATTAAGGGGTGGGGGTGGAGGGTGGGGGGAGTTTAAGGAGAAACATGATACTGCTAAAATAACAGGTTCGGGTTTAAAATTGGGTTAGAATTACAAATCAGATTTAAATCTGGGAATTAGAAAAAAAAACATTGGCCATGTGTCTTTTGTGGGTGGGCGTGTCTGTGTGTCTATTTGTCTGTGTGCGTGTATGTCGGTTCTTGTTTGTAATATGCGGAGTTTGCGTTTGTAATACTGCAGTAGTTAGTGTGTGTATAAAGTTTTAAATTAGGTACCTAAGCTGGCTTCATTAGGAAGGCAAGTATAGCCTACTCTTAAAGGGGAGAATCTGGACATATTGTAGCAACAGATACAGTGTGTTGTATTGAGGAAATCAACAAACACTCCACATATGGTTTCGAGTGAAAAAATCTTATTGTCATTTTGTGAAAGTGAAGATGTTTCTGGAGCGTCGGGGCGGTTGAAAAGAAGTGAGTTCTAGCCCTTGTGATACATGTTTAGGTTCAAAAACATTTAGAAAGTCGGATTTTTTTAAAAATCATTTTTTCTTACTACAACGTTAGTATTAGAAAATACGTATTTTGATTTTATTGGATAATAAATTCTAACAACCGTTGATCTTGAAAATTTGGTTTATTTGCTGTTTCTTCTTTTTCCATCTTTTTTCTTAATTGTAAAGTTGGAAGAAATTTTCTTCAACACAATTAAGTATTACGTGTCAATTAGTTATGCGCCATTTATACCGGTAACTCAAATTTCAGTTTGTTTTTCTTTTTGGATTTGCTTCCATAGCATTTGTCCAACCAAGAACAAACTACTAGGCAGCAGCAGTTTGATTTTTAGAGTTTTCTCCTCTTCTAGATGGGTTGCTATTCCCAGCTATCGAACCTCATCTGTATCTGTTTTTTTTTTAAAATACATTTTGTTCTGTCATTGTAAGTTTAAGTTTAAGTTTATTTTGTTTTAATTTTTTTTTAGATAAGACAAGAGTCACGTGACGAAGGTGAAGATGTCAAGGTCAGCGGTAGGTGAGCACTCCCAGGCTCAGCCGGGCTCTGATTTCTGTGACACGTCCAGGAGTTTTCGCGACAGTGCTTTCAGAGTTGTCCAGGAGAGCGGCGGACTAGGTGAGTGTTTTACCTGTCCTGTGGGGGGGGGGGGGGGGACAGTCGGGTCTAGGACTTTCAACTGGGTGAATATGTGTTTGTCGATTCTAGTACCTTGTGCTATATGGCTGGGTGTGTGTGGGGGGGGGGGGGGGGTGGGGAGTAGTCTGTCAGGTAGGGATATTGGACCGTGTAGTCTATGAATGCCTTAAATGTACAAAATTATACGAACCAAGGATAATAAGTGTTGTTTAAATTGAGACGTGTCATATATGACATATACAACCCGTCGCCAAATTCTTGATTTCTTTCTTAATTCATTATCCCTTTGTTTCTACGCAAAACAAACAATTTAAAGTGATCTGGCTTTTGTCTTGACTAAACTGTATTCAAACAAACCATCAAATCTCATCGGTTACGTGGGAACGAAACCCACCAGCTCTAAGGGCGGAGTCTAGCTTGTCCTAGTACATTTTTTCTGACACGCCCCGAATACAAAAGAAATTATTCTAACAACCCTCTGACATCTGTATGGCTCAGTCTGTTTGTTTACACCGTAGGTCCAATCCAAAGGCCGCATGTTTTAATATGCGCCGCATCTGTTGTTTATGGCCCAAACTCTCTTATTCTTTCCGCGGGTGTTTCTTTCATTGTTGCCCGAACATTTTTATCAAAGCTTTCAGGGGTAATAAACTTCGTCACGGGTGGCTCAAGGGGAAGAACTCCGTATGGCCCCATGTCACTCTGATCGTGGGTCAATATTATTGAGCTGGACTTATTGTTAACACACCTGCGATGTATAGGTCATCGTGAACTAAGTAAAGCACGGGTCTAGCGATTTACGATGTCAACTTTTTTTTTAAGACAAATAACTTGCGTTGGTCGCTGTGACTGATTGCCGTCAGCGTACAAAGATGGGGTTGGTTTTGGTAAGGAAGCGGTTTTGACATAAGTGTTAGGGGAGGGGAGGTTTTGACAAGACAATGACTAGAATTAAGTTGATACGAAAACTGACAAGCTTGTTTTGTCAATAAACCGTACGAGGAGTCTATTCTCACAGGAAATGGGAATATGTTGATAAAGAGATAGTGTAGTATTATATGGCTTTACGCTTGTATCTCGTTATATAAAACGTTGTACTCGTGTATCCGTATATACAATGTTTATGTAGAAGTCCAAAGCACCAAACATAATTGACGTAGTCCACGGATTTTTAAAAGCGACTTACAATTTCTGATCATAGCCTATATTTTAATAGAGTAGGCCTACACATCACGCTATATTGTAATCTCAGGAGAAATTTTGATTGCATTTGTAGCTGCATAATCCAAAGTGTTTCTACATTGGAATATGACTTTTATTTTATTGCTATTTTTTAATAAAATTAAGTTTTTCCATTTAGTATAACCAACATATTTCTTTCAACATAAGTCCGTAGTTTTAAATTCTAAACATATGGCTAAAGATATTGATTTCATAGATTAGGACTACAATGTAACAGATAAACATAGAGAAAGAGAGAGAGAGAGAGAGAGAGAGAGAGAGAGAGAGAGAGAGAGAGAGAAGTAAACAGAAGAAGTGCTTTAATAAGTTAGGATTACTGTTACTTATATGCTTCGTTACTTCCAATCTTAGATTTAGAATAGTGGTGAGGAATAAAAAAAATTAAAATTGATAGGTTAAAGAAGGAAACGATTAAAAAATAAATAAAAACAATGATTTGTACTTTATACAATACATTTAACTCTTAGAAAATTCGCTGCATGTTAACACGTGCTGCTCTAATGATTCGAATTCGGAGTATATTTTCGTTATGAGCAAAAACACAAGGCTACAGCGATAGCTACAATTTTCTGTTCAAACTTCTTCTTCACTTCTAAGATACTTGATCGCAAAAAAAAAAAAAAAAAAAAAAAAAATTAAAATTAAAACTTGGATTCATTAAAACTTTGAGACTTTCAGATTATTTATTGTAACAAAATTAATGATCAGCAAAATTAAGAATTATAAATTGAAAAACTCTGCTTCAACTGCACCATCCAATGTAAGATTTTGTAACTGTACTAAATCTTCTTCCCCCAAAGCTGGTGCAAACAATCTTTACCCGTCTTATACCAACACCCGGACTGGGGTCAGCTTGTGACGTCATCATTATGTCGGCCTGCGGTATTTGACCGTAATATAAACATACAAGGAGCAGGGGGTTGAAAAGGGGCGGTGGGTCACGCGCTTGTCTTTGAACTCTTGGTCAAATAAACAAACAAACAAACCAACAACACAGGGAGGTAACAATAATTTTGTTAGACCTCCGGGGGTCACCCGTCGTTTGGTCAACAGTCATTCAGGTAACGGCAACCACGCTGCTGGACAATGGGGGGGGGGGGGAGAGGGGGGGGGGCTACCTGGTTAAATTAACCATTTAACTATCACAGTAGACCATCCAGAGTATCATTTGCTATTAGCAACGCTTTAGAAATTATATTGACAAGTCAAAATAATTAGCAGAAGTATCCTTGTGTATAAGACTTCAACCACTGAATATAAATTTACTTTAACGTTGCTTATCCATATTTATGGAATTTCTAAATTATATGTTTAAAAAAAAAAAACCTGCTAGCTAAACTCTAGTTTGGCTACAGTTTGGCTACAGTTTGGCTACAGTTTGGCTACAGTTTGGCTACAGTTTGGCTACAGTTTGGCTACAGTTTGGCTACAGTTTGGCTACAGTTTGGCTACAGTTTGGCTACAGTTTGGCTACAGTTTGGCTACAGTTTGGCTAGCGCTGGTAGCAGGTTTGTGTAGCATTGGCTAGCCTGCTGTCTTACATGGACAGCTTGCAAACAGGAGCTGTCGATCACGTGGTAATTTACGGTGAATTAAAACAGTGGGACAGGCCAGTGTAAATCACAACATTACCCCCCCCCCCCCTTTCACATAACGCCAAAAAACCTGGTCGGTTTTAACCTGCGCAAAGATTTCCGATACATACGAAAAAAATCGTGCATGTTTAATTAATTAGCGGCTGGTTAATTACACGTGTGAGTACAAAAATTTAAAAAAACATAATGTAAGGCTTGTTCATAGAGGGGTTGGAATATGTGTGTGAGTGTGTAGTGAGCGGGTGGGTGTGCGTGTGCGGGTTGGTGTGTATGTGTGTGTGCGTGTGTGGTGATCATGTGTGTGTGTGTGTGGTGAGAAAGTGTGTGCGGGTTTGTTTCTGTGTGTGTGGTGAGCGTGTGTGTATTTGTGTATATGTGTGTGTGGTGAGGGGTGTGTCTGTGTATATTTGTGTATCTGTGTGTATGGTGAGGGTGGGTGTGTGTGTATATTTATGTTTATGTGTGTGTGGTGAGGGTGTGTGTGTATTTGTATTTGTGTATGTGTGTGGTGTGTGTACGTTGGTGTGGTAAGATGGCTGACAAGCCGGCATATGTGTGAGATGGCTTGAAAGCTGGGTGGTAGTGGGGAGGTAGGAGGGGGTCACAGGGGTTATTCAGTTTATCTCTTTTATTTTAATTATGAAAAACAGCTATCATAATTAATGTGGCGGCTATTACCACGGTTCTGATAACTTTAACAGGGTAAACGCTAGTTGGGGTTGGATCTCTGCCCCCTCACAATTATAACAATAAGTTTTAGTGAAGTTCCATTGTATGATCTACCGTGTTTGTGTGTTTGTATGTGTGTGTATAAGCTTACTAATGAGTTGTGGCTACGAAAATAAACTATGGACACACTCAAATACATACCTACACGCATATATATATATATATATATATATATATATATATATATATATATATATATATATATATATATATATATATATATATATATATATATATACATATATATATATATATATATATATATATATATATATATATATATATATATATATATATATTATATATATATATATATATATATATATATACAGGGGCGTAAAGAGGGGGGGGGGGGGCTGGGGGAGGGGTGCGGATCGCACCGTGTGACACCATGTAGGGGGGTGACACCAAGACAAAAAAATAGCAAACTATATAAAGAAAAACTTGAGGGAGGGTGTAAATCGAAAATTTGAGGGGGGGGGGGGGGGGGGGTGCAAATCTGCAAATTAAAAACTTGAAAGGGTCGCTACGCCTCTGGGGGGTGACACCATTAAGTGCCGCACCGGGTGACACCCGACCTCACTACGCCACTGTATATATATATATATATATATATATATATATATATATATATATATATATATATATATATATATATATATATATATATATATATATATATATATATATATATATATATATATATATATATATCCATGGCTGGAACTTAACCCTCATAATAGAATGTTCACGTACAGATCACACAATTGTATGAAGTGCCTACTCGTCCTCACCAGCCCCTATCAAAGAGCCCAGGTTATTTTTTTTCCGTCTGGAGTTTTATTTTATTTTTTAAAGTCTGTTTCGGGGATTGTGATTTTACTGTGAGACATTGCCAAAAGAAATATGCGAGATGACTGTGTAGGTGATGTAATAAAAATCTGGATGTTCAGCGGTGATGTGGGGTGTAACGTGTGGTTTATGTGCGGGTTTATGTGTGGTTTTATGTGTGTTTAATGCACGCCGTCGTAGCTGAGGCAACACGTGTTCATTGAGTCTGTCTGTTGTTGGCTGAGTGATTGGACAATTATTGATAGGTGGGAGTGGGGGGGGGGGGGGGTGACGAAAGCCTGCAGAAGGTTTTGTTGGTATGTTAGTGGGGGGGGGGGGGCGGTATAGGGGGAGCCGGAACTTAAAAGTGAACCGGCTTACTTTAGGTAGACGAGAAAGTAGGTATGCCTGACGTTGGTGTATCAGATAAGGGGTATAAGTTGCACCGGCAAGTTAAAGGTAAGCCGGAAAGTTTAAGGTAAGCCGGCAAGTAAGTTTAGAGCCGGTGGGATAAAGATTAACCGGAAAGTTAAAGTTGAACCAGAAATCTAAAGACAAGTCGGCATGGTAAAAGGGGGGTGTTTAGTTAAAAAAAATTCCGGCAAGTTAAAGGATAACCGGCAGATAAAGCTGTACCGGCAAGTTAAAGCTAAGCCGGCAAGTTAAAGGATAGCCGGTAAATTAAAAGTTAACCGGCAAGTTAAAGGATGACCGGCAGATAAAGCTGAGCCGGCAAGTTAAAGGAGAGCCGGCGCAGTTACTAGCGAAGGAGTAATCGAGTGATTGAGTAATCGAGTGATCGAGTGATCAAGTGATTAAGTAATCGATTGATTGAGTCCAGCTATAAGGTGAGACTGATCGAACCGACTCACCAACTACCTATGTGGCGGTCACACAACCTACCGCGTGGAATACAGAGTTTTATTTGTAAAGCACCTCACGTGAGTCGAGCTTGACAAAAAATTAACACGTGCGACCTTTGGTGTCTTTGATGTGACGGGGTGGGGCGCGTGAACAAACATGAGAGTGTCAGACCCACAGGCAGGCAAACACACATACACACACACACACACATACACACAGACAGACAGACACACACACACACACACAGTCAGACACACAAGGAGAAACCATTGGTCGCTCTTTTGTGTGTTTCTTCCATATCATAACCTAGGCCTAACCAGCGATAAAGAAAACAGTAGTGCTAGTTTTAGAGTTAAGGCTGATCCCGAGGGTAATTCATGGACTTATATTACTACTGTTAGAAAAGGAAATGCAGTGGTACATCAACATACGTATGTTATGACATTCGAGATTTAAAAAATACGAGCCGTGAAGAGAATGATATTTTGCTTTAAAACACGAGTAGCTTTGAGATACGAAAAATATTTTTTGACAGCTTTTTTAGTAACAAAACAAAGGCTTGTAAGTGAGAATGAAGAATGTGAGGACAGCAAGGTTTATAAAGTAAATACGAGCGAAGAGAAAAGCGTTGACGAAAATTAAGCGAGGTTATGATAATTTTTGTTCATTAAAGTTGAATGGCATTAAGTTTCGAGATTAAGTATGGCATTAAAAGTGTAATGAAAACGTGAATTAACGTGATCAAAAGAGTTTAGAAGTAACAATGTACCGAGTAAGTAAAGCAGTAACAGGTGTAACGAGTAAAACAGTAACAGTGTAAGGAGTTAGTAAAACAGTAACAATGTAACTAGTAAGTAAAACAGTAACAGTGTAACGAGTAAGTAAAACAGTAACAGTGTAACGAGTAAAACAGTAACAATGTAAGGAGTAAGTAAAACAGTAACAATGTAACTAGTAAGTAAAACAGTAACAGTGTAACGAGTAAGACAGTAACAGTGTAAGGAGTTAGTAAAACAGTAACAATATAACTAGTAAGTAAAACAGTAACAGTGTAACGAGTAAGTAAAACAGTAACAGTGTAACTAGTAAAACAGTAACAATGTAAGGAGTAAGTAAAACAGTAACAATGTAACTAGTAAGTAAAACAGTAACAGTGTAAGGAGTAAGTAAAACAGTAACAATGTAACGGGTAATTAAAACAGTAACAATGTCACGAATAAGTAAAACAGTAACAGTATAACAAGTAAAACAGTAACAGTGTAACGAGTAAGTAAACCAAGTAAAGCACCTTCTCCTATCTATTCCTACTTCTACCTCCCGTCCAATGTAAATAAACTTTATAAAAAGGGTTTATTTCTAGGCATTCTCGTTTACTACAATGGAATAATGTCATTTCAATTGATTTTAAAGAAAATATGTTTACAGATGGTATTAAGTGGTAAGGACCTATGTTTAAATATGGTATTACACGTTAGGTGCCTATTTTTGTTAGTTATTAAATGTTAGAGACCTATGTTTAAATATGGTATTAAATGTTAGAGACCTATGTTTAAATATGGTATTAAATGTTAGAGACCTATGTTTAAATATGGTATTAAATGTTAGAGACCTATGTTTAAATATGGTATTAAATGTTAGAGACCTATGTTAAAATATGGTATTAAATGTTAAGGACCTATGTTTTTCAGGTACTAAATTTTATGTACTAAATGTTAGGGACCTATATTTAAGTTAGGTATTCAATGTTAGGGACCTATGTTTAAGTTAGGTATTTAATGTTAGGGACCTATGTTTAAGTTAGGTATTCAATGTTAGGGACCTA
This sequence comes from Physella acuta, assembly GCF_028476545.2. NCBI lineage: Eukaryota > Metazoa > Mollusca > Gastropoda > Physidae > Physella > Physella acuta. The sequence continues at coordinate 486,549 of NW_026731694.1, forward strand.
TGTTTAAGTTAGGTATTTAATGTTAGGGACCTAAGTTTAAGTTAGGTATTCAATGTTAGGGACCTATGTTTAAGTTAGGTATTTAATGTTAGGGACCTATGTTTAAGTTAGGTATTCAATGTTAGGGACCTATGTTTAAGTTAGGTATTCAATGTTAGGGACCTATGTTTAAGTAGGTATTCAATGTTGGGGACCTATGTTTAAGTTAGGTATTCAATGTTAGGGACCTATGTTTAAGTTAGGTATTCAATGTTAGGGACCTATGTTTAAGTTAGGTATTCAATGTTAGGGACCTATGTTTAAGTAGGTATTCAATGTTAGGGACCTATGTTTAAGTTAGGTATTCAATGTTAGGGACCTATGTTTAAGTAAGGTATTCAATGTTAGGGACCTATGTTTATGTTAGGTATTAAATGCTAAGGGATCTATATTTAAGTTAGGTATTCAATGTTAGAAATCTTGTGTGAATGTAACGTTCAACAAGGCTTGCTTTTACCAGGAAACGCTTTTCCTACTAGGACCACTTTGCAGTCCACCTTTCCTCCACTCATTGTATTACAATTTTAAACATTATGTTTGGTTAAGTAAAAACACACAAGAGAATTTTTTTTGGCGGGTTTTCTTCGTTATTCCTTTCACTCAGTCCACTCCATCCGAGACAGGAGCTTGAGACATTACATGCTAATACATAAAAAAATATTGTTCATTACATTTTCTAATTATTTTTCCCCCTCTCCTACCGCTTTCCCATTCGAGCCAGCAGTAGGAGTAGTTTGCATACATGCCGTATTATTATATACATTATTCTTAAATTGACACATCTTAATTTTAGAACAACTCAAATATTTAACACATCTTAATTTAACACATTAGTTTTCTAACTAACAACACTTTTTTTTTCAAAAAGCAAGAGAAAATTACATTTGGATTTGTACCGAGCCCTAAGAGTAATTTGTGCTTGCAAAAACCCTTTTTAAAAAGAAATTAAATTTTTTATTAACTATAGTTTTAATATTAGCAATATTAGTTTACTTGGCTTTATAAAATATTTCTTAAAAATAATATATTCAGATAGCTTCATAAAAGGAAAATAAAATAGACCTAGCTTTTATACTCTTTAAAGGACGCCCTCGTTAGTACATTTAACTCTAGGTAATTCCTTAAGCACACAAATCTTATCGCTCTGAACAGAGTTATCGTCCGTGGCGTCCGACTTGAGAATTACTGTTAGAGGGAGATAACTGGAGATTCTAGCAGGTGTCATCATTATCACACACCACCTGATAGACAAGGGTTGTCTTCCCATAAGGGACACTTGGGCGCTGCGCCTTTGATTGCTTCCCCTTAGCATTTTTCTTTGAGGCGACACTTGATAGAAATAGCAGTGGCTGGAGAACAGCGTCGAGGAATCAAGAGCTGGTTTAAAAAAAAAATATGGCGTTTCGTATTTTTTGCACTAGCTTGCGAAAATAGAATTTACAGTAACGCGGGTTGATAGTTGTATTAAGTTTTGCATATGGAGACAGTCGAAGTGAATCTGGGTGTCTTTGTAAGTATAAGGTGTGTTTACATCTCAATGCGCATGCGTGTCAGGCGTAACTGTATGTTTGGCTGGTATACTTGTATATATGAGTATGCTTTATTTATGGAGTGTCTGGTATAAATTTGTTGTTATTAATGAGATTTAAAAACATGAAGAATATGGAAAAATCTGAATGCACATAAAAATATAAAGTGATTTTTTTTTTAAATAGCTGTTTAAAAAAAAAATCGGCGCGTTGATTTTTTTTCCTAACCTAGCTCTATGAAATGCAGAAGAGTACAACACATGTTTTCATAATACTCAATGGGAAAAAAATTAAGCAAGTAATTAAAGAGAAGATACAAGAACGAAATGATGAACTTTACAACTGGGCGAACGTAAATGTTTTTCGTATGTGTGTATTATAATGCAACAGGAAAATAATGGTCATACGATATGAAGGAAATATCTATAACATGCTTAGTTTTCTTTCAAAAAAGAGTCATACTCCAGATCTATTTTTAATACGACAACTTACGGGCATTCGTTATATAGGGATTGTTATTACTTTGGTTATATCGCAATATTAGGTACTGTGGCTACATCATTATATTAACTTTCGTGGTTATAGCGTAATATTAACTGTTTTGGATAAATCGCGAAATTAATAAGTGTGTTTATATCACGGTATTAGGCACCGTGGCTAAGTCGCGAAAAAACTATTGTAACTATATTGTGATATTAACTATTGCGGTTATATTGAAGTGTTAAGTTATTAATCAGATAAGACAACCATCGCTCATATGGGTAGAGCCTAGCTTTTACCTTGACTTATAGGATATAATCGTTTTGTCCAACAGCACTATAAAAACTATTTGCTTTACTTTTACAGCATCAAGATCCCCCAGTGTCATCAACATGAAACAGGAAACAGAAAACCACGCCCCAAAAGATCAGCCAATAAAAACCTTCAGTGCATTTCGCCCGTGGCTACACGAGTCTCACAGAAGCGGAAGTAAAGACAAAAAAGGTAAACATCACGTGATTTCTTCACACTTTCTGACACATCAAGTGATAACATCAATCTAGTAAAATTAGAGTATATATAATACACACACACACACACACACACACACACATATATATATATATATATATATATATATATATATATATATATATATATATATATATATATATATATATATATATATATATATATATATATATATATATATATATATATATATATATATATATATATATAAAATATTAAAAACATAGATTACTACCACACAAGTTTGACGTCTCAGTAGGTTAAAGTTTAAAGTTATTGTTTGAGTATACTCTAGTTCGTTGAAAATGTATTTACTATATTCAATGGGGAAAAATGTTTTAATATGAAATAAATCTTGTCCTTAAAAATTGAGCATGCAACAACATCCATCCAAATAATTTTTTAAAATAATAACTTTTGTTACTGCATCAAATTATAACAGCATTTCTATCCCGTCCACAGCTGAGATGAAATCACAAGAAGCAGACGTCAAGACGGCGCCTGCTCCCGTACACCCTGCTGAAATGAGAACCTCAAACTATGCCCAGGCTTACACTCCCGTGGTCTGGCCACCGGAAGTTAGAATTGGCCACCCACTCGCAGGCCATCCTTTGGCCAAGCTGTTCGATATACCACCGGCCAGCCGCGTTTCTCAAAACCTCCTCTCGTACATCCGCCAAACTGGCCCGGAATTTGGATTTCTGCCCCACTTTTGGTCCGTGTTAGGCTTACCGACACACGCTCGTGAGCACGAAAAATCTGGCATACTTTCAGCTTGGGGTCAAACGTCTAACTCCGTTTCCGGTGCGTACATCCCCTCAACACTTCAAGCAGATCAACACAGTCTGATGAAGCTTCATAAACACCAATCTGAACTCCAAAACGCTGCAAGACGGCTAAGGGGATACAACTCTCATTTCCCATTGGAGTTATCTCCCGTGACAAGACACCCACAAAGTCTAACATCGCCAGTAGCTTCCCTTGGATTAAGCAACGAGATTATTCATGACAATTCTCAAATCTCGCCGCCCCTGCCCCTGCACGGTTGTCCGCCCCACCAGGCCACGCCGGAAGGTCACGGGTGCTTTGAGTGCGTCAAGTGCACCAAGAGGTTCAGCACCCCCCACGGGCTGGAGGTGCACGTGCGGCGGACCCACAGTGGACGCCGGCCGTACGCGTGCGATATCTGCAATAAGACTTTTGGACATGCGGTCAGCTTGACCCAGCACCGGTCCGTGCACACACAGGAGAGATCATTCCAGGTGAGTAGAATGTGTGTGTGTGTGTGTTTGTGTGTGTGTGGCGTACATGTGTATGAAACCCTAACTTTGTTGTGCATATAGGCCCATATCTTCTTCCTCATCTTATTGGCGCGAGTCCTTTTAGCTGCCCGAGGTGCATAAATCTGTGATTACACTACTTAGAAAACCCACGCTATAACCATCCGATCTCTCCCACTTTTCTTTTAAATTGTCATCTCCTTGACTTTTTCTGTCTCACCACCCCCCCCCCCCCCCCTCCCTTCTATCTCTGGACTCCACCCCTATACCTGTTAAGTAGTTATATTAACTTTCTTTCTCAGGGTGCATTCTATCCACCCCGACTTTCTCTCTCTTATTTCGTAATCTAGCATTAGTCTTCATACTTCAATAGGCTTTAAAAATTTTGTCGTGCATACTGTTTTAAATATTTTCTTTTATTAATTGTTTTTTCCAAACATTTATCTTAATAACCTAACTGTAGATCTAACAGTAATTATTACCTTGATCTTAGCCATAGTTACTTAAAGTAATAATTAGACCTCCGTATTCTCACGCTCTCTACCAGAAATAAAATAAAAACGTTTATTATTACTCTTTCGTTAAGGTAATATTTATTAGATTATTTCATAGTAAAAAATATTAAACTGTTCATTGTTCACAAATTTATTTTCCCCTAACTAATTCTGAAGTTTTAATGGGTTTTTTTTAAATATTATTGTGTTAATAATTGAATCAACAGAAATAACAACATTTTGAGTTAAAACCCAAATCTGATTTATCGAATGTAAAATCGATAAACAATTCAGAAATATTTGTGCTAAATCTCCCTCTTGGCTTACATTACAAAAATTCAAATAGCCTAGCCATAAAGTGATCTTTAATTTTTTTTTCTCTTCCTCCACCCCTCCCTGCCCCCATCACAGTGCCAGCAATGTGGGAAGAGCTTCAAGCGGTCATCCACCTTATCCACACACCTGTTGATCCACAGCGACACCAGACCATATCCATGTCCGTACTGCGGCAAACGGTTTCACCAGAAGTCGGACATGAAGAAACACACGTACATACATACTGGTGAGTACTTACATTTGACCACACATGTACATCAATATAAGTGAGAACTCAACCTTAGTCCACACACGTACATCCGTATAGGTGAGTGCTCAACATTAATTCACACACATATATCCATATATATATATATATATATATATATATATATATATATATATATATATATATATATATATATATATATATATATATATATATATATATATATATATATATATATATATATATATGGAAAAGAAACCTACAATTCACTGGTCATGATTTAAACTGGAAAAATAATGACGTTCCATCTTTTAGACTGTGTACAAAATAAACAAGGATAGTAAAAAATGATTTTTTTAAATTTGAAACTCAGATTTAAATTTGATATTTTTAGATGTTACCAAAATGCATATAATTTACTCATATATTACTTAACCTTGCATTAAAACAAATACAGAGAAAATCCGTTAAATGATTGGGACTTGATGCCTACACACTGTTTATGACTACCTATCCATATCTTACACCAAACTTGTAATCTTGCCTTATAAATAATTAATATACAGATAAAGTGCCGCCCCTGAAAGATCGCACCCCCCTCACTTCTCCTTCATCGACGCCCCTGACTCCCCAACCTTCAGCTATTCGATTTCACTCCCACCGTGACTAAAATAGCACTCCGTGTTTAGCGCTGTGTTCTAATCTCTGACTAAATATTAGCCAGGGGACGCGCGGTTGTAATACGCTAATCTAGATAGGGGTCAGCAAGAGGGGTTATGTCAATCATAACCGCCAACTGACCAGATTGTGCTGGTGCCATAGAGGAGATGACCGCGGTGACGACGGTGTCTGAAGATGCCAGACCTTCAGAGAAGGGCCTCACGGAGGCTGGAATTGAATTATGTCACCCCCGGCCAACCACGCGGGGAACCGCTCGCACTGTCAACCCGCTGCAAACCGTTAAAAGGTTAAGGGTCAACCCGGTTCGGTATCTCCCGGCTCGGCAGAGACACGAATTTCTAAAACGTCCTTGAACTTTTGAACTGTACGACTAACTGCAATGAATATTCGGTGGCGTAGCTAGGGTACGGGGTACATTTATACTAATATTATAAACAGGAAAATATGAGCATATGTATGTTTAAATATGACAATCTAAACGTATTGATGCATAACAATAACATCTTAAATATATGGCAATTTAAACATTTATGAATAATTATATTATAAACACATCACACAAAAAACAATTCAATTGGTTGTTAAATACTTAGCCGTCCATATAAGTGATCGAACACGAATAGGCCCTATTCTCATTCGACTCATGGATTTTTAAATTATATTTTTGGCTAGAAGGCTAGTACTATGAGTAGCTATGTCGATGGTAAAAATAAATTTAAATTCGGACAAATATTTTCTGGCGACTGGCGGCAAGTTTAGTTTAGATTGTTTTAAATATAAATTGACAAGTATAGTTTTTTTTTTTGTTTTTAAATTTAAACATTTATTTTTAAACTTTAAAGGCTGTTTTTTTAACAGTAATTTTAAAAGTTCACACATTTAAGCTCCGCTGCGAATTAGTACAGACATTACAATTTTTTTAAAAATATAGCTGACATTTTTTAAAAATCTATATATTTTTTAAAGTGTATCCTCCCTCCCCCTTTTTTTCTTTTGGAAACTGCTAAAACGTAGGGTGATGGGGGGGGGGGGTGCAGAACTCCTGTGTCCGACCCTGGAGTCGAGGGATGTAGCGACGCCCCTGCCAACATCCCGCCCCTACCCACTAAGATAACCAGAAAGCCCTACTTCCGGTAGACCGGCGACACTCTCAGCGTGTATAGCTGGTCACGTGATGTGTCCTGATAATTTGTAACAACATGCTGTTTTTTTTTTCTTTCTGATAACAACACCGACGAGTTTGTAATCCACAAAAATCAAATTCTCATTTAATAAGCTTAAAAAAAATTATGTTTATTAAGTGATGGTATTTTTTTTCTTGCGGAATGAAATTTACTCAATGCAATATTAATTAAATTAAGAAAAAAAGAAACAAATAAAAAACTGATGTTATATTTTAAAAGTAGTAATTTTTTCTATATCAGAGCTATTCAAAGCTCGCTGTTCGTGGGAAAATGTATAAAGTGCCATAACCTAAACTAATTTAATATATTTCGTTTTTCAATTTCACCCCCCCCCCCCCTCTTTCACCATCCCAGCACACACTTCATGTGTCGCTCCAGAGAATTAAAAACTACACGCTGTGTTAAAAAAAAAATGTGATTTTTATTTTCGCCGCTCTCTGCATTGTGACGTACAATCAAAAGATCTGGTTCGAAATACAGTTGCCTCAAGGGTATTGTAATAATTGTATGCGTATTCTGATCGCGATTATTGAAAGTGCTGTATACACCGAGGTTTTAAAAAAAATGTGAATTTGACCGTAGTTCGCAGTCCAGGCAAGACTTTATATATTGCACCGTAGTGAAGACTACTGTGGACCGTAATAACGACTATTACGTAATACACCTTAAACTAGATTATTATATTGTGCATCGTAATAAAAATATTGTATTGTGCACCTTATTAAAGACTATTAGGCTTAAATTGTGCAACAATAACAAGATTATTGTGTTATGCACCTCAAAATTATTGTGGTGTGCACCTTAATCAAAGATTAGTGCAGTCTAATCAATATTAGAGTAGTGCGCTGTGTACATGGAGATCATTGTACTGTGCTCTTCATCCCTGACCAGTGCGCCCTCTTGGTGCACCATACCACAGAACAATGCGCACCCGACTGCACCATACCCCCAGCCGGTGCACCCTTGGTGCACCATACCCCCGACCAGTGCGCCCCTTGGTGCACTATACCCCAACCGGTGCGCCCCTAACTGCACCATACACCTAACCGGTGCGCCCCCTGGTGCACTATACCCCAGACCAGTGCGCCCCCTAAGTCAACCACACCCCCCGTGTCCCGGCAGTCCCCGTCGAATCATCGCTCCCTCGCGTGCTCTCCCCTCCCAGTCAATTAAATTATCTCCCCTAGATGAGCTTTGACCGCCTCCCCGCCCTGCCCGCAACCCCCCGGGGGGTTAAAGACGTCCACTCCCATGAACCGCGCCAACGTTAAAAACCCCCGCTCACCATTTTTAACCCCATCCCCTGCCCGAATCATTTGTTTGATTTGATGAGCACGCATTCAACTTCTCCGTTCCCTTGCACACAAAACTGCACCCCGTCTAAAAATAGATTTTCGTCTGGATAATGACGGGAATAAACGAGTTTTTATTATTCAATGAACAACTCCCATAGATTCATCATTGGAGCGATACAAAAAAAAAACGCAGCACTGAAAAAGCCAGTCAATCGTGTCTTTGTTAGTGAAATATAAAACACATGGCCTCCTTAACGTTGTCTCGACAAAAAAAATTTTCCCCTCACTACAAAGTACTGGTGCGGTCAATAATGACAAACTTAGATTTAAATCACCTAATTAATTACTTCATTGATTTATCCGGATGTTCATTTTCAAGTTTAATTAATTAGGAACAGGATTTAAAAAAAAATTAATTAGGTTTTGAAACACAGCGTTAAAATTTGCTGTTGGTATATTGAACATATTGCGGTAACTCAGTGGTTACATTAATTTCGTTGAAGTGTAATTCTATGTGTGTGTGTGTGGGGGGGGGGGGGGGGGAATTGTGTGGTGGGGGAATGTGGGGGTGAAGCGGCAGTAAAAGTGTTCTTTATTTTTAAAATGTTTAAAATGTAACGACATACGGGCGAATTAATTAATTGCAAAAACTAAATGAGGAATGTAATTAATTTTTCTCAAAAACAAAAAAGATATCGTCATTTGATCTCAGGTCTACGTTAGATTAAAAAGAGGCAATTGTTAAATATGAACATGAATATTTGTCAACATTTTGTAAGATGGGTGTTTTTAAATGTTTAAGTGTTACTGTAATTATTCGTTGTATCAGCTCAGTTTTAATTAATTAATTAAAACATCACCGCTAATCAAGTTTCTTTTCGTGCGTCTGCGAGTAATCTTGCGTGCCTCAATTCATAATTCAGCCCTCATCTAAGCTGCTGGTATACGCTTAGATTTGACCACACCGCTGATCACTGATCATCACGTGGTACATGAGACGGTGATGGTTGAGGGTGGGGCTGTAGAGGAAGGGGGGTACCGGGCAGGCTACTTTTGGTTACGTATCGATTTTCACAAGTGGCAAGCAAGGACCGCTCAATCGCACAGAGACAACGATGAATCGCTCATCGGCGGACTGGGATCTACCCCCTCCCCCCCCCCCCGCGCTAAATTGGTACACTCGTCCCTACCGTCCGGCGCTAATTGCTGCCCCGGCCATTACGCCCTTAATCAAATTGTCGCTTGGGCCCCGCTGCCCGGCAAACATGCCCCGCTGTGCGCGCGCACACATGTTGTCCCGCTAGGGCTATGAACGGTAACTCTATCATTTCTCGGATGACCCCCCCCCCTCCTTTACTTCCCCCTTAAGGCGGGAGGAAGACGCTGAGTTAATGACGCCCGCCCTATCACGTGACTGTGTCGTCAGGAATAAAAACCTGGAGCAGACGAGAAAGCAGATGAATCGGCCATAATGTATTGTTCACTTTAGCTTTGGCATTTGGCAGGCAGGGAGATAACAAATTAGGAAAAACATTTTGTTGCTGTTGAGATAGTGTCTTTTTAAATATTTTAATTACTCTCTTAGCTGTTCTCAGCCATAATTCGGTTAGAAAATAGTCGTACAATAGTTACTATAGAAAAATTTAATTAAAAATTTTTAAAAATCATCTGCTGAGAAGGCCTACGTTTTTGTAAAGGTATTTTCAAAGTCGTCTTGAAATTTACGGTCTTTATAACGTCACTTGCGGTTTTTCTTTCATGCATCTTTTCGGGGTCCCCACACCCCGAAGCCCGTTTAACCCCCCCCCCCCCCCCCAAAAAAAAAAATGTGTATGGAAAATATATACTTTTACAGATTGCCCTCGGAAAATTTAACCCCCCCCCCCCCCCAATATATTCAAGTGCCCCCCCCCCCCCCCCCAGGAGAAAAAAGTCTTTAAGAAACACTGGTCATTTGTTCCATTGTTCTTATTTCATTGTTTTTATCATTTTATTCGACGATTTTCTTATTGTGGGACATTTAATAGAGCGGTAAATCAAAATCTTGTGTGACGTTCAGCCCACCCCTTCCCCTCGTAATTTGGATCCCATATCTTGCTCCTAGTTTACCGTTTCCTTAATGTTATCTCTATCACCTATTGCTTATCGGAATTCATTGACGTTCTAATCGTATGTGTCGTGGAAAACTAGAGACGTTACAGATCTTAATTAAAGATGTTAATCACAAACATAATGTGTTTCAATCTGCGAAAACGACATTGCTAGTGTTTCTTCTTTTGATCTAACATTTTATTTTATGGCACTAGTCCGAGTGACGCCACGGCCCAAATTATTGCTGACTCTCTACAACTGCTGCAGTACCATATATATATATATATATATATATATATATATATATATATATATATAATATATATATAAGCAACCAATCAGATATGAATATCGGTAGTTATTGTTACGACTTTTTAAAGATTTGGATGGCTGCCCCTAAATGTATGTTGTCCTTCAAGCTGACGGCTGCAACTTTTGTATAAATTACTTAAAATAACTGTCCTTAACTGCTGCATGTGCCAGTTAAGGTGCTGAGGGTAAACAGATCCAAGCGTCATTCCTGATAGCCTTCCTTAATCTGTTACACGTGTCATGTACAATGGCGCGTCTAATCTATACTAGCGTCATCCAAAATAGCGAGACTAATCTGTGGTACTGGAGTCATTTAAAATGGCGAGTTTAATCTGTGGTACTGGCATCATTTAAAATGGCGAGTCTAATCTATTGTACCCGCGTCTTGTACTCCAAGATGGCGGCTTTAATCTGCTGTACGCGTCATGTAATTTTCTCGCAGGCGAGGTAACTCTCGGCTCTCGGATCAAAGCAGCCAATCAGGAACGATAATGTTATTTCTCGACTGGCCCGCTCCAGCTTGACTTTTATTGCGGCAGAAGGATCGAGCCAATCAAATTAGGAGGAGGCCTCCTACGGGATTCACCAATTGTCTGTTTCAACGGGCGAAATCGATTTTTTTTTCCATCTCGAGTCGGTATCGTATCTCAGTACTCGTTTGTTTAAAATCAATTTAAAAAAAAAAACAAAAAAAAAAACTTAATTTTATTTTCAGTTATGTAATTTTAAACTCTTTAAAAGCGTTAAATGAAATGAATGTTAAAATTTGATTTATCAATATTTTTAACCCCCCCCCCCTGTTGTTGTTGGAGAAAAATAGCGCGCCCCCCCCCCCCCCCGCCCCCCCCCCCCGTGTTGAGCAGGAACGAAGAGACAACTTATTAAATCTTCTCCTTGCCCAAGCTCCCCTTGAATAATTGGCTAGCTTTAAACGCGAGTCATTATACAGCTCTCCAGTTAAAGGGAGGTTAATCAAGGAGCATCATTTGTGATTATCTCCCCCTGTCGGCGCTGTTACCCCCCTTTTAGCCGGTAGTCTCAATCATTGAATTGTTTCTTTTTAAAAGGGGAGATAACAATAAAAACATTGTTACTTGTGTTGGGAAAGGGGGAGAAAAAAAAGCAATCGAGAGTTACACATCTTGTGTAATGTTGTTCGCGTTTAATGCCCCTCGTAGTGTGCCCATGGGTGCTAGACTAACCAATCAGGATGTTTTATTTATCATTTGCGTTCAGACCTAACGTCTTCGTTGGTACTCGATGGAGACGAGTTTCTTAGAAAATATGAAAGCGTTTCGCGCCGAGCAGCTATAAAAAAAAATTAGGTTTATTTGGAGGCATGGTGTAATTAGTGTACTAAATAAGTCAGGGTATAAAAAGTATGACTGGGGATAATTTGATTGTTCCCAAATTAGTTATATTGTAATTCTATTTATAGCCTCAATTAGTAGCAACATGACGGTGTTTTTCTAAAAGCTTGAGTGCTGTAAGTTTAGCGATTTCTGAAATATAAATAAACTCGAGACGTTGGTATAAGGGCAGAGGGGGTAAGGTGGACTAGGGTGGGGTTTTAGTGGGTGCTTAGGGAATCTTGTCCACGAAAAATATAGTTTCCGGTATGAGGTTGTATACTTCCGGTATTAAGTTAGACTTAATACCATAATGTTGTTTAGACTTTCTAATTTAAGCTATTGTAGCTAGTAAGGAAAATATTTTATAGTGTGTCAAATGAAATTGATGTACAGTAGAATATGAATGTTAACGTTAGATCCACTAAAAGAATACTAAAATAAGTGTTATTAACTATCAAAATTGGTAATTCAATTAATATTTTTGTCGCAAATAAAAAAAACACGTACATACAAATAAAGAAAAACGTTTTATTAAAATGTAATGAAAGTATTAGTAATATACTGTCAATGCCCACATATACATTGTAGGGTATATAAAAACAACTATTCGAGGTATGTGTTTTATATGTCGTTTCATAGAACACAACCATTTCTCATAACCAACCTGTTTACTTCACATGTTCTGATTGATTTTTAAAATCTAAACCAATAAAATATTTCCCATTGTTTTTTCTCAATAAAACGGATTCTCGCAAATATCAACCCCTCTGGCACCCCAACAAGGGTTATGGAATTATTTAGATTTTTTTTTCAGAATTATAAATACTAAATATTAATCCACAAGGCAACGGTTCCGAATCCGAAATTATTTTTTATAAGACATTTTGAGCTGATACTATTAAAAGTTTTTTTTTACACCACCAAACCTCTGGCATTAATTGTCTCCTAAAGACAGCCAATCAACTCCGGATATCTTTACACCAACACCAACTGCAGCTCTAAATATTGCTCACAATATCTGACCTGTTTTATATATTTTTCCATGACTAAAAACCAGATTGATTCGAGTTATCTGTGATTCTAATAAACATTAAGTACCCACCAGAAGATCCAGTTTTTCTGTTCCTTCTAGCTATTTCCCTTATGACCCTACCAAAACTTATCTATAGAAATTAACTACCTGTCTTTTTGTCCCTACTATTCCTCTGTGACCCCACCCAATTTTTTTCCATATACCTCAATTTCCTCACTTTATGAACCTACACAACCTTGTCCATATATCTCAACGTCCGGTCTTTCTGTTCCTCACTCTCCCTCTATGAACCTACCGAACCCTGTCCGTACCTCAACGTCCGGTCTCTCTGTTCATCACTATCCCTTTATGAACCTATCCAACCCTGTCCGTACCTCAATTTCCGGTTTGTCTTCCCCCTAGGTGAGAAGCCGTACAAGTGCAGCCACTGCAGCAAGGCCTTCAGCCAGTCCTCCAACCTCATCACCCACTGCAGGAAACACACCGGGTTCAAACCCTTCACCTGCCAGACCTGCGGCAGGGCCTTCCAGCGTAAGGTCGACCTCCGGCGACACGCGGAAACCCAGCACGTCGAAACAGACCCCAAAAGAGAGGAGACGCCTCTGGAATCCTGCAACGACAACGACAGCGTGCTGGTGGAATCCGACTCTGACGGAAACAGCTCTCACAGAATCCAATCCCCGGAAGTTGATGAAAAGGGGCGTTACCCCACACAGTTCACGGAGAGGAAATTGTTTGCTTCTAAACAAGACCCCGCTGCTCTTCATTGTCTGAAATCAAACGCGAACCTCCAAGAAGCGCAAAAAACGCACGCGGCCGGTTTTAATTTTGATTCGCCCTTGTTGACGTCATCGCACGGTGTGGCCGCCAGCGTGACCCCGTACAACAACGGCTGGCCCCAGGTCAAACTCTGGCACCAGGGCAACTCAATTAGCCCCGACTCCGGGCTGGATGTTGTCTCCAACAGCCCGACCTCCCTCAATAACTCGGCTGAATGGTACGAAACATGCGCGAACGTTGAGCAAACACACGAGCCTCACATTGATCTCAAACACCATGCTCATTTGCATAACGCCGCCTGTGAAAATGACCCGGGTCATTTACGAGCTCATCGCTCCGCGAAGTTAGAATACAACTGGATGACGTCAACGGAGATAAACAACAACAATAACAACAACGAACATCAAAATAGTGTCAAGGTCACGGAACAGGGGGCAGGGTCTCTGCCAAGGTCAAATCTGGGCAAGGAGTTGACTGTCTCGACCTGGTGTCAGCAGACGATACAGGCGAAGTTGTCTCCCTGTGACCCGAGTGACCCGCGTGACCCGTACGATGAGCCCGGGTCCCCGGAGATTGACGTCACGGACAGTGAAGACGAGAAGCCATTTCCGTACCCGGAACAGCAGACTTGCAGCAGAACCTAGGTGGGAATGTTATAGGACTCATGGCGCCGATATAAGCAGAAACTAGATGAGGATTTCATAGGAGTCAGTTGATGCTGCTAGAAGCAGAAACTAGGGGGGGGGGGGGGGATTTCATAGGAGTCAGTTGATGCTGATAGAAGCAGAAACTGTGTGTGGGATTTTATAGGAGTCAGTTGACGCTGCTAGAAGCAGAAACAAGTTGGAGCTTTGTTAGGAGTCATATTTGGCTCTGATAGAAACAGAAACTATGGCGGAGTTTGTATATAAGCTAGATTTGGAGCTGCTAAAATAGGGTACCTGTCTGGGATTAGAAAAACCCCACCTAAGCAGCGCACAAACTAATTATTGGTATTTAATTACTTGTACATACACTTTTCGTGCTCAGAAGACAATGTCGCAGGTAGTTTTTCAATTAAAGAGTTGACTTTTTGTTTCAAGTTTAGGTGAGATTTATGGTGAAACAAAATATCGTTGTGAAAATTATGGTGAGACTTTCCATTGTGAGATATTCAGTGAGACATTGTGAGATATGTTCAGAGTGAGACTTATGCTGTCAGTGAAAGATTTATTACACGGCATAACACTCAAGTTTAATATTATTTCTTAAAGTGTACTGTAAGAAAAAAAATAGCTTGCCATTATGTGTCTTGTAAGACTTAATGAAACATGTGGTGACATAGGATTTGACAAGGCGTGGTGACACCATTTTTGTCACTTAGTGATACAGCTCTCGTGTCACCAATTTCTTTGTGTGGTGATACAGCCATTGTGTCACCAATTTCACCGTGTGGTGATACAACCATTGTGTCACCAATTTCACCGAGATTTGATACAGCCCTTGTATCACCAATTTCATCGAGATTTGATACAGCCCTTGTATCACCAATTTCACCGAGATTTGATACAGCGCTTGTATCACCAATTTCACCGAGATTTGATACAGCCCTTGTATCACCAATTTCATCGAGATTTGATACAGCCCTTGTATCACCAATTTCACCGAGATTTGATACAGCCCTTGTATCACCAATTTCACCGAGATTTGATACAGCCCTTGTATCACCAATTTCACCGAGATTTGATACAGCGCTTGTATCACCAATTTCACCGAGATTTGATACAGCCCTTGTATCACCAATTTCACCGAGATTTGATACAGCCATTGTGTCACCAATTTCACCGATATTTGATACAGCCCTTGTATCACCAATTTCACCGAGATTTGATACAGCCATTGTGTCACCAATATCACCGAGTGGTGAAATCAGCATAAACTTGTAGCCGGTGATAATTATCTTAATGAAAACAAATGAATTTCACACCCTGAAATAATTACGCCACGGTAATTAAGCAAATTTGAGACTTGTGATTAAACATTGTAAATAGGTGTATAGTTATGTTAGCATACATAAGAAAGTAGCGAAAAGTATGGTTTATGTGACGACTTACGTACAACTTGCATGTTAACAATTTCAGCTTATTTGTCTACACGAGTAAGATTTCAATGTTTACATTAGCATGAAGGTTTCTAATTTCATAATCTACGGCGCTAACACCTTCAAGTAAGATGGTTTAAATAAGGTTTATAAACATAAAATGTAATGAAAAAAGAAAGAGAGAGAAAGAGAGAAAGACAGTAAAAGAAATGGAAAGTGAAAGCATAAATTATAAAGGAATAAATGCTAGAATGTTTCGATGAGTGTTGGTTATGGAGTAAAATATAGTTTTTTTTTGTCATACAATGTGTGATAAAGTAATACAGAGTTGTAATACAGTGTGTAATACAGTGTGTAATACAGTGTGTCATACAGTGTGTCGGTGTAGCGTCAGTACTAGAGTGTCAGCAGAGGAGTGTATGAATTAGAGTGTCACTTTAGATTGTCAGTGTATGTGTGTCAGTGATTCAGTGTCAGTTGTGGAGTATCAAAATTGGTGTGACGGTATCAGTGTCAGTGATACAGTGTCAGTATTAGGATGTCAGTAATAGTGACAGAGTTAGAATGCCAATATTTGCGTGTCGGTATTATTGTGTGTTTATAATAGTATGTCAGTAGTGGCTTCAGTATAAGAAGATCAGTATTACAAAGTTTATAATAATACGTTAGTAGTAGCATCAGTATTAGAAGGTCAGTATTACTATTTTTATAATAGTATGTCAGTTTTAGAAGGCCAATATTACTATGTTTATAATAGTATGTCAGTATTAGCTTCGGAGAAAGTCCGTATTATTGTATTTATAATAGTATGACTGTTGCAGCGTAGTATTCGATTACTATGTTTATAATAGAATGTCATTAGAGTCAGAATTAAAATGTCATTTGCAAGTGTCAGTAAAACAGTGGTGGCATTAGAAAGTCGATGTGAGAATGTCAGTTGTATGGTTGCTTCAGAATGTCAGACATTTTATGATAACGCTAGGCTGAACATATCACTGTGTGTAAATATTAAAACCTGTTTATTTATTTATTCATACTTTTATTCTCTTCAACACAATGGATGCGAACCTGAATTGAATATGTTCTTCACCGGAGTATCTGAAGTAGTTAATGACTTAAACATTTCTACCCCCCCCCCCCCCCTTAATCTTTCAATAATTTCTACTGTATTGGAGAATACAAATAATATCCCCCCCTCCCCTCCATCAACAAAACATTACTAGAAGAGTCACCCCTTCCCACACCTTTTTCTACAGTAGTGGCATATGCCCCCTAAAGTAAAGGGGCATGAGCAAATAGTTACTTTTTTCATATAATGCCTAACATAGATTAGCGTCTTCTAATAAAATGAACATATTTTATTCATCGTCTGATTTGTTATTTCAATGTTTATATGAGAATGTGGTCAAGGTGTAGAGCTCATGGGTACGAACCCAGACGTTTAAGTCTCGACATTGGGGTCGGAGTGGTCGAGTCGGTAAAGCTCATGGTTGTTAAACCGAAAAATCTTAAGTTTGTACCTCCGGGCAGAAGAGTCTCGAAATCTGGGGGCGGCCACTCTACAAGGTAAGACAACTCCAAACTCAAACAACTGCTTTCCTGTTGGACAAATACTATGGATGCAAAACCAATAAAAAGACACATAAGGTGCATAACAAGTTGACACGTAATATTTAATTTGTATTGTAGGGAATCCCTTTTAACATTAAAAATTAAGAACGATGATGAGCTCTCGACATCAAACAGTCTTTACTAACATTTTTACCGTTGCCTTGTTTTAAAATAAATATCACAGGCAGAGATATACCTTTATAGCACGGTTCATGATAAAAAGTTTCTAATTTCAAGGGGTAAAGACGAGTTCATGTACACATATAGAGCTAGATGATCTTGAAGACTGATCTTGATGTGCAATGTAAGATCGTCAAATCAAAGCTTTAAGAAGTTGCTGGTCGACTTGAATTCATGCATGCTAACCAGAAAGTCTGGAGTTCGGAACCCAGCACTGATGGGTACCTGACTAACATTGGGTAAATCAAGGCGGCTGAACATACTGAAACAGATGCACTCTACTTCATCTGCCCCATTTATCTCTTTAATACGAACGGGAAAAGATGAAGATCGATTAAACCATGTATAAAAGGAACAACGTTAAAAATTGAACTATGTTTTTAAAAAGAAAAAAGAAAAAAAAAAATTCTCATTTAAGCGTTAGATTGTCCATAAATGCAACTTATGATAAGACAGTATTGTGAGGTGAGCGGTAGTACTGGGCTTAATAACAAGATTCGACCCAGTTCCAAATTAGAGACAAGTAAATTTATTGAAGAGCCGGACCCGAACTCGAGACTTTTCGGTTACCAGTCGAGTGCTCTACGCCATTACTATAATTAACTAACAATAATATTAATTAATTTCGATTTGACAAATATAAAAAAAAAATGATACGGCAGCAAAAATGGCACATCATTCTGTTCCACACACTTTCACTTTATCAGACCATTTGGTTTGTTTTAAACCAAAGAGCGAACTCAATTTTTTATATTTTTGCGTTAATTAATTACATACAACCAAAGATTGGCTATAAATTAATTTAATTTACCCAGATAATTCTGTGCATATGCATATTTCCGCCAGACCTTGATTAAAAATGCTGTTTTGTGTTTTTAGACGGCAACACAACACAACAGAGCGCTCTAGTATCTGTTGACAGACGCCTTAATTAGCACTAATTAGCTCAACAATATTGCTTGATTTGATTAGGCCCTATTTTAAAAAAAAAAAAAGGACATCTCGCTCAGCATGATAAAAACTGAAACGGTTTTGGCTCTCGTAGTGTAGCTACAGCACAACAATACAGCAAGGGGTCGTCATCAGCAATCCTATACCATTTGCGTAATTACCAGAATCTCTAAAAAAAAATAAAAAAGGAGCATTAGCCAGATTACTGCAGTGGTGTAATACACACATAGCATGGCCCTCCTGGCATAAAAATTCTGGCCCCCGTGGCACACAAAACCTGGCCACAATCGCAAATAAAACCCGTACTCACCCAGATAGGATTCGCCGTGCTCAGATTTTCAAAAAGAATTATAAATATCACATGACCCTAGAGACCAGCCCATTGGCTGGTCTCTACACGAATTCTCATTAGTTAATTCGGCGGCGCATGCGCACTGATCTCGCGTGTGACTTTGGCGTTTTGGTGGAGTGTTTTTTTTTTTCGTCCGAGGGCGCAGGTGCCGAGTCGTGGAACGGCAATCAGTAAAAGTGGCAGAAAGACCATCAAAATTTGGACCTTTGCTGTCGTGCGGCACGCGACGTCAGCGTTCATCGTCTGCTCTGTACCGTGCTGGTCTAACGTTTTCATCGTCAAGTTTTAGTCAAATTTAGTCATGATCAAGTTTTAGTCGAATTTAGTCGGGTCAAGTGTTTTTTCGACCTAAGTCGTGGTCAATTTTTATTCAGCTGTAGTTGTGGTCAAGTTTTAGTCAAATTTAGTCGGGTCAAGATTTGTTCAAAAGTAGTCATCGTCAGTTTTTTTTCAATTTAAGCCGTTGTGAATTTTTGGTCAGCTGTAGTCGTGGTCAAGGTTTAGTCAAATGTAATCATGGTCAAATTTTGCTTACATTTAATCATGGTCAGGTCTTAATCAGTTTTAGTCATGATGAAATTTTAGTCAAGGTTAGTCATGGTCGAGCTTGCTTTAACTATTGTCATTGTTAAGTTTGAGTCAACTTTAGTCATGGTCAAGGCTGATTCTAGTATAGTATTGTCTAAGTTTTTTTTTTACTAAGTCAAGGTCAAGTTTTGTTTTATTAGTCAATGTCAAGTTTTTTAGTTAATGTCAGATATTGTAAAATTTAGTCAAGGTCAAGCTTTGTTTAGGTTCCTCGAGGTCAAATTTGTTAATGTCAATTTTTTCCAGCTTAGTGAAATCCAAGTTGTTGTTTTTTTTTTTATCTATGTTAGAACTGTTCAACACTTTCGTTTGTTCAAAATTAACTTCTGTCCTAACTTAGTCATGGTCAAGTTTTGTTCTAGTACAGCTTGGTCCAGTTTTGTTCTGGTACAGCTTGGTCAAGTTTTGTTCTAGTACAGCTTGGTCAAGTTTTGTTCTAGTACAGCTTGGTCCAGTTTTGTTCTGGTACAGCTTGGTCAAGTTTTGTTCTAGCACAGCTTGGTCAAGTTTTGTTCTGGTACAGCTTGGTCAAGTTTTGTTCTAGTACAGCTTGGTCAAGTTTTGTTCCAGTACAGCTTGGACAAGTTTTATTTTTTAACTCCGTGATCTCCAAGTACTGACCGAGCTAAGCCCGTGCAAGTCAAGTCAGAATTTAGCCCGCTCATGACCAACTCTCTAACTCTAGCCCCAGCATATCGTGGTCACATTTTGTTCCAACCTGTTAGTTCAAATATACTTCACACACAGACATCTTATCAATCAATTCGTCGAAATCTTTATAAAACAAAATAAAACATATTCTAAAAATTTTAAGGTTTAGTTTTCTCCTTAGTAATCATGTTAAAAAGTAAAAAAAAAATTGTAATTCTTTTTTTTACAAACTTCCTATGGTGTTTTGGCCGGAATAGGGAAAGATTGAAAAATCTGGCCATGCAAATATGACAGACGACGAGTTTCGCAGATGAGTGACTCACGCCCAAACTGTTATGTTTCATTTTGTGACCAAATCAGAAATCACACCCATCGTCCCCACACCCGGCGCCCCTCGCAGCGCCCCTGGGGAGTGGGGGTGTTTTGATTTAGTCACAGTCAGGGATTTTATAGGCGGGGCAGTACAGGGTACATTAATGTGATGACACTAGGGCGATACAGGGTACTTTAATGTGGTGACACTACGGTGATACAGGTTGCATTAATGTGGTGACACTAGGGTGATAAGGGTACACTAAAGTGGTTTAGTACAGAGTACATTATGGTAGTGACACCACGGTTATACGAAGTAAATTAATGAGGTGGCGCAATTGTTACTGGATGTTTCGGTGTGGTGTCACCATAAAGACAGCCATCTTGTGGTGAATTCATATGGTAACTTCGTGCATGTACAAAGGGAAAGGTTTAATAATTATACATTAAGAAATTCCAATTACTTAAAAATGTTTTAGTTAAAGAACCAACAAACACAATAGTGTGTACTGTAATATATATTTCGTAACCAACTCTTTAAAACCTAAAAATCAACATATACAAAATAAAAATATGGCTGTATAAAGTATTTATTTGACAAGAAAACATAATTAAAATAGACAAATAAGTTTTAAAATTAAATATTATACAGGGCATACAATTAACGTTTTGATCCAAGGTTATCGTTAGCAATTAATTTAAGCTCTGTGGGATACACAACACAAAAAAAGTAAAGAGAAAAAAATAACATGATAATGACGTAGAAATCTAATAATAGTCACACTTGACCTTGTGGTTCATCTTAGCCTCGGGTTTACAATTAAAGGCTTTAGAAAACTCTTCCAGTTGACCCAATGCCATGTTGACCCGGATATCGTTAGCAACTTGACCCCTCATCCAGGCATTTAACTTCTGACGGTCGTCGTTTGCCACACAGTATGATTGCGCATGCGCTAGGAAAATCATCTGCTCGTTGGTCAACCCAGTTCCGGGTAAAACTTTTTCAACGATCCCTTGACCTTTGACCCAATCTTGATAACCAATCAACGCGAGCCTTATCCCATTGGTCCAGGCGATCGCCATGGGCGTGTACCATTGGACGTTTAACTGGGCGTTGACTGACGTCCCATCCGGGTAGGTGTACGTCTTCGTGACGTTGCTGTAGACGTCTGAGACGCATTTCCGGACTGTCTCGTACGCCGTGAGTGAAGCGTTGGACCACCACGTCCCATACTCGTCCATATAGTCGCCATTTTTGTCGTGCCATTTCCCCCACTCGTCAACCACGTGATGTAGGGTACGACCGAGGATGGTGCCGAGTGAACCAAACGTCGCGTGGTGCGGCTGTTTCTTAGAGTAGATCGGGTACTGAAGAATTCCTAAGGTTAAAAAAATATTTTTTTTTTCTACATAATTATAACCATTATTTATCTTGATAAATAAGAAACTGACTTCACTAAAATTCTCATAATTTACACAAAAAAGTTATAAATAAGTGCAATAAATAACGTTGCTCGAAATAATATCTAATAATATATATATCTGCATAATGAGATCTTTGCTTGTTTGCGTTTACAAAATTATAAATGGAACCAAGCTTTATTAAACAACCACAAATAAATTACAATTTGAGAGTTTAAAGTTATTGTAATAAAAGTTCTTATTCAATTTGTTTGTTGCCGTAAACTTACATTGTGTTCTGATTCTTATTTTGTGTTTTTGTGTTGCATATTTTACTACTGTTATCATGTAAAACAAGATATTTCTTCTACACAAATGTTATTCTGTAATAATTCGACTATACTTACATTGTATTTGTATATGAATTTTTACATCGCAAACGCCTATGTTTAAGAATTATTCCACCAATCCACCACACTAGTGTTAAATCTTAAAGGTCATGGGGGGAGGTGGGGGAGAGGTGGAGGGGGGTAATTAACATGGGCAATTGATCCAGGCTTAATGACGGATTGGAGTGGGGAATTAGCAAGGGGGGGGGGTGGATAAGTCAAACGGGGTAATTGATAACGGGGGGGGGGTGATTTACTAGACCAAGCCCACCCAGCTAAACCTTCACCACAACCGCCAACAACAACCAAACATTACAACCGCCCACAAACAACGGCGTACCTGCAGGGGCCGACAACTCGTTCCACGGCCAGTACAGGTAGAGCACGGTGGAGTAGGTGGGGTCGTACCACTCCTCCCGATCCTCCCCCACCCTGGTCAGCTCCTCGATCATCAGGCTGCGGTAGTACTGGTTGATGCTGAGCAGGTTGGCGAAGTGGTCGCTGGCGTTGATGGTCAACCCGTTGTACATCTCGTCAACCTGGTGGTTACATCCAAACATTAGCAGTTAAAAAACAATTTTTCGACGATTTGAAAAGTCTCAAATTGTACTCAAGGAAGGTTTCTCGAGCCGGTTTCTTGTCTATGAGAAACAAACACCTCCTACCACGTGGAAATGAACTCAAAGTTTAACTAGAGCATCCATGATTGAACCTCATTTAGCCAGATAGGCCGAAACAACAACACAGTTTGGCTAACTGGTTAAAACAAATACCGGCTTCAGCACATTTTATGTGACTATTTTGGAGATCTTGAAGCTTTTTTACTTGTGATTGTATTGGATTGTATCGCAAATCTTAACGATATTCATACATAAAAAAGCTATAATATATATATATATATATATATATATATATATATATATATATATATATATATATATATATATATATATATATGTAATGGAATTATTAAACACACGGCAACAGACTATCATTTCCCCTATTTCTAGCCGTAATAATAAAAGCCATAGTGTTGATTGAACATCATATGTGTACCCACATTTGCCTGGTTGCCCATCCAGTCTGGATACCCCATCTTGAAGAGGATGTTATCCAGCTTCTCCTTGGCGTATTGTTTGGTTGTTGCATCCATCCATGGCGTCTTCTCTAGCTGTGACTGTAAGGCCAGCTTGATGTTGTCTGTGATCTCGTGAACCTGGACAGGGGGAGAAAGTCAAATGTAATAATAGACAAAGCTAGTCGTTCTTTAACGTCAAAGTAAAAATAATACTAGAAAAACCGAACACATAACAAACCAAGGAGAACTACGGTGAAAAGAGAAATAAATATCATATTTTAGACTTTACAATTTGTCTTTTTTTTGTTTTACTAACGGGTAGGATTACCTGACTTATATTTGGGAAATTAAAGACGGTTTGTGATTTTACGATCGATGGAAAACACATAAGCTAGACTGCCTTTATCTTTTTTTTTAGACTCTCAGTGTTAAGAGTTGTTTACTATCATCACTTGTTCACACACTGTCTTATTGTCATTCGGCACACACAGAGCTTGCACTTGACCATGTCTTACCACCATTCATGCCCCTGACCCTGTCTACCACCATTCATGCCCTCGAGCCTGTCTTACCACCATTCATGCATGTAACCATGTCTTACCACCATTCATGTCCTCGACCCTGTCTTACCACCATTCATGCACTTGTCTTACCGCCATCTTGTTCTCCTCACTGAAGAAGTGCCGCACATAGAGTGCACTGAGTGCGTCCTGCATATGCCACTGGGCAGTGAGGAAGCAGTACTTGTACAGACCCTGAAAGTTCTCCACCTTGTGAAGCAACACGTAGACCTCCTTATTGGCGTGGATGTAGTCCCAGGACATTTCCGTGCTGTGGAGTGGGGAGAGACGTACCGAAAGGTGAATCGGGATAGGTGAAGTAGAGTTAATCTGTTACTAAACGGCCAGCAGAACCGCGAATGTTTCCCATGAATTATTTTTTCTCTTCTCTATTCCCTTGTGGTCCCTGGGGAGCAAAGGGATGCAGCCACACCCCTCAGTTTTGGGCTGCTCTATCTATTTGTGCCCACGTGAACCCCGCAGGCCTTGTCTGTTTTTCAACTCTTCTTCACCTGGCCGGCCTACTTTCCTCTTCCCCGGGAATTCCAGTCTAACGCTTTCCGGTGAAATACCATTAAATTTAGCATTTATTTTCATGGTATTTCACTATAGGGCTGGTAAGTAGGTCACCAACCAGCTCTACGGCTCAATAAAACCTGCGTGAGCCATAAAACTAGTTGGTGACCTACTTACCAGCCCTATATCATATTTTTTAAAATAAAATAAAATTATCGAGTGTTTTGTTACAAAAATTAGCTAGCTTGCCGAACTAAGGAAGGATCATTGATTATACGACCAATATATATATGATAGTCTTAACCCTGAGACTTCAAACATAGCTTATTTTCATGATCGCCGCCGTTGCCAATAGTTACCATGGCAACCGTACTTTCAGAAGAGTGTCTGATTCTGGCACTATGCCCAGCTGCCTTTACTTTCTCTAACGTTATTGAGGTAGCCTACCCATCAAAATGTGCTGGACACAGGGGCGTGCCACTGACTTGAACCAGGGATACGAACTCACGACTTTCATGTAAGCAGTCAATTGTTCTATCACCAGACCACACCTGTCACGTTACAGTGCTTTGAGTTTTTATACCAATATAAGCTTGTAACTATACTTTTTAAATGATAAAAATACCAACACATAACGTTCAACCAGGCGCCATATCAGGTAGTTATGCAACATCCGGCTCCGGTGTTCGGCAGGAAGTGACGCAATCAGCTCCGTCAGTTCCCGGATGTAGTTCCTGCGTGTCAGCACGACCTTAGTGGCGCCGGTGATCCTGGCGGTGCTGAAGAGATAGGACAACTGCTGGACCCAGTTGATCAGGTTGTTGGACTCACTGGTCAGCTCGGTCAAGGTCACCTAAAAATAAACAGCATTCTAATTTAGGTCAAGGTCACCTAAAAATAAACAACTTTCTATTTCGTTTGGGAAAGATCTCTTAAGAAACATTTTACTATTATAGATGAAAGAAAGACAACTTAGCTTTGTTTCAAAGTTTTAATTTATTTTAAAGTTAAAAAAAAATTCCCTTTTAAACCTGATGGTGTAAGGGCAAGTGAAGTAGAGTTTACTTGTTTTTGTGACCTCGGCATATGAAGAGATAGTGTGATCAGCACTAAGTCCAGCCGCCTTTTCTCTCCCTAACGTGAGTTAGGTACCTATCAGAGCTGAGTGGACTCAGGGACGGTCTACTGACTTGAACCCGGATTCAACCTCGAGACTTACGGGTTAGCAGTCCAGCTCTCTACCGCTGGTATAATGTTTTTTTAAACAAAGTTTTAATCTAGTTTAAACTTTGTTGTGTTCAGTGCCGGCGCCAGGTTATTTAGCGCCCTTGGCAAGACTTATTAAAACGCCCCTTTTCACACAAATAAATTATTAAAACATATGTATCAGAAAACAATTCATTAAAAGTGACATATTAATTTATTATCAATTGCATACACGTTATAAGTAGACATCAAAATCTAATTTTACTTGCCTCCTTCGTCTCAAAAATTTGTACTAATTCCTTCAATTCCAGTTTGCAAGCGTAATCACATTTTATTGAAATTGTTGCTCAGCCCACGATTCTACTTTGTACTTTACGACATAGTCCCGTCCCCCCCCCCCTCCCCCCCCCTTAGAAAATTTTAAGTGCTGGAAAAAACCACTGAAAAAAAATTCTTGTAGTGTTGGACTCTGCAGTCCTCCCAAGGTGAGTTCCAAAACGGAACTTACCTGTTTTAAGCTTGACTGTCTTTAGTTATAATTGTAAAATGTCTATATTGTGTGATTATGTAACGATTTTTCGCTTTTTGAAAAATAAAATGTTATAAATGTATAGATTCCAACCTAAAATTGTTATATATGAATCCTTTAACAGAGGGTGAAAAATATGAAAAGACAATCAATTAGATGTTTAATATACGACTAAAACTGTATGTTTACTAACATTAAGTATTGCAATCTACAACGGCTACTGATGTATTTGTTTTAAACTTGATAATGCTAAAAAAAAAAACCTACCAAACTATTTTTTTAGACCTTAACTTAAGTTCTATATGATTTTTACAGTAGCAAATAATAACTTAAAGTTGTATTTATATGTATCTTCTTTTGAAAATCAAAATAACAAAATTGTATTCAAGGGAAATAACTTACACTAGAATTGCTAAATTAACCAAGTGTTACTAAGACATGTTTGAAAAACACAATAAAACTGTATAAATTTAATTACGTAATAATTATAACACATCTTTTAAATTAGCTTTGTAACCTTGTAAAAAGAATATATTTTACCTATTGATTACTTAACTGTAGGTTTTGTTTGAAAGTCTAAAAATTGTAGCTTTATTATAACATATTTCTGTTGAATTTTGATGACATACGTAACATCAATGGGATCTTAATGAAACTTTCATGAAATTTTGGATCCCCTAATAAAGGGATGTCATACAAAAAATCAAACACGGGTGACTGTTTTAGACTGCTAGAATTATTGATTAAATATAGACAAAAGTGTAATTTAAAAAAAAACAAATTTTTACGGTTAGTTATAAATTCCATCCTATTTAATAAATATTAATACTTTAAGAGTGGTAATATAGATTCCTAAAAATCAAGATTTTTCAGCTAGAGAACGCCTACCTTTCTTTGTAGTGTGTTCCGTACTGAATTAAAATAATCTAACTTACGATAAACTCGACTACTCGATATACTCTACTACATTCACAACACATATCAAACTTCGATATATAAACATAACTAGACTCAATGCTCCAGAACTACGACACTAACTCGCTTAACTTCACCAAGCTCTACAAACGGTACTCCCATCAACAACGATTTCACTGGACCTACTAATACACTTTAACAGTCACTATAATTCGATACCTTAGTACCACAATACTCGATAGTCCCGAACTCCAGAACTATCATACCTCATCACCAACATTCTCATTTCTCTACTACCAATCAGATTTCACATTTAGTTTAGTAACGTTTAAGCCCGTCTAATTTATGAGTGTACGAAAGGGTAGGATTTAAAGATCGTCGGTCACATTTGTTACATATTTTAGTGACACTTAAAATAATATGATGCACACTGAGCTATTTAGGCATCTCTCGAGGGGGTGATGGGGGGGGGGGGGGCGGTGTTTTTTGCGCCTGGTTGAACAAATAAAAAAAATATTTTATTCATATAGAAAATATATAACTTAGCCAGTGTCCACTCCCTCCCTCCCTTCCTCCCTCATCCACTTCGGAAGTTTCAAGTGAAACCCTGTATTCCGAATGTTTCTAATACTCTCCCCTTCATTTGAAAGAAACCCTGTTTACTGTAATGAATGTTGCGACGCGATCTGACCTTGTTAGCGTCTTGATAGGCGTCATACGTGTATTCAGATTCTGACGCCACTGACGCCAGGTGTGACTCTATGGTGAAGGTATCGTTGACAAACTCGTCCAGATCTGACTCTGTTGTCCCGTTGTCCTGGGTGATATTCATAGTAATGGCGTCATTGACTAGAAGGGAGCCAACTCTTCGAATAAACTTTTTGTACGCGTCCCGATATGATTCAGCGTTTGGGTTAGTGTACCTGAATATGCGAGAAAAAAAAATCTTTGAACAAACCATTTGGCAATGATTACAAAATGTAACTAAGCTAATCAAGGCTTATAAACCTACAAGAAGATGGGGAAAATATGAGTGTATACCACAAGCATATCACGGCAATTGTCAATATTTTCCTTGTTTGAGCAAATAATTTTTTCAGTACTCACCAACTCCAGTACATGTACTTCCCCGTACCTGCCGGAGAAATTTCAATGGCTCTTTTAGTGTGGTCGTACCAATCTCTTCCTACCTGTAAAAGTAGATAGTTTTGTCCGTTTGATTTTATTTTAGGGCAGTTATGAAATTATTCCAGTTATTTACGTTTTTATTTTATAATGTTGGAATGGATTTCCACCAACATAAATAATACTTGTGAATTTATTATGCCCCTATAGACCGTTGACTCCGATTCCAACAACAAACTAAAAAGGAACAGTTGTTTTATTTTGGAGTTGTCTCTCTTAGATGAGTGGCTGTCCCCAACTCGAGACTTTTCGGTTCAGCAACCATGAGCTTAACCGACCCGACGACGCCGACCTCTTCTCTCATTGACAATTCTTTCAACTTCGTAGTCAGAGAATATGTATACAATTTTTGTAACTATTTAACATAAAAACCCAAATGAATATTTTAAAGTCTCCACGTGAACAATATAAAATCCCCATTCCATCTAATTCCTACTTCCACATAATAAAAAGAAATAGTGTTCTAACTTTAAGAAAACCGATCAACAATTTTAACCCAGAGTTATGCTCACCAACACACATGTGATAGAAGGCAACCTCCCAAGAATGTACTCACGTGAAGGGAGTAGAAGGCCTCCACCCAGAACTCCGACTGAACTTTCTTCAGGGCGTCGTTGAAGTCCCAGTCTTGTTTCCAGTTACCCAAAAGTTTCCACCCCCCAAGTTCAGAATTGATTAGTTCCAGTAACGGTCTTCCTGTACAATTGGACGACCACATTGACAAAAATGTTAGGGGTGTTAAAATCTTGTTCAGTAAAAACGAAGATTTACAGATTTGTTATTTGTAAAGCGTCCAGTGTAAATAAACGAATGATAAGCATAAGTCATTAGTAACAAAACAGACAGTGTTAAATACCTCATAAGTTAAAGACAAGTTACAAATAGTTTGGACGTTTCGACCTAAGGTCTTCGTCAGCACACAAAAGTGTGGTGGCGAAGACTCAATGCAGCTACCATTTGTATTTATCTTTAAGTAATATCTACCTTCATAAATTAATGGGTAGTGTGTTTGAATATAGTCGATGGAGATGGTATTCAATATATATTTGCAGTTATATGGGTGAATCAAGAGGTGGTTGGTGGATTGGTTGCGATGGAGAAGCTGGGTGGTGTGTAAAGGTGACGGGACCTGTGCAGATAAGCCCCGCAAAAAAGTAATTCCCGGCCACCAAAAAACTATTATAGAAATATTATATAGAAATATTATAATATTATCTATTATATTCAATAGATTTTATTGAAGAAAGTGATATTGGGACATGATAGTGATAATTTGAATGAAAAGGTTTGCATTTTGGTACCTTTAACCATAACTTTAACTCTAAGCTTAACCCCCAACCCCAATCCTAACCCCAACCCCAATCCTAACCCAAACCCCAACCCTAATCCTAAAGGCAGATAAGAAGTTTCTTTAATGCCTTGTGTTTAAATATTCAAATGTAAAGACATCGGAAATAAATTATGTGTGGCGGGGCTTAACTTTTCGCCCTTGCACTTTTTGCATTAGTCGCGGGCTTTAACTGGACAATATCCAAGGTGGCATAGTGGGTGGGGTCGGATGAGGCACGTATTCAAGTCTGATTATTCACGTCAGAAATATTGGACATGCCGAGCTTACAGCTATAGAGTTAGATGTTGGAACTTTGAAAGTGTACAGACATCCAATTTACACGTAAAGTCATATTTCTACATTATACTCACCTCTCTTCTTGTCGCGGGTGTACAAATTGTTACAGCCCTGGAAATATTGTTTGAGTTTTCTTTCAGACGAAGCGTCGTGCATCTTTGATATGGGAGTCTCCATCAGGTCGATGAGACGATCTTCGTTCTGTCGCCTCAAGTCTTGTAGCACACTACGGGTGCCTAAGGTGATACAAAATGTCTTAATTTTTTTTACATAGAATTACACTCATTAGAACCGATATTAATGCTCAATGGCAAACACCCACAAATACATAGATACGTGGGTTTTTTTTTTTTTTTTTTTTTTTTTTTTTTTGTGAGGAAGAAATACTAGATAACATAGTAAGGGAATTAACTCAGTAATTGAATAACTTTCCTGGTTCCCGCAGTTGTTTCCCATTGCAATATTTTAGTATTTTTTTTTATTTTTTTATTTTTTTTTTACAAATATGCATTATGAAATACTGAAGTTACTAGATTTCTTTACCAAAAAGATGCAACAAATTAACCTGCACTTACCCCCATCCAGGTAAACCGATGCTACATTCTGGTAGTTGCCACAAGCGTACTCATAAAAGTTCTCACACGGGTCAACACTTTTGTTCCGTAGTTCCATGGCCCTGGTGGCCGTCTCCATACAGCCGATATCAACACACATACGCTCGTCTGGTTAGAATAACAACATACGATTTAATATTTATTAACCATTGTATCAATTTTTAATGACTAGATGAAAGGACCGTTAAGGAGAATCATAAAAGGCGCAAGGCTGATAGTGCTGTATTTTCTCTAAACCGAAACCAAAATCTCCACCTCAACCCGGAAATTTTCCCGGAAGGATGCTGAAATTTAGGCAGAAATGGGAATAACACACATGTGTTTCATAAACATACAGTACGTATATGCAATAAAACGTAATTTAGGTTTAAATTCTTTCCTATATTGGTTTCGAAGCTCAATTTGTTAACATTTTTGTGCGTTTTGAACAGAAATAATGTAAAACGGGATTCTAAACACAATAACAGTACAGCATTAACTGTACGGTTGTTTGCAAATGTTTTCTTAAAATACTAATTATCAGGTGGGAATGTGGTTGAGTGGTAGTGCGCACGACTGCCAACCTGGAAGTCAAAAGTTCGGATGCCGGACCTAACTTGAGTCTGCAGCATTCCCTGAATCGACATATCTATGGTAGGTACCTAAATCACGTTAGGGAAAGTAACAGTGCCCGGACACAAGGCTGACCGCACCATCCCTTCAAATGCCGAGGTTAAGAAACACACGCACTCTACTTCATCTGCCATAAGGATCATAAGGTCTTAATGGACCTTTACTTATATATATATATATATATATATATATATATATATATATATATATATATATATATATATATATATATATATATATATATATATATATATATATATATATATATATATATACAAGGAAAGAACCTTAATGTGAAGCCGATGTCGACATTTTGGTTGTATTTGAACGATTATTACAAAAGGAAGGAATTATCCGTATCCGTAGCACGAAACTCTTACCAATGTAAGCTTGGCTTTGTGTAGCCGCCAGTTCCGATAACTCATTGTTGGCTTTACCAAACAGACTGGCTAAAATGACGCAGAGAAACAAGAGCAAAAGGGCGATGGCTCCGAGAATAATCTCCCTTAGACCAAACTTCCATCTGTTTAGATTGATGAGGTTAATGATGGGTGTCTTGTCAAACGACTTAAATTCGTCCGCCATTTTGAAAATACGTCAACAACTTGGTCGATGTATTAACATCCGCTTGATCGTCTGTGAAAAAATATATGTAAATCGATGAAAAGTAACTTGCACATTTTTGATTTGTTAAATATGTCTGGACTGAGTCAAGTTGGTTTCTTTGGTCAGATCTGCTTTTTTCCCCCCAAAAATAAAATAGTAGTAAAAAAAATAAAATCCTTGATAAGAGATTTAATTCCAATAAAATTTAACTGATGTTTTCTATTCAATTTCGAAAATAAATACATTTCAACTCTACTTAAATCGAACAATATCAAAAAGTCACGAATAATTTAGTTTATACTTAACAATATTTTTGTAATAATAAGAACTTAAATTTCTTAAATCACAATCGTTTAAATACAAAAGTCTTAATTAGATCACGACAAAACAAAGACGGAAAATGTGATTAGATATTGTTAGCACCTTCGGAAAATAAAATTGAAGATCTTTAACATAAAATAGATATCATAAATTTATCTATAGTACACCGAGATGTGTATATTTTTAAAAGTTCTCTAAATAGATTTAAACAGTATTTGGAAAATAAAATTAATATTTGGAAAAACAAAAAACAAAATATTAAAATATACTTAATAGTAATATCGGATATGTAATTTTATAATAAAACAAAATTTTACAAATTGTAACAATATTTACACACTATTTAAACGTAATATTTATATGTCACAAAATACCAGTTCAACAATCCACATAGAAAGATAATCAAGAAAACGCTCACTAATTTCCCTTCATTCCAGCGTCTACCTGTGGTACAGCGTCACCTGCAGACAGGTGTTCAGGTGCTGACCTGTGACACGTGACCTGTGACACGTGACCTGGATGCTATGGACACCAGGTCCGGTTGTGAATTTTAATTGACATAATGAAACGTGATCTAGACTTGTCAGGTACTGTCACGCTAACTTTTGTTTCGCTTCCTACAAAAATTATCTCTCGGCGACTGCTTGTAGAACTTTAAGCTCAGTGGTAGGTGTAATAGTCTTCACTCATGGTTGCCTATAAAATATTAGCACAGGGGGGATTACTCTTTTAATTGACATTCTCAGAAACTTGCTGGGTTATCGTTGCTAACTCGTTATTGAAAGAAAAAAAAAAAACGAAATCATACAAAAGTTTGGAAATAGAATTACAAAATTTAGTTTCCTTTCAGTAGCTTCTGCAATTGAACTTGGTACAAAACACCACGTAGCTTAGCAATTCTTGTGACTTCACCAGCAAAGATCGAGAGAAGAATTACGAAGTTTAGGCTATATAAGGTCCCCAATCTAATGCCCCGATTCACAATCTAATATTCTACTTAGCTGGGTACCTCCATTGTCTAAACAGATAAAAGGAAGACATTTTTAATGTCTATATATAAATGTGTGTGTGTGAGCGTGTGTGTATGTGTGTTATGCATGGCTCCCATTTTGTCTTAAAGTATGTGGATATCAAACTTTAAAATCCTAACCTTGTCCTTATGAGAGGGTTAATTTGATAACACATTGAGCTGTCTGGTTGGATGACTAAATAACGCCGTCACCCACCCTCCTCCCTCACACAAACACTGACATACACGCACAGAAACAAACCTACCCTCGACTCATATCTTCCATTGTTATTCAGATAATCAGATACAGGATCGAGTTGTGAGATAATTTTCGTTTTTAAAATTTGTTTTTAATTAATATTGTTCATTTGATGTGATTTTGTCTTTCTTTTATCAAATGATTGCCCAGTACTAGATCTTTACATGCCAATGCTGGCCATGTCTAAAACTGACAGCCTTTCCTGAGTCAGGGCTTTGTTGTATTTATTTGCTGGTAAAAACAACAACGTTGTCTTGTTTGGTATAACTCAGTGTATATGGCATGTTTTATTTCGCCGTTGTACCACCTACCAAATAGCCCATGGTTTATTATATTTAAATATGTGTCTTGTTTGTTATAACTCATTGTATGTGGCATGTTATATTACGCCGTTAAACCACCTACCAAATAGTCCATTGTTTATTCTATCTAGATATTTGTCTCAGTATTCACACTATGAATACAAGCAGACGCATTCAGTAGAAAATTGATTACATCTGTTGTCCACACAAACTGACATTTGACAAATAAACCACACGTGATGTATCACAGATACGGTCATTAAGCCGATAGTTGTGGCTGATTCATTAACTTACGTATCATTCTGTACCATGCACAAGCCTGAAGTACTACATCGTTTGTTAGGTCTCATAAAATGAAACTATTTCAGTCATACACATTACAATGTAGTCAGCTATGGGTAAACAATTGAATCTTACAATGGTATTGATCGATTGCTTAATAAATGATGTTATCAGAGGCGTAGCGAGGGGGAGGGCGGGGGGGGGGTGGTACATATGTCCCCGGGCGCCCACTCTAGGGTGCGCCAAAATGGGTTTAAAAAACAAATTAAAAGCTCCTTTTAGCTGGAGTTTTGCATTATAACTATTAAAATAAGTGGGGGGGGGGGGCAAATTAAAAGTTTGTCCCGAGGGGGGGGGGGTCGCCAAATTGAAAGTTTGTACCCAGGCACCGGGAGGGGTCGCTACGCCTCTGTGTGTTAAAATTATTCTTTAATCCTAAGAATTAAAAAAAAAAGCAATTGAATACAGTCCACTTTCAGACAACGATCAAGCAGTCAGTAGAATAGAGCTTTAGTTTATGGGACGGTCGTCAGGCTTCGTTCTAACGCCTTAGAGCTTAGATCGTGTTCCTATATAACAATGTTCATGAACAAATCCAACCATTTTCACCAACATATGATACCTTGTTCATAAAAAAATCCAAAATTTTCGTGAACAAATGAAACAATGTTCATAAACAAGTCAAAAATGTTCGTGAACAAATCAAACAATGTTCAACATACTTGAAAGTTGTTACTACACCACACATACTCGGATTGTTAAATAAATGAGGTTGACCCTCATGAAATAACTACTTTAAAATATGTTGGTAGTTACCCCTGAATTGTGAATTAAGTTGCTTTTTTTCCGAACCGTCAACTTTAGTCACAAACAACCTTTAATGTAATGTGTCTTTAAACTAACATTCATTCACAAATTGCAGAGCAATGTAATTGTTGTACGTGTTTTTATTGAAAAGAAATTATTCTTTAAGCAGTTACAAGCCATTGAAAAATCTGATAACATTCAAAATTGTAGTGATTTACAAAATTCAGTATAGCAATGACGATAAATTTGAGTTGTAAAATTTAGAAGCGAGGTACTAACAAGAAATTGATAACATTAAACAGAAATTCAATAGAAATGTAACAGAAGTTAAGGTATTGATAATCTCCAACACTGATATAAGCAATTAAAATAATGGCGTATAAAATCTAATAATAGTCACACTTGACCTTGTGGTTCATCTTAGCCTCGGGTTTACAATTAAAAGCTTTAGAAAACTCTTTAAGTTGACCCAGTGCCATGTTGACCTTCACATCGTTAACAACTTGACCTTTCATCCAGGCATTTAAATTCTGACGGTCATCGTTTGCGAAACAAAACGTCTGCGCATGCGCAAGGAAAATCATCTGCTCGTTGGTCAACCCAGTTCCGGGTAAAACTTTCTCAACGATCCCTTGACTTTTGACCCAATCCTTGTAGCCAATCAACGCGAGCCTTATCCCATTGGTCCAAGCAATCGCCATGGGCGTGTGTCTTTCAGCATTTAGTTTGGCGTTGACTGACGTCCCGTCAGGATAAATATACGTCTTCGTGACGTTAGTATAGACGTCCAAGACGCATTTTCTGACCGTCTCGTACGCCGTGAGGGAAGCGTTAGACCACCATGAACCCTGTTCTTTCATGTAGTTGCCATTTTGGTCGTACCATTTCCCCCACTCGTCCACCACGTGATGTAGGGTACGACCCAGGAGGCTGCCGAGTGAACCAAACGTCGCGTGGTGCGGCTGTTTCTTGGAGTAGATCGGGTACTGAAGAACTCCTGGGAGTAAAAAACAAACACACATTTTAAAAGGCTTTCTTGCATTCTTTACTTTTTAAGTTGTGATATGTATACATTTTTGAACAATTTAGACCGTTGTTGGTAAAAAGAAAAACTATTTCGATTAAACACTAAGTAACAGTCCAAACATCAGTCACTACCTTAGGAAATGTGGGCTTAAAGTTTAACGTTGAAGAAGGATGTATAAAAATTATAACTAAGAATAGTCAATTAAATGTATACTTTGCTAAAATAACGTACAAAAATATAACCTCTTCTTACACTATTCAATTCTGATTAATTACAAAATGGAGCATTTTTTCTGGATTTCTATTTAATTAATAAGAATTGGTCTATCCCCCCCCCCTCGTTCTGTTGAAATAGCTTTATAGTATCCTACAATGTAAATAGATACAAATTAGCACAAATATTGAATTCATAAAAAATGCATAGGTCCCGTTTTCCTTTCTTTATGAGCAATCATTTAATTATCGCCTACCTGCCGGAGCAGCCACTTCGTTCCACGGCCAGTACAGGTAAAGTAGAGTGTAGTAGATAGGGACCAGCCACTCCTCGCGCCCTTCGTCAGCCTTGATCAGATCGTCTATCATCAGACTGCGGTAGTACTGGTTGATGCTCAGCAGGTTGGCGAAGTGGTCGCTGACGTTGATGGTCAACCCGTTGTACATCTCGTCAACCTGGTGGAGACAACCCGTTGATGTATTATACAACACACGAAGTTAGTTTTAACAAAACCATTTGGTTGTTGTTAAGTATAACGTTTAAAGCATGATAAAAATAGTTTCGATCCTCTGGGGTAGCGAGTGTGAGTTGTAGTTAGTCCTGAGTTCTCGTATTATTTGCCCTAAGGTCGAATGGGGATATAAAAGTGGTGTGAACGATTGTTACGGCAGAGTTTTGACTTAATAGCTTGTTGTTGTGAAATGTGTATAACGTAAGAAAAATAAAGGACTAAACAGTGTGTATTATTTTGAATTCGGTAAATCGACTTGAACAATAGTCCCCCATTGTTTAGGAGATTAAAGTCTATGTAGAGTTAAAGGGAAAATGTTAATAACAAGGGAGACAAATAAATATGAGTGTAGCCGTTGTTGACATGTGCGACATCTAGAACGTAAAACGTAGGTAAAATACTTTTCGGGGTCATCCATAAATGACGTCACGCTTTCTTTGACGATTTTCACCTCCTCCCCCATCCCCTCCGTCACACATCGTCACAAAAATCAAGACCCCCCCCCCCCCAAATGACGTCACACCTCAGCCTACAACCTCCCCTCAAAATTGCAGTTGAATTTTTCTTAAAACATCGATATTTTTCCAAAATCTTGTCTGAAGTCTGTCAAAATGGAGTATTTCAATCAATTCATAATACAATTCATTAAAACAGTTTTCTAAAACGCGAAATAACGTCTAAATTTCGTTTTCTAGCATTGCTTTTTTGTAATGCAAAAGTGTGACGTCGCACCATCTGAACCCCCCCCCCCCCCACCCCCTCTCCCCCTCATCACACACCGTCACACGTACGGACCCCCCTACGAGTGTGACTACATTTATGAACGACCCCCTTCGATAATTTAGCTGATATCTTTGTCCCAGTCTAACGCTACCCTTATCTCTAAGGATATTTCTGCCACTTATCATAATCGTAAACCTGAATGTACTAAATTAAAAAAAAAATAACATTCATTAACAATCGGAGTAGCCGATTTCATCGATAATGTATTGCTTGATTGATTGATTTAGAACTTAGCGCCGCTCATGCTAACCTTTTGAAACAACTCCCTTTAAATACTCCAGTCGTGTGTAGTTTATGATAAGATTCTCGGGCAACAACAAGGAAAACACAGCTACTTCTCTTATTTTATAACACACCATACAACAAAGTAGGACTCACATTAGCCTGATTGCCCATCCAGTCGGGGTACCCCATTTTGAAGATGGTTTTATCCAGCTTTTCCTTGGCGTATTGTTTGGTTGTTGCATCCATCCATGGCGCCTTCTCTAGCTGTGACTGTAAGGCCAGCTTGATGTTGTCTGTGATCTCGTGAACCTGGAGAAAGAAAGAATTTAAACACATTACATCAGTAGCTTGCTAACACAAGAGTCAAGGTAGCTTGCTAATGTAACCAAAGGCTATTTAGCGACAAAACAGCTGGTTATTATTATAAAAAATAAGAAATGGAAAATGGAAATTCCGAATAAACTATTAGCTTTCTATATTTAACAACATCAATAATTACGTAGCTAAGTATTCAAGTAATGAAGAGGTGAATGTCTTCAATTTTAGCAAAGAAAAACAAAACAAAAATATCATTGAGTAATTGAAACTTGGATAAATTGCGTTTTGCTCTTTGTCCTTTTCTCAGTAGCGTAGCGAGGGGGGGGGGGGGGGGCAAAATGGGTTGGAAAAATAAATTGAAAGGTTGAGAGGGGGGGGGGGGGTGCAAATCGAAAGTTTGAGGGGGGGGGGGAGGGGGGTGCAAATCGAAATCTTAAGGGGGGTGCAAATTGAAAAGTTTGTCCCCGGATGCCGGGAAGGGTCGCTACGCCTCTGCCTTTTCTCCCTAACAAATTTGAAATTCTTGTTTATCAATTGAACTAAAATAATTAGATAATTGACTAAAACACATTTCAAACCAATTCAAGTATAAAATTTATTAAAATTATAAGTTTTGCACTTGTTACAACCTAATCACTGAAACTGGTCACGTGATTAATTAGTTGACTAAAATGCACATAAGAAAATTAGAGATCCATTATTTAAAAAACGATGAGTTTGCCACTTGCTACAGCATAATCACTAAACCTGGTCACGTGACCACCACCCACCGTCTCTTTGTTCTCCTGGCTGAAGAAGTGACGCACATAGAGGGCGCTCAGCGCGTCCTGCAGGTGCCGTTGGGCAGTGTACAGACAGTACCTGTAGGTGCCCAGGAAGTTCTCTCGCTTGTGCAGCAGCACGTAGACCTCGCGGTTGGCGTGGACGTAGTCCCAGGACATCTCCATGCTGTGGGGGACACACACGTGTGAGATAACCATCAATGGTAAGTGGGACAGTAACGTGTGAGATATTCATCAATGGTAAATGGAACAATAACGTGTGAGATATTCATCAATGGTTAATGGAACAATTACGTGCGAGATATTCATCAATGGTAAATGGAACAATAACGTGTGAGATATTCATCAATGGTTAATGGAACAATTACGTGCGAGATATTCATCAATGGTAAATGGAACAATAACGTGTGAGATATTCATCAATGGTTAATGGAACAATTACGTGCGAGATATTCATCAATGGTTAATGGAACAATACCGTGCTAGATATCATCAATGGTTGGTAAATGGGACAATAACGTGTGAGAGATCAGCAATGGTAAATGGAACAATAATGGGTTGTAAATTCTTATAGTACATATGGGATGGAGTCTGGTGGTTTGTTAAATTGGGTTGTATATTAATACGGAGCATTATTATAGTATATAACAATGTTTTAATACGTCGGACCATTACATACTAATTCCAAAGTCTAGGAAACACTAATCCTTGAAGACAAACAGTTAAAGGAATTTGTTGAATTAATATTTTAGGAAAGTGGAGTCATAACTGTTGTAGATGTCTTCAGACGGCTATAAATAGAATAGGAAAAGCTTATATATTCTTTGGAGTACTGATGAAATCGGGAATGATAAAATGTATCTACCAAAATACGTATATTTAAAAGTAATGTGCTGCGTGTCATTTTGTATAGCTTTGAACAGAGGGAAAACAATGTTTAAAATATAAAACGAAAAGCATTCCAATATACGTGCTAGCGCTAAATATTTAGAATATGATGGTCCAATACAATGTTAAATGAGGAGTATGATAAGAACAACAGTAATTTGAATATTAACGGCAGTTATCGGACCCAAAAGATGAGATTGTTGGATCTTATTCAAAGAATGACAGTTGACGCATTGGACTCATTATACCACTCCTAGGCGTAGACCAGAGGGCAAGAGAAAACGATAGGCCAAGAAAAAACACGGAAAAGATCAATGGGAAAAAATGAGTATTTAGGCTTAATGCCAAACAGGCAGTTTTCTACATAGAGGTAGAACAAAGTAGTGATAATTTGATGCCTCTTGAGACAGTGGGCGTTACGATCATACATTAGTACCAATAAAGGTTCAAAATAGATTTCTCTAATTTTTTTTTTTTTACATCTTTTAACGTACACGTAATTCTCTGCTGCGCGCCATATCAGATAGTTATGCAGCATCCGGTTGCGGTGCTTGGCAGGAAGTGACGCAATCAGCTCCGTCAGGTCCCGGATGTAGTCCCTGCGTGTCAGCACGACCTTAGTGGCGCCGGTGATCCTGGCGGTGCTGAAGAGATAGGACAACTGCTGGACCCAGTTGATCAGGTTGTTGGACTCACTGGTCAGCTCGGTCAAGGTCACCTAAAAATAAACAACTTTCTAATTTCGGCCAAGGTCACCTAATAAAATTGATTCACAAATCAAACGATTACAAGATACTGATACTGATTAATAGTAATTATGGAGTAAAAGATGGGTTTTGGAGTAAATTTGTATATTTGGCTTTAAAGCAGATTATTTAAAAAGCGCAAATACAAATTAAATACTGAGAAATTGCATAATGTATTGAAAATCGTTTTTTTTTGTATTGTTAAATGTTAAGTAAGCAGTAACGTAGAGTTCACCTTTTGAATTGACGATTCATAGGCTAGATAAAGTAAAATTCATTTTTTTCTTGACCACAGTATATTAAAATAACGGTGGGGTTAGGACTATGCTTAGTTGCTTTTACTTTCCCTAACGTTAGCCAGGTACCTCTTAGAAAATAAACCGGGAGTGATAATAATAATAATAATAATAATAACATTAACATTAACATTAACATTAACCTTAATAATAATAATAATAATAATAATAATAATAATAATAATAATAATAATAATAATAATAATAATAATAATAATAATAATAATAATAATAAT
Organism: Physella acuta; assembly: GCF_028476545.2. Classification (NCBI taxonomy): domain Eukaryota; kingdom Metazoa; phylum Mollusca; class Gastropoda; family Physidae; genus Physella; species Physella acuta. The sequence goes on from NW_026731694.1 coordinate 527,142, forward strand.
AATAATAATAATAATAATAATAATAATAATAATAATAATAATAATAATAATAATAATAATAATAATAATAATAATAATAATAATAATAATAATAATATTCGCTGCGTGATTATTTTTTAATCAAACATTTTCAAATCCATGTAATTTTACAACAAAATACCCCAGCTTTCTACAAATAAATAAATAAATAAAATTTGGAGCAAATAGCCACAACATTTCTAGATTGGACATAATGTATCTGACTTGTCCTGTGACGTAACACCCGTTACCAGGTCAAGGAGGAAAATTGATAAAAATAACTTTCTGAGAAAAATTCACCCCCCCCCCCCCCTTGTCGGGGTCGTCATTATACAATTTAAATACAACCATTAACTGGGAAAAAAATCATTCATTCTAAATATCTTGCATTTTTTTCTTGGTGTCGCCCCCCCCCCCCCCCCCCCTCCTTAATGGTGTCATCCGATGCGATCCGTACTCCCCGTCCTCGCATTTCGTCGCATCTGCCACAGTGTCTAATATTAACACCACCAATGATCAACTTATGCAATTACTTACCTTGTTAGCGTCCTTGTATACGTCGGACGTGTAGGCAGATTTAGACGCCACTGACGCCAGGTGTGACTCTATGGTGAAGGTATCGTTGACAAACTCGTCCAGATCTGACTCTGTTGTCCCGTTGTCCTGGGTGATGTTCAGAGTAATGGCGTCATTGACCAGAAGGGAGCCAACTCTTCTAATATACGTCTTGTACGCGTCACGGTATGATTCAGCGTTTGGACTTGTGTACCTAGTATGATAGGATGAAAACCATGCGGATAATTGAATATTATAAACCAAGTAAGTGTCAATCTTTGAAGGTCAATTTTTCTGTAATTAAAACAATAAGTACAGCAAAGCATATGGGACGGAGTGGTCTAGTGGTAGAGAGCTGGACTGCTAACCCGTGTGTCTCAAGTTCGAATCCGGGTTCAAGTTAGTAGAACGTCCCTGAGTCCACCCAACTCTGATGGGTACCTAACTCACGTTAGGGAAAGTAAAGGCGGCTGGGCATAGTGCTGACCACACTATCTCTTCATATGCCGAAGTCACAGAAACAAGTGAACTCTACTTGTCCTATAGACCGTCAGGTTTGAAAAGGGAACTTTTATTTTTACAGCAAAGCATAGATTATCGATTATTTTGATGAAATAATTTTAGATAATTTTTAAAATTTGCAATTCTGTGGCTCGTGTATTTATAACTTCTTTTCAAAATGTATGGAGCTTCTATTAAATTTAAAGACATAAATCTTTCAATACTCACCAGCGCCAGTACATGTACCTGCCCGTCCCCGCGGGGGAAATCTCAATAGCCCTCTTGGTGGAGTCAAACCAGTCCTTCCACACCTAGACACGTTTAAAGTTTAGTCAAATCTTTTAGTTCATTATACCAGTCCATTGTAACAGTCGTTTTTATATCACTCAAACTAGTCATTCCACACCTAGACACGTTTAAAGTTTAGTCAAATCTTTTAGTTCATTATACCAGTCCATTGTAACAGTCGTTTTTATATCACTCAAACTAGTCATTCCACACCTAGACACGTTTAAAGTTTAGTCAAATCTTTTAGTCCATTATACCAGTCCATTGTAACAGTCGTTTTTATATCACTCAAACCAGTCCTTCCACACCTAGACATGTTCAAATTTGTGTCAATTCTTTTAGTTCATTATACCAGCCCATTGTATCAGTTTATTATATCAGTCCATTATACCAGTCCATTATATCAGTCCATTATACCAGTCCATTATATCAGTCTAGTATATCACTCAAACCAGTCCTTCCAGACTTTAATATGTTCAAAGTTTAGTCCATTATATCAGTCCATAATTTCATTCCATTTTACCAGTCGATTATATTATTATACCAGTTCAATATATCAGTCCATTATATATGTCCATTATATCATTACATTATACTAGTCCATTATGTAATTCCATTATATCAGCCCATTATGTCTTTCCACATCTAGACATATCAGCCCATTATATCAGCCCATTATATCAGCCCATTATATCAGCCCAGTATATCATACAAACCAGTCATTCCACAGCTAGACACGTAAAAACTTTAGTCAACGACCTATCTGTCTCTACTGACCAGTTACAGTTCTATTCTATCATAAAGTTTGATCTTTACCCTAATTGAATAGAAGGCGTCGACCCAAAACTCCGACTGAACCTTCTTCAGGGCGTCATTAAAATCCCAGTCCTGTCTCCAGTTGCCTAAAAGTTTCCACCCCCTAAGTTCAGGGACGATCTGGGTCAGGATAGGAAAGCCTGGGGAAATGTGTACCAACATGTTTACATTATCAAACATTATTCATCATTTCAAAAATAATCTTTCATTATTTACACATTAAATGTGACTTCTTTTAGTTGAAAAAAATGTACTTGCTAATTTATTTAATACTATAAGACTTATCATAATTGAATGCAGAAGGAGAGCATTTTCTATACCATGCATGAAGTGTATTGTAATCTATTACTTCTTTAGTTTATTTTCATTAAAACATTTCCCACGTTTAGCTTTTTTTTTCATTATAGGTTTTTAATCTGGCAAAGTGTGATTCTCTATTTGAATCTTAACCTAATTAAAAATTACAATAATAATTAATCTCCACACTAAAATTAGTGATATAATCTACACTATGCAACATTTCAAAACCAACAATTTAAAACATTAAAAGAACACCAGTACATTTATATTTAAAAATTGAATATCTGCAAATGAATGCTACAAAGTGAATTAAAAAGAAAATGTTTATTCCGCAGAATTCCGTGAATCTTCTCTTTCCTCTTTATCTGATTTTTCAGGGGATCTTGTCTTTGACCGACTTCTTGAGCCATTTTCTTTCTTTCTATCATATGATGCTGATCTACTTCTGGAATGACTGTAGGATCTCCTTTCTCTTTTAGGTGTACGACTTCTTGTCCTACTGCGTCTGCTGCCTTTATAAGGACTCCTTGAGTGTGATCTGTTTCTGGGGCTTCGACTTCTAGAACGATTGCGTCTACGATCATAATCATCATATCTGGAATATGGAGAGCAACGTGAAGACCTTTCTTTACCTCTCATCTGACCTGGGATTTTCTGTCTCCTCTTCTCCTCTTGCAAACTATCTCTAACTCTCTTCCATAAAATTGTGTGCGATCAAGATGATATAATACATCATCTGCATCACGAGGATCTGCAAATTGCACGTATGCAAATCCACGTGGGCGGTTTTTTTTTTTGTTTTTTTTTTTTTTTTCGCCTCAGACACGTAATTTATAGCGTCAGTTGTGTGTTCGCTTTAGTATTACAGTTTTCATCATCGGCTTGTGAGGACTGATACAGATTTACAATAGTAATATTTCTTTCTTACTTGTAGCCTGCTTTCATTCATTTAAGCTGGTTTACTTATACATAGATCTAATACAAAACGTCTAAATATAAAGAAATTTTTTTTTTTTAAATTTAAAAAAAAAACCAACCTGAAACTGAAAATGCAAATGTGTAATTAAATGATGATTCAATGGATTTTTTTTCTCGGCGTGATGGACTGAGGGGACGGGGGAGGGGGGGGGGGGGGTAGAATTTGGGTTTTTAAGAAGAGCTGAAGAAAAAATTGGGATTACCGAGAATTAAAATCATACAAATTTTAAGCAATCGGAAAAGTTATGTTATTACAATGAGACACATCAAAGCAAACATTCTTCCCTTTCAAACATCTATATCTATACAGTCCTCAAACAGTTTTTTTTAATTTAATTTAATTTTTTAAATTTTTTTATTAATTCAATTGTTTTAAACATTTAAATCAGTAATAATAATATATTTGATAGATTTTACACAGCATCAAAGACATGAACAATGAACATCAATTGCATATATAATAATTAAAGGGAGAAAATAAAATGGCATAAGAACTAGACTAAAATAAGGTGTGCAAACTAGGTTTCTCTTGACTGCTTAGTTTACTGTGCTGCGGAGTCAAAAGTTCACATTGTAGCCACCCATGGACAGAAATAGAAACGACCGTGGGAGAAGTGTCTCTGTAATACACATACTGATCTATCATTCCAAAACTTTCCATGACATAAAATTGACCCTTGGCGATGAAGGCACGCTACCTTGAAATATCCGCCAGTCCGGTTGAGTGGGGGGAAGTGTGTGTGTGTGTGGGGGGGGCGGGGGTTGAGGTGTGTATCTCTTTCTACCATTCAGGTTGTGCACTTTAAAAACCTGGGAAACAGAAGACTGTTCTAATGTTAATTTACTTGGGGGCTGATCGAGTGATGTTTGGCTTGAGACTGTCTAAATTAAAATTAATACTTTATTTATTTATTTCCTGTACATTTCTTTTTTTCTCAGTTAAGTGAGAGTTCCCAGTCTATGTCTTAGCTTTGCTTGAAATATTTCTTTTAACTCGATGTCCGTGTATTTTGTGAAAAAATATCTGACTTTATTCCTAATTTGCCATATAGTCGATCTATAAATAGCCGTTGCTACTAGTCTGTTTTCGTCTTCTGTTCTTTGTCTAGTCGTGTTAATTAAATTAAGTGTGATTGCTTTATTTGTTGTGGCTGTTTGATTGGTGGTGTTTAATATTTTCGCAAGTGTTTGCTTTGCTTTCCGTACTAATATACAATCTAAATAAATGTGTTTCTCAGTTTCTTGTATATTTTGTTTACACGTTTGACATGTTATTTTAACATTTTGATTTGACTTTGTGTTTCATGAAACTGGAGTTGTATTAAAAATCAGTCTGTATGCTACTTCCCTTTCTTTTGATGTAATGCGTTTATTATATATGTAGGTTTCTAAATGTATCTTTAATGTCTATTATATTGTGTTCCCTGGCCCAACTAATTCTCGTGTATAAGGGTGTCGCTTGTTGTTTGATTAGGATGTCGTGTATATTTTTTTGTGTCGTCCCCAATAATGCTTTTGTTTCCTTGAAATGTTGCAAGCATTTCTTTATAAAAGCTGCCTATGTCATTTCCCCCATAGTGTGGTGTTATGATGTTTAATTTTAAAATGCTCTTTATGTTTAACCCTATGTAGTATTGTGCTAATGGATGATAATGTGGTTCTATCCTTATTCTATCCAGGTGTTTTAAATGAAAGGTGTTTATTTTAGTTTGAATGTCGTGTAGCCCTATACCTCCATTTAATTTATTTTGTATTAAGGTTTTGTGGCTAATGTTTCTAATCGTGTTTTTGAAAATGAACTCTCTAATGTGCTTGTTTTTTTTTTAAATAAATGAGTTGGGTATTGTAGAGTTCGTCGCTATGAAAATTATTTTTGGAATGATATATCTGTTTACTAATGCAGCTCTGGCAAAAATGGTTGTATTACAGTATTGGTATTTTTCCTGATTGTGATTTATTTCATTTTTCAGTGTGGTCCAAGTTTCTTGGTCGTTTATTGTGGGATCGCTGGTATAGGTTATTCCATAAATTCTGGGTTTGTCAGTTATTGTTATATCTATGTGATAGTTATCTTTACCTTTCCATTTACCTATACCCATTACTTTTGATTTTTCTGCGTTTATTTTTCCCCCGCTCCCTTTCCCAAAGTTGTTGAATTTTTCTATTACAGTCTGTATTGCTTTTTCTGTTTGTACTAAGAAAGTAGTGTCGTCTGCGTATGCAAGTATTTTCTTGCCTATCGTGTTTGGAATGTACAGTACTTTAATCGAGTTGTCCTGTCTAGTGTTTTCTAGTAGGGGTTCTAAGCTAAGGATGCATACTAGGGGAGATAAAGGACAACCTTGTCTAACTGATTTCTGTATGTGAAAAGCGCTTTTCGAGTTTTTTAACTAAAGTTTTTGTCAATATTTTATAATCACTGTTGAGTAAAGATATAGGTCTGTAATTTATAATTTTTGTCCTGTCCGTATCATTTTTGGGAATGAGTGTTATATATGCCCAGTGTTTCTTCCAGACTTTTTTCTCCGGGGGGGCACTTGAAATCTTCGGGGGGGCGGTAAACTTTCTTCGGGGGGGCGGACACTGTTAAAAGTATATATTTTCTATATAGATTATATAAATTTCATTTCGTTCGGGGGGGGGGCGGTAAAAATTTTTCGGGGGGGCTTCGCCCCCCCGAAGAGATGCCTGGAAGAAACTCTGTATATGCCCTGTTAAAATCTGTAGAACAATCCCCTCTTTCATGTATGTCTTGAAATGTAGCGTGTAAAGGGAGTATTAAGTCATTTTTGAAGGTTTTATAAAATTCACTGGTTAGTTCGTCTGGTCATGGAGCTTTATTTAGTTTTAGTCCGTCTACTCTATAGTCTTGGATATTTCCTTTGTTTGTTTTTTTAATTTTTATTTTTTTTTTATATAATAGTAATCATCGTTTTTACGTCTGGAAGTAATAAAAAAAAAAAAAGTTATTTTTATTTGTTTGTTTTTTTAACCGCAAGAATCAGAATATCCAATTAGTTTTTATAATGTCAATACTTTTAGTACTTGTTTTACGTACAAAAGCTATTGTTAAATAGTTTAAAGTTTCACACTTTTACATATTTAAACATATATAGTTATCAAAATTGCATATAAAAGGCGTTGACTCCTATCTTTATTAACATCGCTAAAATAATAAAACAGTTTATAAAAAAGCTCAGATTATTTTTAGGGTGGAGTAGCATGCTTGGGATATATTTATACTTTCATGTTTGGAAGATATCTCTGAGTTACCTCTCTTGATGTCCCGCCTGTACATGTTATTACATCCCTGGAAATATTGTTTGAGTTTTCTCTCAGACGAAGCGTCGTGCATCTTTGATATGGGAGTCTCCATCAGGTCGATGAGACGATCTTCGTTCTGTTGCCTCAAGTCTTGTAGCACACTACGGGTGCCTAAGACGACACAATTTTAGTTTACGGATACATTTACCCCTTTATAAATAAAACAGCAGCAAGCGTGAATAGATTTGTTGTAGAAATAATTAACAAAAATTTGATCCCACAGAAGTAAAAAGGTAACAACGCAATGTATTCGAGATCTAGGATCTAAACTTGGGATGTAGTTTGATATGGGTAAATTATTATTTTTATAAATAATGATGTTTTCGGTTCAATTTTATCTCGCCACTAGAATAGTTTCGTATCTCAGATTATGTATATCTTTCTAGCACCAACCTTATATCTTACTTTCTATGTATATTCTTATATCTTTGACAGTGTATATCATAGCACAGCATTTTAAGGGCTACTTTTTTGTTTACGCCGACAATGTGGTCGAACGGTAGAGCTTAAGACTGCTAACCCGAAAGTCTCGAGTTCGGATCCCGAGCTCAAGTCTGTAGGTCGTCTTTGAGTCTAACCGACTCTGACTCATGTTAAGAAAACTAAGGGTGGCTGGGCATAGTGAAGAGCATATCACGCTGTGGTTACTAAAACGTGTGAACTCTACTTCATCTGCCCCATGTGTCTTAGGCACGAACCGGATAATATGATGATGTTATATATACCTAATAAGCCTTACCTCCATCCAGGTAAACCGGTGCCACGCTCTGGTAGTTGCCACAAGCGTACTCATAGAAGTTCTCACACGGGTCAACACTTTTGTTCCGTAGTTCCATGGCCCTGGTGGCCGTCTCCATACAGCCGATATCAACACACATACGCTCGTCTGGTTAGGATAACAACATACGCTTTAGTGTATTATCATAAATATATAACTTATTTGTGTGATATGGGACTTTATGGTAGAGTTATAGAGCGCTCGACTGTTAAACCGAATGTCTTAAGTTCAGCACGCAATTCTCATGTCTTCCTCAGTATTAGGTACCTAACTCACGTTAAGGAAATTATAGGCGATTGATAAACGCTGACCATTATATCCTTTCATAAGCCGATTTCAAGAAACATATTAACTCTTCTTCATCTGCACTATGGATCGTTATGTTGTAAAAGCTATCGAATATAAGTTGGATTTGAACCTGATCAGTCTAATCTCAAGCTAGTGAATCTTCAAATAAGCTTTCAGAAAATGGGTCACTTAATCTTAATTCCCATGAAAACAAGAGCTTATTATGTGACGATTAAGACTTAGTTATCTTACTTTTCGCTCTTTAAAAATAATACAAAAATTATATTTGTTTCAAATTCGTGAATACACTACGTTAATTAATCACTTACATTCTTTAAGTCTTACCAATGTAAGCTTGGCTTTGTGTAGCCGCCAGTTCCGATAACTCATTGTTGGCTTTACCAACCAGACTGGCTAAAATGACACAGAGAAACAAGAGCAAAAGGGCGATGACTCCGAGAATGATCTCCCTTAGACCAAACTTCCATCTGTTTATATTGATGAGACTAATGATGGGTGTCTTGTCGTATGTCTTAAATTCGTCCGCCATTTAGAAGAAAAAAACCTAATATTAAAAATACCACAACAATTTATTAATTACCGTGGCAACGTAAATTAAAAAACAAAAACAATTCAAAGTTTAAATTAATTCAAATTCTAATTAATCAGCAAAAACGAGTTTATTGTATTTCAAGTTTCGAAAAACCATAGTTCCATAAAATAATATAATAATATTTAAACATTAAGTAATCACAAACTATATCTCAATAGAATTGAGTTCAGTACAAACCAGCTTTTTAAAAAAATTTAAACTTCCAGCGTTACTGAGTACCATCCAGTTGAAATTGTTTTTTAAAAGTGTAAAAGTGATAAAAATAGTGTAAGCATTTGTGTTGATGTTTTACAAATTCCGTATAGACCAGTGCAAACGGAATCTTCTGCACTTTAACACTAGCAGCATACGAGGTGTATGAGTCACGTGATAATAGGGTAAAGGTGCCATAAATTCACCCATGACAAATATGCAATACTGTAATAGCTCAACATTTTAGAAGACCACGCTACCACCAATAACATACTTAAAAATACGTTTATATATGAACTGAAAATTTGGAAAAAATAATTAAAAATTAAAAAGAAACTTGCTTTCTTTAATAAAATGTGTGAAAGATTTGAAGCGCGAACAATGCTTGCAATGGGTAAAACGTTTCCTGGCATACTATAGTTAAACCTGTCTTTTCCATCGCCTCTTTTTGAAAGTTTTACTATAAGTCATTCTCAGAGGCGTAGCGATGGGGGGGGGGGGGGCAGGGGGGGACATATGTCCCCGGGCGCCGACCTTAGGGGGCGCCAAAATGGGTTGTAAAAACAAATTAAAATGTCATTTTAGCTGCAGTTTTGCAGTTTGAGGGGAGGTGCAGAATGAAAATTTGCTCCCGAGGGGGGCGCCAGGTTGAAAGTTTGTCCCCGGGCGCCGGGAAGGGTCGCTACGCCTCTGGTCATTCTTTCATATCCGTAGGTAATTTACACATATTTTGTACTTACTATGTTGTGGAGTTTACATGTATATATATATATATATATATATATATATATATATATATATATATATATATATATATATATATATATATATATATATATATATATATATATATGTATATATGTTATATAGATACATACATATATATGCTTTGTTTTGATAGCTATGGCAAGTTTACCTTCCTCCCCAGTAGCTTTTCCAACCTTTTGTATTTTTATGCTATTATTTATTTGTCATTTGTGTTGCGTTGTGTTCAATAGGTAGCTCTGAGCTGGTTTAATATCTAGAGTATTTAATTGGTGTTGGTTTAGTTAGAAGAAATTACTGTACCGATTTTTTTCTTGCTCCTCCACAGGTTTTACATTGTATTGTATTGTGTTATTGTGTTACTGAAATTTCCCTGATAGTTATTTAGTTATTCTTTATATGTCTTTTTTGTGATCTTTAGATGGTGATATTTTTCCCTCCATAGCCAGACTGTCTATGTATTGTAATTAGTCTAATGTTTTCGGTGTTTCTCTGTACCTCTCCGCAAGCTTCTGAATACGGCTCTATGGACTCCCGTAGAGCAGTTCTTAGTCGGCTTTACATTTAACGTATTTCATGGCCGGAGTACAGAATTATTTGTCATATATGAATTTTAACGTTACTTGATTGCGTCTATCTTGCCTCGTTTACTCCAAGTAGACTTGCATATATTTTCTCATTTCCATTGAGCCTTCATCTCACACATCCATGTCAAAAACCAACCTAATATTCCAGTTCTTTCTCAAAGTTCGGTTCCCTTCCGGGGATAAGCATAGTAAATACAAAATATTGACAGAAAGAAGTTTGCATAACAACAAGTCTGAGCTACTTCTATACGTCACCGTCTTATGAAGGGTATAGAGAGCTTGGAAATCGTTCTTACGTTCTTTCAGTCAGAGCATAACATGATACAGAATCAAGCATTTTTTGTATTCAGATTACTACATACCATATTCGTTTAATTATTTAGACTAACCCCGCCTACTTCCTTGGAATTAAAAAGATTTCTAGTATGCATGTGGATGTCGATGTTGTCAGTGGAAGCTAGACCATTACAAAATGAGTACCACAGGTAACTCTTACGTAAACAAAGCGAACATTCTAGCCCTATACGATAACGAGTTGACTGTAAGACATGTTCTATTCTGCAAACAACAGGTACTTATACGAGTAAACTAATTACATCCATACCTACATAGGTGGACAGGATGGCACATGAGCACGCATGACAGGTCACAGATATGGTCATTACGGCTATCGTTCCGGCTGACCAATTAAAATACGTATAGGTGTGTGCCAGGTACTTGGATAAAGTTAGTTGCCCTAGTGTCCATCAGTAAACTTTCTATTTAAATCTCACATATATTTTTACGGTACTGTCCATAGAACTGTTTGTTCTTATTTGTTCTTATTAATTTCAGACCCCCACAAATAATAGGTCGTATATTATTGTTTCAATTAGTAGGGTGATGCGTATATAATAGGTTAATGTTGCAGTTTACAGCCAGCTTTTTGTATTTGAACCACCTTTTTAGATTTAATTTATGTTATTGTGTTTGCAATGTAATATAGTTATTGAAGTTCAAGACTACATTTTTATTTATTTGTATCAAGCTTAAGGGGATATGCTCTTTTTTTACAAGCTTTTATTACACTCATTTCCTCGTCAGAATGTCGGACACTTCTAACTAACAGATACGGTTCGTAATTGGTACGTTGGTCAAGACATGAAGACAATGCATCGTGACATTCAATTTGACTAAATTAGTCGCCTATTTATTTTTTTATAAATTAATTAAAATTTGGACCGAATTAGTAGGCAGCTCTATCCACACGCGTCATGACGGCCGTGTTGGGCGTGGAGCGAGGGGGGCTCTACGTCACAAGCGTCATCACGTTCCATAGGCGCGCGATGGGTTATAGTTTTATAAAAGCTTGTAATTATAAACGTTTTTATGTATTTATTATTTTTCTATTTTTTACAATGTAAGATCAAAATCTTTTTGAATACTTTTACCGTGTTTGGCACATGAAAGTAGGTATTTATCAGCAAAATAGTGGTATTTTAAATACATTATTTTTCATTATTTATATTATTTTCTATATAAAAAAATGGACAAGTATCCAAAAAATGCTAAAAAAAAAAAAAAATTATCATGACAAAAAACCAGGAATTTTGTCGTTAAATTATAACCTAAAGTTTCACTTTCGTAAGACAATCATTAATTATAGGAACTCCATGGTTGACTTTCTGAAAGACACACTTAAAAAACATCCTATTTTAAATTACATTTTAAAAACAACCAAAAGGCTTAGTTTAGCCATTTTATTTTTATTTTACAATTTAATTTTTTACATTTATGTTTGATACCGAAAATACTAAAAAAAATCAATTACATCCAATCTTGAGTAAAATCCAACAAAAATCAAGAATATTTTTAGAATCGTGTCTTTATAACATCGTACATGATTTTTAAAATATTTAATGGACCTTTTGAATAATTTTGAAATAATTCTCGGTTGAGCATATTGACGCGGGAAGTACAATGAGTGTGATGAGAATAAGACAAGGTAAAAGTTGGCGCTCTTTCTTCTTTTAACATGCCATTAAAAAAAAAGAAATCGCTAATGCAGACAAAACGTTAATTACAATAAACATTAAGAAATGTTAACGCGCAGATTGAAATAACCAGCAAAAACTAATTAGGGCAATGTCGTAGATATCTAATAACAACCGCATTTGACCTCGTGGTTCATCTTAGCCTCGGGTTTGCAATTAAAAGCTTTAGAAAACTCTTTAAGTTGACCCAGTGCCATGTTGACATTGACATCATTCCCGCTAAAGTACATCAACTTCCGATCGGGTAGATCTTCTTTTACGTAACAGAACGTCTGCGCAAACGCTAGGAAAATCATCTGCTCGTTGGTTAACCCAGTTCCGGGTAAAACCTTTTCAACAATCCCTCGACTTTTGACCCAATCCTTGTAGCCAATCAGAGCTAGCCGTACGCCACTGGTCCGGTCGATGTGTCCTTTAAGTTCCAGGGAGTCCTGCGTCTTGGAGACATTTGAGACACATTTTGAAACTGTGTCGTATGCTGCGATTGAAGCTTCAGTCCACCAAGCGGCTGTCGTTTGGTCGTACCTGCTTCCCCCAAAGTCTATTATTTGAACAATGACCTGGCCCAAGATGGCGCCGAGAGATCCGAAAGTTGAATGATGGGGTTGATTGCTGGAGTAGATGGGGTACTGGAGAACACCTAGGATCAAAATGAAAATAATTACACAATTATTTCTTTACTCGTTCTAAATTACAATATCTCTGTATCGTAACTGAAATATTAGGCCGATTTTTTTCAACTTAACACTTCAATACAAAGTTATATCTGTAACTTATTTTATGAAACTAATTTCTCTTGTAATTATCCTACCAGCTGTAGCGTACACCTCGTTAACTTGCGGCATTGCGTACACCATTGTTTTGAATGTGGCTCCGTACGCGTTATCAAACCGTACCCTTTCGTTGTTTAGCTGCTTGATAGTGCGTCTTAAACGGAAACGCTGCACGCTGAGCAAGTTGGCAAAGTGATCGCTGTCGCTTATGTTCAAGCCGCTGTACATATGATCAACCTGAAAAAAAAAATTCAACAGTTTTCTAAGAAAGATGGAAAGTGAATTGGACAAGTTGTGTTGCATGATTAGTGAGAGTTATCAACTCTACAAAGCATAGTTTCTGTTACTGAGCTCTAAGTCATCTGAACTGAAACAAAGATTGAGGGATGATTTTTAAGCAAGCACACAAAAAGTGTGGATAGCGATGATGACAGTAGCATAAAATATATTGTATGTGAAAGTAAATGTAAGAATAAGAATGAAGATGAACACATTTTTGTCTGGATCACATGAAGTTGTGCCTGTTGGCGAATATTACGTTGATATTTTAAGCATAAAGTGTTTTAGTTTTGATTTGCTTTGAAAGAGAGAAATGAGGTAAGGTATTATGAAGCGGAAAAACTCAGGACGCAGCATGTCCGTGAAAATATTTGCAGTAGAGAAATCTTTGTTAAGTCGAAACTATTGATAATGTACCTAAGGAGAACATCGCGACACTTTTGCCGCAACCCATAACATAGAGGCACTAAACGAATAATAAGAAACATGTTATTCTGTTAATTTAAATTTTGGAAAGTTAAATTTTCGCTAACTATTTTTTCTCAAATCACACAGTGTATTCTGCTATTTAATACAAGAAATGTTTGTTCACAAGCTTTTTATCTCCAATTTTCCTTCGCCAACTCCTATTTCTAACTGCCTTTTCTACGATAATTCAAATTTGTCACATGTAAGTCTATACTTTCAAATATGTTTTTGTTTCTAGATGGGTTCATTCTAGACTGAAAAAAAGCGAAAATTTTATTTGTGTTGAGGGGCTAAATTGTTGTCCAATATCTCACTCGTTTTTCCTAAACGACTTGGTGATGGGGAGAAAGGTAATGGCTGTAAATCCCACGGACATATTAGGCTCGTCAGTTAGGGACAGCAACACACTTTAGTGTAGTAAGCTCCAAATTCAACTTGGAGTGGTGCCCCATTAAACGATAGGAATACACGCTCTGGTATCTTTGTCCAACTCTGGATCTTTTTCTGCAGCTAAGTTGGAAGAAAAGCAAAGCTCGGCAATGCATATATAAATATATAAATATATATATATATATATATATATATATATATATATATATATATATATATATATATATATATATATATATATATATATGGACCCTTTACCTGCAACGTATACAATTATCCGAGGTAATACTACCTGTGATTGATTCTTCATCCAGTCTGGGTACCCCATCTTGAAGATGGTTTTATCCAGCTTCTCCTTGGCGTATTGTTTGGTTGTTGCATCCATCCATGGCGTCTTCTCTAGCTGTGACTGTAAGGCCAGCTTGATGTTGTCTGTGATCTCGTGAACCTGGACAGGGAGTGATTGAATTTTAAAAAAAAACAATAATGACTTCATTAAACTACTGTTTATTGGATTTCACTTAATGTTCCTGCTAGTTTTTATCTATCTAAAAGCTGGTTTGAGTTACCATATACAAAAGTAAATAGTTCATATACTTTCCACCAACACACTGCTTAAAAATAATATCTCTTTAACAACAAAACCAGGGGAATTATATTTTCCTTATTTAAATTGCATCGAGCCAATAGCTTGTGCTAAACGTTTCATTGGTTATCTTGCAAATGTTTTGGGTATGTCATCGAATAGGCATTCATCTTAAATGTTAAAAAAAAATAAGATGGTATTTACGAATTAAAAAGAATATATATTCAATTTATTAATGTCTTTTTTTTTACATTTCGTTTGTTTATTACAATGTCAACACCATTTACGACTAAATATCAGGACTTAAAAACGGTTCAGTAGCATGAAAACTATTTGCCACTTCTTAGTCCAGTGTCGGCTCCCAGTAATAAAACCAATCTACCATGACCAACATTTCAAGCTTATCGATCGATATTGTTGTCATTGTTTAAAAGAACATTGTCAATCTTGATTTTATATCACATACTGTATTTATATCAGGTTGCTTTATTTGTTTATTTGATGTGTACGTTGGTGATATTCTATTGTATGTACACTAGATTTTGGTTTCATTTGTGTTTTTGTTAAAGGGTACTAAAATATTTTTGTACCTTACTTCTGATTGATTGATTGCTTTATTTATGAGATCCTTCATTGTTTTCGAATTTGGCTTTTAGTTGGTTATTTTTTAGCATATTTCTTTAGATTAATTATACTAGCCGTCCCAGCCAGGCCCTGCTCTGGCTTCTGTGAAAAACCTTTCTGTTAAAGACCATTACCTGTGTGTTTAATAATCATCATAAACCCTGCACTACCCACCCAAACTACAACCAACCAAACCCAAAACAACAAAACGCAAACATAACGCTAACACAATTACAAATACAAACGAAAACAAAAACCTAACAACAAACCCAACCACAAACACCAATACAAACACAAAGAAAAAACTAACAAAAAAGCAAACAAAAACCAAACCAAACCACAACCACAAGATTACTTTCTCGTATGTTACATTTTAAAATGAAATAGAATCACGGAGAAAAAGAAAATGAGCACCAAATGAACGCAAAAAATGTTTGTATAATAAAGCGGAAAAAAGTGCTTATATAGGAAACATGGATTTTTACAAGCTTTTATTTAATTCGCTTCATCTGTTTCTCTGTCTTTCTTTCTGTCCTTATATATCAAAACTGGAGAGCACAATTTCGAGCACTTCTAACTGACCGTTCTTAATTTCTCCTATTTTAGCCAAGTCACTATATAAGTCAATATATAAAAATATATAACCGTCCTTTTAATTAATTGGTCACTATATTAAAATATCTCACCGTTTGTTTTATTCACATTGTCTGGTCACTATATTAAAATATCTCACCGTTTGTTTTATTCACATTGTCTGGTCACTATATTAAAATATCTCACTGTTTGTTTTATTCACATTGTCTGGTCACTATATTAAAATATCTCACCTTTTGTTTTTTCACATTGTCTGGTCACTATATTTAAAATATCTCACCGTTTGTTTTATTCACATTGTCTGGTCACTATATTAAAATATCTCACCGTTTGTTTTATTCACATTGTCTGGTCACTATATTAAAATATCTCACCGTTTGTTTTATTCACATTGTCTGGTCACTATATTAAAATATCTCACCGTTTGTTTTATTCACATTGTCTGGTCACTATATTAAAATATCTCACCGTTTGTTTTATTCACATTGTCTGGTCACTATATTAAAATATCTCACCGTTTGTTTTATTCACATTGTCTGGTCACTATATTAAAATATCTCACCGTCCTTTTGTTCTCCTCATTGAAAAAGTGGCGAACATAAAGTGCACTCAGTCCGTCTTGAAAAACAGAAATGGCAGTCAAAATACAAATGGTGCGAGGTTGAACTGTTAATGGTATCCTTAACTTGACCAGATTTTCCTTGAAGAGGTGTATATAATTTGAGGACACAGAGAGCCTGTTTTGAAAATTGGACATATTTGGTATGCTACGCTGAATTTACATTCTTGCGAAAGGTTTACCCGAAAAAAAATCATTTTAACAATAGATTAGCTCATGTCACCAATTTTTTGAAATGTGTGATATCAAAAGATATTCTTAAATTGTAACATACTAGACGGTCTTAATGCGGGGGGGGGGGGGGGGGGGGTCAGACTTTTAAGGCGTGTATTGGGTGTTCGCATAGTTTGCCCAGCACTTTTTTGGTGATGTAAACGAAGAGAAATGGGGGGGGGGGGGAAATATGTTAAAATCAACAACGATTCGCTTGGTTGCATCGAGCGAAATTCTAAGCTGTCTATGCGGCGTTAGCTGTCAAGCTGAAACAAAGCCTATTCAAAATTGAATTGAGCACATGGACTAAAGCTTATTGGAAACGTGCGGAAACAAAGAATAGCTATTCAGAAGCAAATAACAGTTAAGTTTTGCATAGTTATTCTGAATATATTGGAAACGCATTTGTAAATAGCTAGTATGTAGAAAATAGATTGATTATTGTAATTATCATTTAAAAGCCAGGTAAATACATTTAATGAACGCTATTTTCATGGGATTTCTATTATATTATAGGAGCGTTGTTTGTATCAGAGGCGTAGCGAGGGGGGGGGGTGGGGGTGCGGACCGCACCGGGTGACACCAGTTAGGGGGGTGACACCAAGGCAAAAAATAGTAAAATATATAGAGAAAAAGTTGAGGGGGGGGGTGCAAAGCGATAGTTTGAAGGGGGGGGGGTGCAAATCGAAATTTAAAGGTCTGTCCCTGGTAAGAGTCGCTACGCCTCTGAGGGCGTGACACCATTAAGTGCCGCACCGGGTGACGCCCGACCTCGCTACACCTTTCCCCTTTACAGTTTTGGATTAGAAGAGTTCAAATAAAAAGCTAGTCTCTAATATAATGTAGTTAGCAGTATACCGGTCATTTCAAGATGTGTAGTTTTATTACCCAAATGATTCAGCTACTCGCCAAATGAGGTAGTTATGTAGCATCCGGTTCATTTCATGAACAGGAAATGACGTAAGCCAGCTCGTAATTTTCTCAGTGAAGGTTCTGTTAAACAGAATCACCTCTTGATCACCTGTGATGTTGGCTGTGCCCAACAAATTGCCCAGTTGTTGGACCCAGTCCATGAGACCATGAGACTCGGCGTTTAGAGCAGTCAAGTTCGTCTAAAGAGATATCTTCCATGTTCAAACTTACATACACTTTAAATAGAGGGATTAAGATTTTAAAACTAAATTGTTTGAAATACATCAATTTAATTACACACACACACACACACACACACACACATATATATATATATATATATATATATATATATATATATATATATATATATATATATATACATATAGCTTTAAAAATTAAATACAAAAATGAATTTAATACAAACTTGAATCCTATCTTGATGTCCTAACATTGCTGACGCCAGGTGTGACTCTATGGCGAAGGTATCGTTGACAAACTCGTCCAGATCTAACTCTGTTGTCCCGTTGTCCTGGGTGATATTCATAGTAATGGCGTCATTGACTAGAAGGGAGCCAACTCTTCTAATATACGTCTTGTACGATTTTCTGCCCTCTTTCGATAAGTACCTTATAATAGTATCGGAATCAGATTTGAAATTTAATGCAATGTCTGATATCAGAGGTGTAGTGAGGGGGGGGGTGGTGTGGACCGCATCGGGTGACACCATTTAGGGGGTGACACCAAGGCAAAAAATAGCAAAATATATAGAGAAAAATTTGAGGGGGGGGGGGGTGCAATTCGAAAGTTTGAGGGGAGGGGGTGGTGGTGGTGGTTGTGCAAATCAAAAGTTTGAGAAGGTGCAAATCGAAAGTTTGAGGGAGGGGGGGGGGGTGCAAATCGAAAGTTTGAGGGGGGGGGGTGCAAATCGAAAATTGAAAGTTTGTCCCCGGGAAGGGTCTCTACGCCTCTGGGGAGTGACACCATTAAGTGCCGCACCGGGTGACACCCGACCTCGCTACGCCACTGTCTGATATTCAGAGTGCTATTTCAAAAGGCATGCATCACATGTTAGACTAAAACAGAAAGGTTTCAACACAACCCATGTACAACTTACACTAGCCGAAAGCCGAATTGGCTTGTACCTGAAGGATATATTGCAATGTTGAATTTGTTGCTATTAGACGACTGTTTTTCCACCTTAAACCAAAAAAAAAATTGTTTCCACGATATAATGCAATTTATAACTCAAAAACATTTTATGTAATATAATGGGTTAATACTTACTATAACTCTAAACATAGCCCGTACACCGAAATCTGCCTGAACCTTTTTCAGAGCGTCATTGAAGTTCCAGTCTTGTTTCCAGTTGCCTAAAAGTTTCCACCCTCCAAGCTCAGAAATTATCTTAAGCAACGGAGCACCTGAAGGAATAGTTTACGAAATCGTCGTCTAAAGTTACAGCAAACCCTTGCTTACACGATAGTAAGGAATTCAGTTCACGGGATCATGATCCCAATGCCATTACTTTAAGTGAATCCCTTCCCCCCCCCACCAGTCTTCTCAAACTATTTCCAAACCAGTTGGAAACCGGGAAAGAAAAAAATCGGTAATTGCAAAAACAAATCGAAATTTTTTTAAGGATAAAAATTATGTTTTTATTAAACGCTCTGAAAATGAAATCATGTTCTATCGCTATTAACAGCATAGAACGTTCATAAAATATCTTAGTCATTCTAACTATTTCTTACAACATAAGAGAGATAGAAAGCAGGGTATGTTTACCCATATTCAGTCATTAGAAACGAATGCAGTGTTAAGTATTTTTTTAAATTTATTTTTCTCTACATTTTAGTGTTTAACTATTGTTAAATTTTAAGTGAAAATTAATGCTTTATTTTAAAAACAACTTGACCACCCGTCATCCTTTGGATAACTGTGGGTTTCGGGGGTCATCCATAAATGACATCACGTCTGTCACTTATCGTAACGAAAAATCAGACCCACACCTCAGACGTTTTTGTCTTTTAAAAACACCGATTTCGGCTGAGCATGGGTCTGACCACACTATCCCTTCATATGCTGACGTCACAAGTGAAATCTACACCTACCCAACTCCTAGTTCACTTGCCCTATGTCCCGCCAATTCTCAGACAACATGTTTTATCGTTTAAAAAAAGATTTCGGCCGAGCATGGCTCTGACCACACTATCCACTTCATACGCTTAATTAGGCATCCAATTAAGTCAAATTTAATATCATCTTGCATTGTCCTCATGTCTGCTAACGTTGAAATAGATATGTCGGCTTGAAGTGGCCGAAATTTAGCTCGGGCGTTTTGATCTAGACAGACTGACGACAGAAAAAGGAAGTGAGTTAAATAACAGCTTGTAAAAACATGCTCCACTCCTATTCATAGCACGACATAACTAAATATGATTGTGGGGAAAGGCTACCATTGGTGTAAACAGATCTTGAAAGGTTTACTGTATTACGTTAAGTTATAATTATTTTGCCGCTATCATTTAGGACTTAAACACTAAACACTTAAGCCGGGTCGCAGCCTCTAGAACAACAATGTAAACCATTGTCATGAGATTTGCCTTTAGATCTTATTTACGATTTTTTTTATCGCGCTATATTATTTTAGAATAACCTTGAATGCAGTAGACACAAGGAAAGTTGGTCACCGTTAGATCAGTTAAGGAGTATCGAGGATGGGGGGAGGGGGTGGTCTAAACCACCTGTGTAGGCCTAGCTGTCTAATATTCGGTGTTGTGACACACCATCGCTGACACTGTGTTGGGAGATAGAAACGTATTAGGTTATATTATAAACCCGGAAATATACAATTAGAAAAACACAGTCTAGAAAGTAAAAAAAAGAATTGATTCAGGAGCGTTTTTTATGCGCATAGTGGTTTTATATTGTATATAATTTCAAAGCCCCGCTGTGGCCAAAGCATCTATGGTCAAAGCCCCTCTGTGGTCAAAACCCCATATAGCCAAACCCCTATGGTCTAAGCACCTGTGGGCAAAGGTCCGTGCACCCTTCTTAGCCCTCGCCGTGCGAGCAGAGGCTGACCGATAGATTATCCATAAAGCCTATACATTTATCAATGATTATGGAAAAAAATGAGCCAGATGTACAGAGCCAAAGTTCCAAAACATTGTTTTGAAAGTATCCATCGCTTTTCACCAAATAACCAATGTTTATATAGGGAAAATTTGGACCGGTGAGTTCTTAAGCACTTCCGGAATTTTCCGGAATATATCGTCGGTCTACGACCTCGGGAGTTTTGAAGAGGTTTCTACGTGGGAAATCTTTTTCGATACATAGCTCATATAAGGCGCCGGTCAGTCGGGGTCAAATTTGAACCATTATTCATGGACTTTGTGGCCAACCGGCACAAGGCCCTGTGTTCTAATGCCCCAAGACAGGAGACTGCCAAATTTGACGCGAATGCGGGGCCGAGTAGTGCCCTATCGGGCACCCGAGCAATTTGCTATATATATATATATATATATATATATATATATATATATATATATATATATATAAAGAGAGAGAGAGAGAGAGAGAGAGAGAGAGAGAGAGAGAAAACAAATCGCGCCCTGCCGGGTCGCCACCCCTGCGAATTTAATTTAAAAAAAACTCACAGAAACCTCCCAATGTGTATTCTCAACAACTATATATATACATATATATGTATATGTATATATATTTGTATATATATAAGTTGATGTTTTAAATCTATCGCCTTCCCCTCCCTACCCCCCCCCCCCCCCCCCATCCCCACCCCCCTCCGCATGAAATTATCTTGATACGCCAATATCGACTACGATCTCCCTAATCCTGAATTTTGTTTTAGAAAGCTCGCATATCACCACCCTTACCCCTGGGAATGTCTATAATTAAGTTTTACCCTGACTTTTAACCTACCTCTCTTCGTGTCCCGATCAAACATATTGTTGCAAGCCTGAAAATATTGTTTCAGTTTTCTTTCATACGAGGCATCGTGAGCATCTGATATAGGGCTATCCAACAGGTCCATCATGCGATCTTCGTTCTGTCGTGTTAAATCTTCCAGAACACTTCTGGCGAAAGAATAACTATTATCCGATAGGGGTGCAACCCTTGACATTCTTAACAGTTGCGTTGAATCTATAGAAAGAAATAACGAAAATAAATTTATTACATAATTTGTTCAACTTAAAAGAAAACTAATGTATATTCAATCAACTAAAATTTTGAACTCTAATATATTTTAGTATGTTTGATTTCCGCACACATATTGAAGCTTGTTTAAGAATTGAAATAATTAGTATATATTGATGGCATAATTAATTTTCAAAAGCAGGGGCGTAGCAAGGGGGGGGTGGGGCGGGGGGTGCGGACCGCACCGGGTGACACCATTTAGGGGGGTGACACCAAGGCAAAAAATAGCAAAATATATAGAGAAAAACTTAAGGGGGGGGGGTGCAAATCGAAAACTTGAGGGGGGGTGCAATTCGAAAATTTGAAAGTTTGTCTCCGAGAAGGGTCGCTACGTCTCTGGGGGGGGGGGGGGGTGACACCATTAAGTGCCGAACCGGGTGACACCCGACCTCGCTACGCCACTGTTCAAAAGAGACCGTATACGTTATCCAAAATGACAAATCTATTGATGTGTAAAATACCCAATACTTTACTACAAAGCTCGGGGTCGTTAAGTAGCGCGCACACCCACTAACCATATATGTTGAGTTCAGAACACTGGCTTCATCTAGTGTATATTGTACTTTTAACAGTGTCCGCCCCCTCCCTCCCCCGGAAATTGTATCCTGCCCTCCCGGCCACCCCGACAATTTCAAGTTACCCCCCCCCCCATAGGTACATTACTGTTTCTTTTAACTTAGTCTTCGAATGACGTATATATCACATACACGTGTACAGTATCATTTATTATTTGTCAACGATACTGCTCTATGATATAATCGTAACATTTTAATTGTTTAAAAAAAATGTTTAAACTATTTACCCGAATCCAGGTAAACCGGTGCCACGCTCTGGTAGTTGCCACAAGCGTACTCATAGAAGTTCTCACACGGGTCAACACTTTTGTTCCGTAGTTCCATGGCCCTGGTGGCCGTCTCCATACAGCCGATATCAACACACATACGCTCGTCTGGTTAGGATGACATAAACTTTAATATTTTTTAAACAATATACCAAAATATGAATGATTATAGGCTACAGAACTGTTGAGTAAAATATTTTCAGAAAGAAAAATATAAAATTTAAGAAAAAAAGTGAATCCAGCCTTTTTACCTAGGTAAGCTTGACTTGTTGAAGCCGCTAACTCGTTGCTGACTTTGTTAAACAAACCGGATAAAATAAAGCAGATCAACAAGAGCAAAAGGGCGATCACCCCGAGAATAATCTCCCTTAGACGAAACTTCCATCGCTTTATGCGAATGAATTTAATGATGGGCTCCTTGTCGTTCAGATCATAACTGTTGGCCATTCTAGAAATGTGCATGTATACTTTACATATAATACAGTTATTGTATGATATATATATATATATATATATATATATATATATATTGCCTTGAAACGTTGAAGAGTTGTTGAAAATATATATATTAACAGAAGTTTTTAGGACATCTGTTTTTGAAATGTATTGTCATTATAGATATTTAAAAACTCCAGAATAATTGTATGTAATATACTTGACATTTTTTATAATAAATTAATTGGCTTGTTAAGTTATTTATAAGTAAGGATCTATAATAGAAACGAAGATGTATCCTTTCAATCGATTGCCTTGAAACTTTGAAGAGGTGTTGAAAATATTCCTGGAGAGGTTTCTGAGAGAAAATGTTTAATTTTGCAAGAGAGGGCACCCCGGTAGTGTGCGATTTGGCGCCCAAGGCTTTCCCGTGAGCGCTAATGCGCCAACTATTGTTTTAAAATGTGCGATAGACTATGGACAAGATGGGGTATTACAGTCGTTCACTAAATTGCATTAAAGTTAGGAAATTTAATTTAGAAAATTCTAAAATCCTATTTAAATCAAACGTTTAAGTAGTTTTTAAGATTATATTTTATCTAATTGCTTGTTTGCAAGAAAGGACATCGAAACCATATAATCAAATCAAATTCAAAATATATGTATTTAAATTTTAACGACACAATATGCTATTTAAACAATCATAACATGAAATAGTATTACATTTCAAATGTAAAACATTTTGTAAAGCAAAGAAACTAAAGTGTAAAGAGAATACATTGTTACTACATACGTGATGAGATTCCCACTACCACTTTATACACTGTTGACCAAGTACAGACTAATTTTGTTCTCAGTGCTGAAGTGACTCACATTACATCACGTTTAGATATCTCATAAGACAAACCCAGGGGGGGGGCGAGGTGGTCTGGAGGGCGTATTTAGGGCAGATAACATGTCAAACAAATACATGTTCATTTTACACTAGGTCAAAATGTTCCCTGACCAAAGTCAATGTTCATTTCTCACAACACAGTCTTCTGACACATACAGAAGATGGTGATACAAACAGTGTTTCTTCCAGACTTTTTTCTCCGGGGGGGGGGGGGCACTTGAAAATTTTCGGGGGGGGGGGGGGGTCGGTAAACTTTCTTCGGGGGGGGGGGGGGGTGGTGGGCGGACACTGTTAAATATATATATTTTATATATAAATTATATAATTTCATTTCGTTCGGGGGGGGGGGGGGGGCGGTAAAAAAAATTCGGGGGGAGGGTCGTCCCCCCCCCCCCCCCCCCCCGAAGAGATGCCTAGAAGAAACTCTGGATACAAAATAGGAGGATTACAGTTTATTTAATCAGTAGCAATACTGAAAACCGGCTTGATCAATATAAGGGCTCAACAGCAGTTCAAAATAAAAAGCCTAAATATGTTTAATATGTCAGGAATTTACATACATCATGCAATCAACTTACAAACAAAAATATTAAAAGCCCAGTCTTTTCTTTTTTCGAAAACACATAATGATAACAATAATAACACTATCTAAATAAACATTTTTTTTTAAATATCTAAGTTTATCTTGAAGAATGTTACTAATATTATTGCGGTTGTAATCTAGTAGTAATATAATGCGGTTGAAATAAAAGTGCTCAAATCTGTGACAATCGTGTTTTGAAAGCCTTAGCTTTATAAGAAGAGAAAATCCTTTTTAAAAGGCTACATGCCCATGTTATGTTTAAAAGCGCTCGTCTTTTTAAAAGCTTTTATTTAACTTGATTCCTCTGTCTGTTGTCAGTCTGTCTATCTGTCTTTAGTCTGTCGTCATTGATTGAAACACTCGAGCAAAATGTCGGGCACTTGTAACTGACAGATTTTTTTTCAAAGGTGGCACGTGGGTAAAGACATGAATGCAATGCAATCTGACAATAAATTTTACTGAATTGGATGCCTAATTAAGCTTTTTTTAAATTAATTATTGTGTCCAAATTAGTAGGCAATCTTGTCTAAATTTTCTGCACTATTAATCGCGTATTATCATGTTTATTAGAAATGCATTGGTTTTTAGTCATGCAACTCTATTGCAAATTTTAAAAAAATAATTAAAGTAGGCCCCCCCTACTGAAAAAATAATTCACAAAAAAACGTTTGAATAACAAGCTTTATGTTATAATGTACTAAAAAGTAGAAAAAAATATTTTCTATAAATATATAATAATACACTACTATTAAAATAACTATAAAGAATAGCGTGGGTATCTTCCTAATATAGTATCCAATAGACAATAAAGCGACCCGCTCTTCCACACGTAACATTTCAAACCAGGTATGAGGCAAGAGTGTCTTAACGTTCATTGCGTTTTTTAAACAAATTAAATTAAATTTCTAATTTTGTTTCGGATACTTACGATAAGCTGACAATCACTGTCTGCATATATTAGAGACAGACTGACACACTACCTGCCGTAATATATTTTATAGCTTTTTTCAAACAACATACTTTGCACACTTTTGTCCTAACCCAATCCCAAAACAAAAACAGTTTTGGAATAAAAAGAAAACTTAGTAGTAAATTGTTTAATATTTCAAATAAAAATCAATAGCAGATGAAGATCAGAAAAATAATTTAACTAATATAACATCAGAATAACGGCATTTAAATCTAATAATAGTCACACTTGACCTCGTGGTTCATCCTAGCCCCGGGTTTGCAATTAAAAGCTTTAGAAAACTCTTTAAGTTGGCTCAGGACCATGTTAACCATGACATCATTTTCATTTCGGTACATCCTCACCCAGTCGGGAAGATCTTCTTTTACGTAACAGAACGTCTGCGCATGCGCTAGGAAAATCATCTGCTCGTTGTTTAACCCAGTTCCGGGTAAAACTTTTTCAACAATCCCTCGACTTTTGACCCAATCCTTGTAGCCAATCAGAGCTAGCCTCACGCCATTGGTCCAGGCGATGAAAACCGTGTCGTCATTTTCGTAATTCTTGTCTTTATTCAACGTGACGTCGTTGTAGATTTGTGAAAAACATCGCCTCGTTGCGTTATATGCTGTGAGAGTAGCATCAGACCACCACGTAGAAAGTAGTGGTGTGCCATTTTTGTCGTAGTCTCTTCCAATGTCACCAATCATGCCGTGAATAAACCGGCCCAAGATGGCGCCGAGGGATCCGAAATTTGCATAGTGGGGCTGCTTGTTGGAGTAGATGGGATACTGGAGAACACCTGGGTAGAATAAAATGAAATATGAATCATCATTCTTTGAACACTGTATATACAGGGTTTTTACCTAGCCTCCCATTATAATTTTATATATATATATATATATATATATATATATATATATATATATATATATATATATATATATATATATATATATATATATATATATATATATATAATAGACAAACACAATGTCTATGATAGACTGAAACACTAGAAAAAAGGTGTATATAATTTTTATCCCACACGAAGATAGTACAGAGTATTTTGTCAGAATGTCAGAAACATGTACATTAAAATGTTTAAACACCTTACAGTGGTGATCCGTGAGATAGCTTTCTAGCCCACATAAATATAAATGTACATAAATATTTGGCATACATAATGTGTCTTTTATACAGTTTATTCAATTCTTGCATTCTGTCATGACATCGTAAAATTAAAAAAAATAAAGTTAATGTGTTAACAAATCCGCTATTGTAAGCTTCGTACCTGCTGAGGCATGCACTTCGTTTCCATAGAATTGTGGGGTAATAGTTGTTACGAATGTTTGAGAATACGAGTCTTCAGGCCAAACACTTAGATTGTTGAACTCGTTTCTTCTATGTCTGACAAGGAAACGATTAATGCCGATCAGGTTATCAAAATGATCGAGAGCGGTGACTGTCAGGTCGCTGTACATCAAATCAACCTGGATTACAGATTTGTAAATATAAAAGATAATCAAATCAGAATTTTAAATACAAAAGATATTTTGTACGAAGTATTTTGTGGGAGATATTTTGGTCTAGCATGCAGCTCTTGTTAAAAAGAACGCTCAATATACCGCATCTTGAAAAATGGGCACCAGACTATATGTTTGTATGTAGTTCATAATGGGTTATTTTTAATCAGAAGCTCATATCAAGTACACCAGCACTGAACGAACAGTACATACCTCTGATTGATTCTTCATCCAGTCAGGGTACCCCATCTTGAAGATGGTTTTATCCAGCTTCTCCTTGGCGTATTGTTTGGTTGTTGCATCCATCCATGGCGTCTTCTCTAGCTGTGACTGTAAGGCCAGCTTGATGTTGTCTGTGATCTCGTGAACCTGGACAGGGGAGGGGGGGGTGATTGAGTTTTAAAAACATAATGAACTGAATTAACGTGCTTTTCTCTATCTTGTTTTCTGGTCACTATATGAACATATCTCACCGTCCTTTTGTTTTCCTCATTGAAGAAGTGGCGGACATAGAGTGCACTCAGAGCATCTTCAAGTAGACTCTCGGACTTGATGATACAACTGTATCGTGCATCTAAGTGGACTGCTGGCGCTTCTAAATGGACTAAAAACATCTTGAAAGCTTGCGTATAATCCCACGACAATTCGAACCTGTTTAAAATGTGAAACTATTTTAGTGACCTTAAGAACTAATTTAAATACGCTGTCTAGTCCATGGTTTTAGTCGAAGTCAACCAGTTGTGATCTGATACAGACTTAATTCACATAGTGTGGAATATAATACAGTTAAATTAAAATTACGTCTACATTAGAATTTTTACTTAAATAACATATGTTGTGTTTTTCAAAAATGTGTCCATGCTTTTGTATATTGTATACATTAGTTTTGGTTTTGAACTAAACTGATATTATTCGGTTTGTTTCGCGCCATGAGTTGTTTTTTTTTTTTTTTTGCAATTTTAATTTACTATTGTATTTTCATATATTTCATAAACATGATTGTGTTAGGTGACGTCTGTATTCTCTTTATTGTTTTTTTTCCGGGTTTTTTTTCTTTGTCGGATAAATCGGACTGTTTCCGCAAGGTAGAAAAAAAATCTTCATTTAGTTGTTGGAGATGTCTGAATATTTTAGCCTGGTCCAATATAGCAAAATGCAAGTCGACCTACATTTTTATGAAGTGCTCTATCAGGTCTGTTTTTATGCTCTAAGTTGATTGCTGTTTATATTTTATCTATTTTTTTAGAGATTTATTTTTTCTCCTATCTTTTCAAGTACTTCTTAATACGTCATTGAGTATGTTAGAAAGCTAAGCCTCATCATGTGAAATTTATAAGTTTTCCAGATTGTTTTTCTATTAGATTATTTGTCTTTAGGGGAAACGTATGGCCAAGGAACAAATTTTCATTTTCCCTTTAACAAACTTACGGTTGTTTGAACGTCCCGTACAGTGGGGTAGAACAGGTCAAAACACTAGTCTCTAATATACCACCAGTCGTTTCAACATTGTTTTATATTTGTAATACCCATATGATTCAGCGACGCGCCATATGAGGTAATTATGTAGCATCCGTGGCAGATTTTGAACAGGCAGTGATTTGAACACAGACATTATGTCCCTAAAAAAGAATCTATGAAAGTGCTTCACTTCTGTAGCGCCGGTTATGTTGGTTGTGTTGAAATAATAGCTCAGTTGCTCGGTCCAGTCGATGAGACCAAGAGATTCAGCGTTTATTGCGGTTAAGTTCATCTACAGAAAAATGGCAATAAAAAAAGTTGAAGTAATATCCCATTTTATAACATGTATTCAAAGCAATTTGTGAAATATATTCAGGTTAATGAGACGACTTAAAGTGTAAAACTATCTGAAATAAAATTGAAATGTAATACTTGAAAGAATTCATGATATTCAAACATTGCTGCAGCTGCTATGTAAGACTCTATGGTGAAGGTATCGTTGACAAACTCGTCCAGATCTGACCCTGTTGTCCCGTTGTCCTGGGTGATATTCATAGTAATGGCGTCTTTGACTAGAAGGGAGCCAACTCCTCTAATAAACGTCTTGTACGTTTGCTGGTGTTGTTCAGCGTTCGAGTCAATGTAACTGATATGGTATAAGGAAATTTAATATAACATATGTCAGCCTACAACATATAATGAATGAAATAAAAGTGAATAAAGAACATGTAAATAGCTCACATCAAAGGCGACATGTACCAGCTTGTCCCCGATTCATAAATTTCAATGTCGAGCGTGTTGCCGTGTGAAGATCCTCTGAGCACCTAAAAACCATAAGAAGTCTGTACCATGGAAGTGTAAATTTTATAGCTCAAAAACTGTATTTATGTAATACAGTGTGTTGATACTTACGTCAATTGAATATAGGGCTTCTACGCCGAAATCTGCCTGAACCTTCTTCAGAGCGTCATTGAAGTTCCAGTCTTGTTTCCAGTTGCCTAAAAGTTTCCACCCTCCAAGCTCAGAAATTATCTTGTTAAGTAAAGGAGCACCTGAAGGAATAGTTGGTTTTATTGTTAATCTCTACCGCATAAGTATTGCTAATGTAATTAGCCTAATGAAAAATATTGCGGTCGACACTTAGAGCATGTGCTTGTTGACTTTAAAGTCTTAAGTTTGGTAACTGTTTTTATTATGTGTTTTAGTAATGGATTTAAGTGCGAAAGAACAGTGGTGCACGTAAGTAATTACTGTACTGCATGGAATCATGACACGATAAATAAGATAAGGGAAGCCTCAGTTGCTGTGAAAAGAAAGCCTAGTTTTATTTAGTCTTTATTGTTCAGGAGTAAGGAAGTTTTAGTTCGTCTGGGTATTGTAAGAAAGAGCCTCGTGTAGTTGGCCTAAGAAGCCTGGAGCAAGTCTTCGGAAAGAATGAAGAATAGCATGTGTAAATCACCCAAATTTGTAGGCTATTGCTTTAATTGATTAGAGACTGAGCATGCGCATCCTGTCCCGTCAAGTATGGCTTATTGAATCACTACCCTCAAATGCTTAACACACGACACCAAATGCTCTCCGACTACCTCAGTTTTAAAACAAGGGTTGTGCAATTAACATGGGTTACATAGTACACACTATGAAACGCATGTTCCCCACTTTCTGTGATCTCGGCCTGGTGAGGGGATAGTGTGGTCAGACGCGTGAGTCACCTACTGTAATAAGGATACGAGCTCTTGATACTTCGGTTAGAAATCTACATATCAACCATAAAGTCCACGATGCACCGTGGGTTAAAATAAATGACTGACAGAAGCCGGAGCATCTATATAAAACAACATCAGTGAGAAAATACTCAATTTTTTATGCAATGGAGGCCACCGACTTGACGGAAATCCTTCGATCATATTGTTGACATGAATGAAATTCGTTTTTTTTTTAAATATATGTGACTTTATAGCGGCCGTAAAAATATTAAAAAATAAAAACTTAAACCTAAGTATAATTCCAAAATTTAATATTTTAGAATCAATGTTATAAAGTTGCCCATATCCAGAGAACTTGAAAATATTTTTTTTTTGAGTTTAAGGCGACATTTCGATTTGTTTTTATGAAGCCTGAATTATAACCGGATGTTTCACTTTCGTAAGACAAACATTGATTGGCTGTACAGGATCTCCGCGATCGATAGTTATTTATTTACAAAACTTTGACGATAAAGTTTTCAAATAACATAATACTATTTTTAACCAGATAAACTAGTTCTGCTAATTTTGTTTATATCTGCCTATCGATTGGCAGGATGTCTTGTTTATATCGCCATTACCATGTTCAAATTAAATTGCTTTTGCCTTTTTTTTACTTTCTCGAATGCAGATTATAGAGGAAGTATTGTAATCGTGCACAAAAATCACAGGAAAATTAGGACAATTTTCATCGTTTTACACATCAGTACAGAGTATAGGAGTCTTATTTTAATCGGGCAAAAATTATATAAATGCAGATTTATCAAATTTTCGGCGTTTTATGAGTAATCGAGTCGGAAATACGGGCTTTGCAATTCTGGTCGTAAGTTTGTGTGTGTATGTACGTGTGTGTGTGTGTGTGTGTGTGTGTGTGTGTGTGTGTGTGTGTGTGTTAACACGATAACTTGAGTACCGTTACAGCTAAGTTGATGAAATTTCATATATAAGGACTAACAAATGTGTAGTTCTGAATCAAATTTTTAGCGATTTCCGATACACGGAAGTGGAACTCATTCTACTTTTTGTTTTTCAAAAGCCTATAACTTGAGTACTGTTTCAGATAGTTAAACTGAATTTTTCATATAAGCAAAATATCTAATACTCTGCTTTTTTTTAAATTTTGAGTAATTTCTGTCGACCGGAAGTAGTAGTTTACGCTATTTCAAGTTTTTCAAAAAACACAAATGAATTTTTAAAGTACTAATAATATTCAGCACTATTATACACATATTGTTTGCTGTTCACTTGGTGCGCAATTCTTGTTTTTACGAGATTCTATTCTATTTTTAGCAGTTTAAATAATTAAAATTTATTAAAATTCATGTCAACATCCCTAGTTGCAATCCCTAGCAGAGTTGTATAAGAATATTTGAGAAAGTTTATGAGAGATCACTCCCGCTTTATTTAAATAGTGTTCAATAACCGAAAATACTGAAACGTCAAATACATTTACTCTTTTTTTAGTCTTAAAGAACCCATCACTCAGTATTTTATAATTATATTAATTTTAATTTCATCGTGCATGAATTTTGGGTCCATTAACGCCCGCAGACTTGTATTGATAGCTCGAATCAGAATAGAAATCAAGCGGGAGTGAACTCCCCTTAAGTTTACAAGCATATTGATATATAACAGGGCTACAGAAATATTTTTATTATTTTTATGTAAAAATTGCAAAAAATTTAAAAATGTTCTTTAAATTATTTTTTTTTGCCGATTACAATACGTCCTCTTTTCTCTGTATAATATAATCAAAACTCATTTAAGCTTTTGAGCAATGATCATAGAAACATCAACAACCGATGCATTTTTTATAAATAAATTACTGTCTGTAACGATACACATATAGAACAATATCTTTTTTTTTCTTACAACTATCAATTGCATTTTCAGTATATAATGTGGAGAAAAAAAGTAAGTAAAATTGTTGACATATTATGAATTATATACTATTGTCCTTTCAATAACTAATTTATATAACATACCGATGTAACAAAACGATCCAATTAATAAAGTAAGATTATCCAGCTTTTTACTTTGTATTAAATTTATTAATTACATTTTACATCCAGTTCGCGATTTTTTTGGAGATACCTAGCGCGAACCTTAGCGCTAGGCCACGCTGAACCCAAAATTTGTGAGTTTAAATTCTACCCCGACCTTGAACCTACCTCTCTTCGTGTCCCGATCAAACATATTGTTACAAGCCTGAAAATATTGTTTCAGTTTTCTTTCATACGAGGCATCGTGAGCATCTGATATAGGGCTATCCAACAGGTCCATCATGCGATCTTCGTTCTGTCGTGTTAAATCTTCCAGAACACTTCTGGCATAAGGGGGACTTAATCTCGATAATGCAGATCTCCATCTATATCTCATGATTTTCCTTGAATCTGTTCAAAGAACATCATACAAATTAACACACACATTATATATTTTTTTAATCAAGCTCAAAAAATAAATTAAAATTTAAAAAACAAACATCTTGAAAACTGTATTTCCAAAAAATATATTTTAACACAGATGGAAAGTTGTTTTAGAAATCAATGCATTCATATGTATTGCGATAATACAAATAATCTTCAACGAACATCGTTTTGTTCTTAATGTTGTATCAATTAGAGATTCAATACAATACTTCCAGCTGCTTTATTCTCTAGACGTTAAATAGTAAAGAGCCACAATATTCTATGAGCAGGAGAACGCACGATTACTAGCTCAAATGTATAGAGTCCAGGAATTGTAGGAATTCCTCATATTAAACCATCGCTACAGTACAAGACATTGAGCTGACAACACTACCTTCACATCAGCCGATGATAGAGAAACTTATAAACTCTAAGTTTTCTACTTTTTTGGACAAATAGTCTAAATATATTATTTAGTTTCTGTACCATACCAGAGATGTTTGTAGTACTGCCCAAGGTAAATTGCCCTTCTTTTTACAAAGTATATAGGAACAATTGTAATCGTGCTAAATAATTAACATATATTTTAACCGTTTTCGCCGTGTTACACATTCATAATTTATACGCAACATAAAAGCAGGCATTACACTAGTTCCAAGAAATCTAAACATAGATTTTGACAAAGTTTGATGCTTTACACCCTTCCGAAATGGTAAAATTTAGCTATTTTCTTTGTGTCTGTGTGTGTCTGTAAACATGATAACTTTAATACCGTCTCTGTTACGTTGAGAAAATTGTATACATTAGTATTGTATCGAAAGTGTAGTTCCGTATCAAATTTTGAGCGATTTCCAGGAACCAAAAGTGGTGTATACTCTATTTCCGGGTTCTTAAAGGCAAATAGCTAGTGTTTAACAAAAACGGAATTTCATATATTATGCATAGTAAATTGCATGCGCAAAAATCTTTACACTTTTTAACGATTTCGGGTAATCGGGTGTGATACATTACTTTCTGTAAGGTGAAAACTTTATCTTGAGTACTGTTTCAGTTAGTTTAAAGAAACTTCATATATGAATTAATAGAAGAAAGAATGATTATACAAGAAAGTTTAGGGTAGATTACTCCCACTTTATTTTTCCCGCTGCTGATAATAATAATTTATTTGACAATGACGGTGTTCGTTGAAGTCAAAGAATTTAAATAACCGCAAACCTCACCTCTATCCAGGTAAACCGGTGCCACATTCTTGTAGTTTCCACAAGCGTACTCAAAGAAGTTCTCACACGGGTCAACACTTTTGTTCCGTAGTTCCATGGCCCTGGTGGCCGTCTCCATACAGCCGATATCAACACACATCCGCTCGTCTGGTTAAGATGACATACATTTTAATATTTTTTAAACAATGTACCAAACTATGAATGATTATAGGCTACAGAACTGTTGAGTAAAACTATTTTCAGAAAGAAAAATATAAAATTTAAGAGAAAAAAGTGAATCCAGCCTTCCTACCTAGGTAAGCTTGACTTGTTGAAGCCCCTAACTCGTTGCTGACTTTGTTAAACAAACCGGACAATATAAAGCAGATCAACAAGAGCAAAAGGGCGATCACCCCGAGAATAATCTCCCTTAGACCAAACTTCCATTTCCTTATGTGAATGAATCCAATGATGGGCTCCTTGTCATACATTTCCAATATATCTGCCATTTTCTAATATATGAGGATTTTTTTATATCTGAAGTGTTGAATGGCTGAAATTGATAAAATGATTACAATAATTGAAATAAATATATACTAGCACAGGTTCCATCGCTTTATGTGAATGAATTTAATGATGGGCTCCTTGTCGTTCAGATCATAACTGCTGGCCATTCTAGAAATGTGCATAATTTAAATACTTTGCAAATAGTATTATGGCATTATATGTGTTATCTATATAATTAGAATTTAGATACGAGGATGCTTGGGTAAGAATTAAAAAGGAGTGTGTAACCTTTATAATTTTACATTTTCTAACAATAATTTCTATTTTCAAGTTTTTTACTTGAAACGGAAAGTGTTAGTTCTTAGTAGTTAAGTCATACTTTACATCTACGTTATTTATAGTTTTAAATCGCAACATTTTTTAAAGACTTGAATAATTCTAATCTAATCATTTATAAAGTTTGCATCAAAAGAAGAATAAGTCCGAAGTCATCTTTATTACAATTTACCTAAAAAATAGTTTTATAATTAAAATATAAAACAAAATATCTAACCTGCAGAGAAACTAAAGTGTAAAAAAAAATTTAAATAAAAATTGTATCACATACGCGATGAGATGCCAACTATAACTTTATGCACTTTTGACCATCTACAGATTGGTTTTGCTTTAAGTGCTTAACCGGATAATATTAGAACAGTTCTTTGTATCTCAGAAGACCAACCTAGAGGCGAGGTAGTCTGGAGGTCAAGAGGCGTATTTAGGGCAGATAACATGTCAAATAAAAACATGCTAAATTTGCACTGGGTCAACATGTCCTCTGACCAAAGTAAACCAAGATTTTCCACAGCGTACACGCAGAACTGAAATATCATAGCGTTTATGTATTAGTGGTACTTCTGATTACTGTCTGGTAAAGTCTAGTTCACTTAAAAGTTCGAACAACACTACTTTTTAAAATCGCAAACCTCAAAGTCGACAATCTGATAGATATTTAAATAAATCATGTAAACTAGCTACATAGTTCGCTATTTTACTACATTGGTGGATTTTTTTTTAATGTGACTTATCTCACATAAATTTAGAGAGATCATGTAGACCACGGGTTCCCAACCTGGGGGTCGCGACCCCCCTGGGGGTCGCGAAGGTCTTTCTGGGGGGTCGCCAACTGGTATACTAAACCTTAGTAATTTGAAACAAAACATAAATATTTAGAAGAATTTTTGAAATTCGGCTTCATTAACATCACTGGAAATGTAATAGAGAAGAAACACAGCGCACTGTACAAAGTTGTTCTCAGTCACGAATCTAAGATTCAAAACTAAAACGTCATTTGAGACGAGTCATTCGGAACACACCAAAAAATATATGGAGTTCTTTCGTCGGTAATAAGCTAGTTGCAAACGCCAGAGACTTGATCGAACAAGAAGTTTTCACCAGCATTAGTGCAAGCATCAAATGAAGTCGCGATAGAAAATGCCAAGCAAAAAAAAACAAAAAAAAAAAAACAATAGGAGAAAATCCCATCAAACGCTACATGTACGTAAATGTTAAATAACATTTTTATTGAAATTAAGCTTTCACCATTGTTTGCTTTTCAAGATGATAAATCAACAGACGTGAGTTCGTGTTCGCAGTTGCTGGTCTGTGTCTATATTCACGCGGATGATAGCAAAGATAAAAGAGTTGCTCTTTTGTGAAGATAGCATGGAGAAGATAAATATCTTTTTTGAAACTGGATGATTAAATTGGGTTAGAACGGCTGTGGGGGTTTGTACGGATGGTGCGCCATCTATGTTTAGCTCAAAATCGGGCTTTCAGAAAACAGAAAAGATTTAGCTCCCTAACCACTGCCCTAACCAATCGACATCAAGAGTCCATTACTAGTATAAGTCGTAAATTATAAAAAATCTGGAGCCTTCAAAGAACTGAGCAAAAACATTAATATAGATCACGAGGTTCTGCTCTTCTACACAACAGTACGCTGGCTGTCAAACGAAATGTTGTGAATCGTGTTTTTGAATTGAAATCTGAAATCCAATTGTTCTTGGAAGTGCAAAGGAAACAAGACATTTTGGCATACTTAAAACGAAACGACATAGAGTGGTTGGAGAGAGTATCATACCTAGCAGATGTGTTCGAACATCAAGATAAGATTAACCTGAAGCTTCAGGGAAAATGAACGAATATTATCACTTTCCATGATAATCTCGGGGCATTTTTATCAAAGCTGCAAAATCGGTAAAAAAACAAATCTTGGAAATACTGTAAATTTGAGAAACTCTGCGGTGTGGTAGATGAATCTGATTGTGAGATAATTAAAATTTTGAAAGAAGCGATTTCTGGGCATCTTGAATCTCTTGAAAACGAACTGCATCGCTATTTCTCTGAGCTGAAAAAAGAAGAATCTGCATTTACGCATTACCCATTCTCTTCTTCCCTTGATGTTGCCAGCATTCCCGATGAATTACAAGATGAATTCTTTGATTTGCAGAATGATTCCGTGTAAGATGAAAAACTGTAGACACAATTTTTGTGTAGTATTCACCATTCATACCCAAGCGTAAAATTGATTGACTTTTCGAGAATATATTTATTTTCATTACTATTCTTCGATTAAAAGCAAAATTAAGAAAATTATAATGACATAGGTTGGCGTTAAATTTTTTTTTTTTAAATTAAAAACTTAACCACGAAGATTTAGTGAATAGTATGCAATTTTACTCATGCTATAAAACAGTTATCAAGAGTAGTTCATATTGAAAGTCTACTAGAAAATCTTATTTTAGTGCTTATTAATTTCCATACTAATTTCAGCTTTTTAATTCTATGGGGGTCGCGGGTCACTTAATTTTTATAAAAGGGGGTCGCCACTCGAAAAAGGTTGGGAACCACTGATGTAGACTAACAACAAATAATGATGATATTACTGACGTCTATTGTTCATAAAAAACGGTAGACAATAAAGTAACACTTTTTTATCGTTAAATAACTCAAATTAAATATATATATATATATATATATATATATATATATATATATATATATACCGGGTGACACCATTTAGGGGGGTGACACCAAGACAAAAAAATTACATGATATATAGAATATATGTATTTTGCCAGTTCAATGAATGCTTAACTAGAGTTAAAAGTATTATAAGTACATAATGACAATCCCTACAAAGGAGGGGGGATCACACCATAATAATTTAAACTATAGAGGAAACAATAATACATCCGGCTGTATTAGCAGCCGACTATAGATAAACATCATTAGTATTGAATGTGAACACTTTAAAGCTTTTACTGGGAGGGGTGTCGAACTCAACTGCAAAATTTACACAGGAAAAAGAAAAAGGGGGGAGGGGTGACACCATACGTACCGCGTCGGGTGACACCTGACCTAGCGACGCCACTTCGTCCTTGCGAGCGCGCGCGTGTGTGTATGTGTGTGTGTGTGTTACTCATACCTAGTAGATAGAGTACTTGCAGGTAAGTTTCAGGGAAATGGTATGGCAAAAAAGTTTGCTGTTCACTCTAGTTGTAAAGGGAAAAACAGAGTCAACTCAATAATCGAGTTTTAAATAGCCGAAAACGGACCTAGAATGACAGCGGCCTTGCACAAACTATACATTTTTAGGAGGTTGAACTAGATCGACCACTTGCAGATGAGATTCAAACTTAATATTTGGTCATGAGATAGCCCTGATGCAGTAGGCACCTTCAAATTATATTATATTTTCATAGATATATTATGGTGTTGAAAACTAACCAGCTTGACTTACAGAACTGCTTTACCTATCAAAGGGAGTAACCGCATAAAATAATATAATTTTCATTTTCCACATTCTTTGACTACACTAAAATAAACCGGGAGTGATCTCCCTTAAACTCTTATATAAAACAACAGGGGATGGGAACTCGGGATATAGTTATGATTTTTAATTCATTTTAAATACTTACACTTTTTAAAATAGAATAGAATCTCATAGAAAAAATAATTGCGCACCAAGCGAACGCCGAATAAAGATGTGTATAATAGTGTGGTATATTATTGGTACTTTTTAAATTCACATGCGTTTTTTAAGAAATCAGAAATAGTGAAAATTACTACTTCCGGTCAACGAAAATTACTCAAAATTTGACAGAAGGTAGAGAATTAGATCTTATACATACATGTGAAATTTCATTTATTTATCTGAAATTGTACTCAAGTTATAGGCTTTTGAAAAATTCAAATTAGAAAAAGTTCCACTTCCGGTTATCGGAAATCGCTCAAAAGTTGATACGGATCTACGATTTCATCAACCTAGCTGTAACGGTACTCAAGTTATTGTGTTTACACACACATACAGACACACACAGACACACAGACATACGAACAAGATTGCAACATTTTATTTTTTAGTCTCAGTGAGGTGTAAAACGTCAAGATTTGCAAAAATCTCGATTTTTTTTTTGCACGATTACAAGACTTTCTCTATTCTTCGTATATACGAGAAAGTAAAAACGAAAACATTTGAATAAAAGAAAGATTCTATTAAACTTTATACTAGACGGTTTCCAGATAGCAGAGAAAAATAATTAATAATGACTAACAATAATGATTGCTTTACGGCTGATGTCAACAAAACAAATACGTCACAAATACCATTGGCGACTACTAATGTTCCTAATTTCCTTCTTGAAAATAAACCGGGAATGATCTCCCCTAAACTTTCTCGAATATTCTTATATAAAAAAAACAGGGGGTGGGAACTCGGGATATAGACATGATTTTTAATCCATTTTAAATACTTAAACCTTTTAAAATAGAATAAAATCTCGTAGAAAAAAGAATTGCACACCAGTGAACGCCAAAAAAAAATGTACATAATAGTTAGGAATATTATTAGTATGTTATAAATTTTCATTAGTTTTTTGAGAAATCGGAAATAGCGCAAATTAGTACTTCCTGTCAACGGAAATTACTCAAAATTGACAGCTGGTAGAGAATTAGACCTTTTACTTACATGTGAAATTTCATTTATCTATCTGAAATAGTACTCAAGTTATAGGCTTTTGAAAAATTCAAAGTAGAAAAAGTACCACTTCCGGTTATCTGAAATCGCTCAAAAGTTGATCAGGATCTACGATTTTGATAAAATACTTATATATGAAATTTCATCAACCTAGCTGTAACGGTACTCAAGTTATTTTGTTTACACACCCATACAGACACACACAGACACTTAGACATACGAACAAGATTGCAAAATTATATTTTTCAGTATCAGTGAGGTGTAAAACGTCAAGATTTGCAAAAATCTCAATTTTTTTTTATTTTTTGCACGATACAAGACTTTCTCTATACTTCGTATATACGAGAAAGTAAAAACGAAAACATTTGAATAAAAGAAAGATTCTATTAAACTTTATACTAGACGGTTTCCAGATAGCAGAGAAAAATAATTAATAATGACTAACAATAATGATTGCTTTACGGCTGATGTCAACAAAACAAATACGTCACAAATACCATTGGCGACTACTAATGTTCCTAATTTCCTTCTTAAATATAGTCAAATTTGAGTGTTGTCACCGTCTTATTTCTCTTGTCTACAATTGGGTGTGCGAAATTTTAATACTTCTAAACATTTGTTTAGTTTACCAAAATGTTTAGTGTTTAGTTTTTTTGAGCTCCAAAAAAATTCAATTTAAAAACATTTTGCAAAACATTTTGCCAATGTGTGTGTTTTTAAAAACAGTCATTTTGTTATAGACGTTTTAAAATTAAGAGTAGGTTTCTTACCAAAAGAAACAATACACAATGCTATTAGTAGCAGTATTGTTGTCGTTCTTGTACTGGCTTTCAATCGACCCGATTCCTCGAGATTAGTCACTTTCTTACAGGCTGCGTCATGGGTTGAAACCAGAAAATCAAATTTACATTATTAAGCTGAATCCACTCGTTTCAAATTGGACACGAATCTCCAATCCCAATAACAATCAAATGTTACACAAACATTGAAATAGCTAAATGTTTAATTTTTTTTAAATTTAATAACAAATAATATATTTAGCACTAATCTTTACAAGTGCTTTTACTTATTAAATTGTATTTTTAAACATGTACCTACAAATGTTTCTAAAAACAATCTTTCAGTCTGTATATGCACTAACGAGAAAAAAACCCAATGTATTTTAAGATATAATAATACAAACCCTATTTAAACAACAATAAAAGAAAACAATTGGTCGCTCATAAAATATAACAAAGATTTTATTCTTTTACTACAAAACTTCTGTAAGGCTGCTTGAAAGTTCATAAGCTACAAACAACGACATAGACCTACTTCTACTGTAAAAAAAATTAAACAAGTGATTTTTACAATGATTTTAAACACATTATTTTATTATTAGATAATTTATAAACTAATTTGAAATATAATGTAGCACAAACTATCAATTAGAAAGTAGGTAGTTTAATTTTATATATGCATATTAAATTTGTTCTTTACTATATTGTTAATGCTGGAAAATCATCACCAGATTTTTTACCACTTTGATTTCTTAGGGTGTTTGCTGATCTTTTTTTCTTTTTTAATTGTTTTATATTTTACTTTAGTTTTGCTACGTGATCGGCTAGGTATAGTCTAAGCATTGTATTGGCTGCCAATGTCAGGTTTCTTATTTTTGGATATCACACGCGGTAACTGCTGTACAAATAACATCATTTAATCTTGTAAACATCTAAAACCTTCTAGATTACTGTTCGGTAGGCGGGTTGTTGTTTTTTTCTAATTCTTTGCACAACACTTGAAAAGTTCAAAAAGAATATGTCTTTTCATTTAGTTAAGAAACCTTAAGTGTATTTTGATTTTTCAGTGGGGAAATTTTAGTTTAAAACATAATCCCATTTACTTTTTATTAAACATCTTTTGCAGGTAGTTTAATTAGATTTTTTAACCTCATTCATGCACGTGGAGATTGTATGCCTTGAATTGCGTCTTCGCAATTTTTTTAGTGGAGGATCGAAACACAACTGGCTTAAAGGCTTAATGTATTTCTGCATAAATTGACATCAAATTAACACTTTTGTTCCAGATATTCACTGTAAGCAACTAATCAATGTTTTAACTTGCGATAGACGGACTGACACACTACCTGGCGTATTATTTTAGTGTCGGTTACATCTAGTGGCTTGATATATTCGTCCTAATCTTGAACGTGTCTATCACCCTTTGGAAAATTTGAACATTCTATTGATTATCCTAACACATTATAATGCCGAAGCAATATCAAACAAACATAAACATAATAAAACAACTGACATAAACTATAAGGAATAAAGATACATAAATCTAATAATAGCCGCAATTGCCTTTGTGGTTCATCTTAGCCTCGGGTTTACAATTAAAGGCTTTAGAAAACTCTTTAAGTTGGCCCAGGGCCTTGTTAACCCTGTCGTCATTTTGTATATCAGAAAATCTTAACCAATCAGGAATATCGTCTTTCACGTAACAGAACGTCTGCGCATGCGCTAGTAAAATCATCTGCTCGTTGTTTAATCCAATTCCCGGTAAAACTTTTTCAACAATCCCTCGACTTTTGACCCAATCCTTGTAGCCAATCAGAGCTAGCCGTACGCCATTTATCCAGGCGGTTAAGTCTGCAATGTCCTGTCTGCCGTACCGCCTTACGTCAGTTTTTGTGGCATCATTGCAGAAATCGGTTAAACATGTCCTGACTTTTTCATATGCTGTGACAGAAGCGTCCGACCACCATGTCTCTGAAAGTTGGTGGCCCTGTCTGTCGAAGTCTTTTCCTATGTCTCCAATCATGTGATGGATGGCCCGACCCAAGATGGCGCCGAGGGATCCAAAACTTGCAAAATGGGGTTGCTTGCTGGAGTAGATGGGATACTGAAGAACACCTGGGTTAAATGAGAAAAAATTTGCACATTGCATTCACTTTATTCCTTTCAAAAACAAATGTTACATCTCAACGGAAGAAGAAATACAATTCATAAATTCACAAAACGTTTTAAAACTGGTAAAAGCATGGACGGAGTGGTAGAGACCTGGACTGCTAACCCGTAAGTCTCGAGTTCGAATCCGGGTTCAAGTCAGTAGACCTTGCTTGAGTCATCCCAACTCTGATGGGTACCTAACTCACGTTAGGGAAAGTAAGGCGACTGGGCATAGTGCCACACTATCTCTTCATATGCCGAGGTCACAGGAACAAGTGAACTCCACTTGTCCAGTTTGACTCTTTTGTTTAAAATCATGCTAAACCTCTAGCTATTACGGCTAGGCTTGCTCCAGAAATTTCGAAACTATATTTTCGCGATTGAAACAAATAACGTACTGTACAACTGCTATTAACTCGGTTACACGATTTTTTTACTTTAAAAAAAATCATTGGTGTAACAATAGATTATACAAAACAATACATATTAATATTATTATAAACAATAATTGCAAAGCTTGATTAGTGGTCATGGCTACAGTATTTTTCTAAATTTATTAATTAATTAATTCCATAACTGACCATTACGAAATGCGAATTTCGAATGCACCTAAGCCTAAATCTATTCATAAACATAATATACCTTATGTAAGGAAAAAATCGCCCCCTCCCGTGAATTTTTTTTTCCTTTCTCGTATACGAATTAGGCAATAGAGGAAGTATTCCACATTTTTAGTGCTATGTTACTGCTATGTTTTTTTTTTTTTTTTTTTTTTTTTTAATGCTGTTATTGAATTGTTGTTTTTTTTTGTTTAAATGGCCAATGTGAAAAAAAGGCCTTCGTGCCTACAATTGTTACTGTTTTTTTTTTAATAAATTTGAATTTGAATAAATTTGAATATTGTAAGCGTGTAAAAATAGCGAAATTTTTACAAATCTCGACGTATTACACCTCCCTGAGTTAGAAAAACATAGTTTTGCAATTGTGTCCGAATGACTGCGTGTGTGTATGTAAGTATGTATGTTTGTGTTTGTGTGTCTGTGAACACGATAACTTGAGTGCCGTTACTTGGTTGATGAAATTTCATATATAAGTATTATATCAAATTAATAGTTCTACATCAATTTTTCAACGTTTTCCGATAACCGAAAGAGGAACTTATTCTAATTTTAATTTTTTAATAGCCTATAACTTGAGTACTGTTTCAGACTGATAAATGAAATTTCACATGTAAGTAAACGATCTAATTCTCTGCCCTCTGTCAAATTTTGGGTAATGTTTGTTGACCGAAAGTAGTAATTTACGCTATTTTTGATTTCTCAAATGTGAATTTATAAAGTAGGCCTATCAATTAATATTCCGCGCTATTATACACATATTGTTTGGCGTTCACTTGGTGCGCAATTATTTTTTCTACGCGATTCTTTTTTACTTTAAAAAGTTTAAGTAATTCAAAATGAAAACAAAATCCTGTTTATATCCGAGTTTCCATTCCCAGTATGGTTATATAAGAATATTCGAGAAAGTTTAGGGGAGCTCACTATCGATTTATTTAAATGCCACTTTTAGCACATTTAGAAAATGACACCAAAAAATTGAGAAAATTAAGTTTAATTATTAGATTAGTTTATTTTTTTTTATTTTGGTATACAAACCCGCAGTTTT
This sequence comes from Physella acuta, assembly GCF_028476545.2. Classification (NCBI taxonomy): domain Eukaryota; kingdom Metazoa; phylum Mollusca; class Gastropoda; family Physidae; genus Physella; species Physella acuta. The sequence goes on from NW_026731694.1 coordinate 571,015, forward strand.
AAGTTTCGTACCTGCTGAGGCAAACACGATATTTTCTTCAATAAGTGGTCCCAAAGTTGTGATGAAGTCGGAGAACAAAAAATCTTCTGGCCAAAATCGTTGGTTGTTGAATTCATATCTTTTACATCTCACGAGGAAACGATTAATGCTGATCAGGTTGTCAAAATGATCACTAGCGTTGATGGTCAGGTCGCTGTACATCACATCAACCTGAAAAATAAAATCAGAATTTTAAATATGAAAGATTGTGAAATCAGAATTTAATTTACAATATAAAAGATAATGAAATCAGAATTTTAAAATAAAAGACAATAAAATAAAAATTAAAAAATAACTACTGTCTGATGTAATCGTTCTGAGGTATTTGGTCTGATATATGGTGTTTCTATTTTTTGTCTAATGTATTAAGTCGAAGGCATTTTGTCTGAATCGTTTTGTCGGCGGCCTTTTTGTATAACGTATTTTATTTAAGGTGTCTTTTTAGAATAAAGGTTTTTAAATGTTTTTTACGGCCACTCTTAAGGGAAAATTGTCGAAATTGAATTGTATCAATGACAACAGTAATCATGGAAGGATTTTTGTAAATTCGTTGATATTCACTCATAATAAGAACTAAAATAATGTGCGTGCTCCAATCAATTTTACACCACCAATGAGCAAATATCGCATACGTATGTCTGGTTACCAATCCAGTCAGGGTACCCCATTCTGAAGATGGTTTTATCCAGCTTCTCCTTGGCGTATTGTTTGGTTGTTGCATCCATCCACGGCGTCTTCTCTAACTGTGACTGTAAGGCCAGCTTGATGTTGTCTGTGATCTCGTGAACCTGGACAAGGGGTGATTGAATTTTAAAAACTTAATGAAGAGAACCTACGTTTCAATGTGTTATTTTCTAGTCACTATATGAAAATATTTCGGGTCCTTTTGAAGAAAACATATCAACTTCATTTTGCTCTCATTATCCGGTCGCTATATCAAAATATCTCACAGTCCTTTTGTTCTCATAGTGTGGTCACTATTTGAAAATATCTCACCGTCCTTTTGTTCTCCTCATTGAAAAAGTGGTGGACATAGAGTGCACTCATAGCATCTTCAAGTTTATTCTCCGCTGTAAGGATGCAAAAGTATCGTGAATCCAAGTGGACAAGTATGCTGGTTAACTGTTTCCCAAACGATTTGACAGTTTGCATATAATCCCACGACAAACCCAACCTGTAGAACATATTAGGCATTTTTAGTTTACATAAACAATTAGCATTAGCAGTTCCCTTCCCGTGGAATTAATGATGCCTTATTTGTATATCAATAAGTCATTAACTGGTAGACTACATTAAAAAATTAAAATTTAAAATTTAAAATTCCTATTACATACTTACGTCGTGGTCTAGGCTGCTAACCCGAGTCTCGAGTTCAAAACCGGGTTTAAATTAGTGGAACGTCCGTGAGTCAACCCAGCTCTAATCAGTACCTAACTTATTTTAGAGAAAAAGGCGACTAGCCATAGTGCTGACTACACTATCCATTCATATGCCGAGGTCGCTGCAGTAGATAAACTCTACTTCATCCGCCCCATGTGTCTTGGGATGATTTTTTTTTTAATTTAATTAAAAGGCTAGTCTGTAATCTAAGGCAGTTAGCACTGAGCCATTTGTTGTACATAATTACAATACCCATATGGTTCAGCAACGCGCCATATTAGGTAGTTATGCAACATCCGGCGCATATGTTGAGCAGGAAGTGACGTAATCATATCCGAGAGAAAGTCTTTGTTCTGGAACTTGGCCTCCGTAGCACCTGTGATGTTGGTTGTGCCGAAGAAATAGTTCAGTTGTTGGACCCAGTCGATAAGACAATGAGACTCGGCGTTTAGAGCAGTCAAGTTCGTCTAAAAACAATATCAAGTATGAAATATCTTCAATGTTCGAACATAATAAGATTCGAATTAAGAAATAATTTTAGCGGAATTATCTGACTTTAGTGTTAATTGTATATTATGTACATATCTTTTTTTTTAAATTAATTAAATACAAACAAGAAAATTATCTGTATTATAAAATGCAAATTTTGCTAGACGAGACTCTATGGTGAAGGTATCGTTGACAAACTCGTCCAGATCTGACTCTGTTGTCCCGTTGTCCTGGGTGATATTCATAGTAATGGCGTCATTAACTAGAAGGTTACCAACTTTTCTAATAAACGTCTTGTACGCATTCTGGAAACGTTTGTCTAGGTACCTAAAATGGTATGGGAAAAATTAAGTTTCATTATAAACTATCAAGTCTTGTTTCTTGTCATAGCGGAGATAGAATGGATGAAGGTAAAGAAAAATTTTAAGATTCACTATAATCTTTTAAATCTTTTAGGAAATAGAAAGGAATGAAAATCTACAAGTGAAACAACTCACATATCTACACCCATGATCTCACTTGTACCGGATTGAAAAATTTCAACGTCAGCCTTTTCGCTGCTAAAGTAGTCTTTTCGCACCTAAAAAAATCGTTTAATAACTAACACTTTTATGCACCTGAATATTTGTTTTATACTTTATTTCTTTTAGCCATCACAAATAATATATTTATTGTAACGTGGATTGTCTGTAACGAAAATGTGTAGGCACGGAGAGTGTGTGTGTGTGTGTGTAAGTAGCCTCCCTTTGAAAGTGGTGTGCTAGCGGGACAAAGTGTGTGAACCAGGCAGTGTGTGAACGAGGCGGTGTGTGAACGAGGCAATGTGTGAACGAGGCAGTGTGTGAACGAGGAAGTGTGTGAACGAGGAAGTGTGTGAACGAGGAAGTGTGTGAACGAGGCAGTGTGTGAACGAGGCAGTGTGTGAACGAGGAAGTGTGTGAACGAGGAAGTGTGTGAACGAGGCAGTGTGAGAACCAATGTAGTGTGGTGTCAACTTCGTGTACATACTCGCCAGTTTTTCTTCTGGTAATGTGTTCTTGTGATTGATGATAATTATACACCCATGATATAGATTCTCGTTGTGGATTGTGTTTATATACAATTGATACACTTGGCTAAAATGGGCAAAAAATACATAAGAAGCCGAGTGTAACAAATTGTGTGTTTGTCCAGGATTTAAACACACACAACACAAGATTCAAGCTTGGCAAAGAACGTAAAAAATGGCAGAGCATCAGAAAGACAGTAGATGGGGAGCTAAAAATAAAATTAAAACAAATGAAAATTGAGGGACAGAAGGAACTTGAAAGAATGAAAATAGAGAAAGAATTGGAACTGAAGGATAGAGTTGAAGATCAAACAAGTAGTGGCTGAAAACGAAAAATAGGTAGCAAAGGAAAAAAATCGCAGCTACAAAACCAAGTACATGAGAGAGAAATAATAGAAAAAAGCCAAATCAGAAACAGAAGAACTCAAACTAGAAATTGAAACGGCAGAATTTAAAGTGCACATTGACGAAGAGAATATCCCTAATATTGACACACAAATGAATAAAGAGCTCATTAACATAATTTTACAAAGATTTGAAACCAAAGGAGAAAATAGAGATTGAACTTAGCAAAGATTTCAAGGTAATAGAAATTTCAAAGTTTACTAATCAGATTAACTTTATGTTGAATCATACCCTTGTGAGCGAAACAGACAGTATCGTTAGACCATCAGAGAATGGCAGTAATAGTGATAACATAAGACCATCAGAGAAAGGTAGTCAAACAAATAATATAAGACCATCAGAGAAAGGCAGTCAAACAAATAACATAATACCATCAGAAAGTGGCAGTTACATTGATAACATAAGACCATTGGAGAATGCAGTAATCAAGATACAATAAGGCTATCTGATGACAGCGAACAAGTTAGTCAACGAAACAAGTAATACTGGAGAGAACGCAAATATAGCAGAACTCCTACGAAACCTGAAGTCAAAATGTAAAGAAGATGTACTGAAAATTAAAAATAAATTTTACAGAGAGGTGAGGAACTTGACAAATAAATTGATATTTGAATTAGTGTTAATACTGAATCACAATTAAGTTAATAAATATGAAACCAGAAGTAAAAACTACAAAGTAATTAACCAAGTCCAAACTCAAAGAAGTAATGTATCGAGTTGTGGATACAGTGATCCTAAATATAAGAGACCACAGTCTAATAGATATTTTTACTGCGGGAAACCAGGTCACTGCCATGATCAATACGAGTATAGATCGGCAGATCAGAGAAAGAACAATATTGCAAAGAACTTCAAATCAAAATAGACATGACTATAACCAGAACTTTAGAAAAATGCATCTTATTCCGATACAAATAACTAGAGTAATGTAAATGTAAATATGTGTATCAAATTGATTGATATTCCAAGTAGGCAAATTGAGAAAACTACTGATGAAAGTCAGAAACTAAAGAAGAAAGAAATTATGCAGATACCAAAGAAAATAAAGATAAGGGTGAAGAAAAACATGACAGCAACAATATAAATGAAGTGAGATATATTGAAAGAAATCTATTCAATGATGACAGAATGAAAGCTAGAAGCTATTCATAAATTACAAAAGAAAGACGGCGAAGATGTCATAACTTATATAGGGGTTAACAATATACCAGTATCGAGCAATTAAAGGTTCAATTATGTCTAATGAGCACTAAGTAACTAAAGTGTAACATTGTGTAAAAAAAAGTTTGATATTTACTTTAATTGAATATAACGCCTCTATACCGAAATCTGCCTGAACCTTCTTCAGAGCGTCATTGAAGTTCCAGTCTTGTTTCCAGTTGCCTAAAAGTTTCCATCCTCCAAGCTCAGAAATTATCTTAAGTAACGGAGCACCTGAAAAAAATAGTTGGTTGTATTGTTAATCTCTACCACATAATTATTACTGGTGTAAGTTATGGTATACAAGAAAATCGTGGTCCAGCTTTACAGTGTGTGCTTGTTAATGACGGGTCCTGGTCTGTTGTCTGAAATTCTTATTATTCTTAATGGCTTCCTCCGCCCTATTGGCAAAATTGTCGTGTAGAACTTCTTCAGATTTTTGCTAAGTCAAAACCATTTTTAAAAATTATTTTTTCTCCTAATAATGAGCATTCATTTAGTCAATAATTTGTGTTGTTTTTTTTAATTGCGGCTTGCGGCAAATTTTGTAACTTATTTTAAACCACTTCTAAAGCATTGATTTCGTTTTAAATTTTAATATGCATTCATCTTCGGCGACAACGCCAAAATATCTAATTCGTTATTTTATTAGATTTTAAATTGATCATTACAAATTAAATAAGCACAAAAGGAGATAATTATTACATTAGACTATAACGATATTTTGATCAGCAAGCTCTAAACTGTTAATTGGATTTGATGAGTATTAGTCTCACGGGCGTTAAGTTGTGGTAGGTAATTGTCTTTTTAGGTCGCAAGCTACTAATCGGGTTTCAAAGCAAATATTTTAACTCGTATTAGGTTTATACTTAATTTAAAACTATCAACTAAAATAAGGGAAAATAAAACAAATATAAAAACAGTTATACGATAAGCTTTTAATTGCATTGAATATAATAACATAAAACACATTTGTTTTCGTTAATAAAATCTTTGGTGGCTAACTTGATCTATAATATGTATTACAGAAATGCATGATTATTTTATTTTCTTATTTTCCGTGAAGCCTCCAGCCTATTATTACAGAGTTTTTTTTTATGTTTGTTTAAATGAATACCCAACTGGTTAGCAAGCGCGCGCTGCATCTCTACCTCGCTGTCGCATTTATCTTGTTTAATTTGACCCTGACCTTTAACCTACCTCTCTTCGTGTCCCGATCAAACATATTGTTACAAGCCTGAAAATATTGTTTCAGTTTTCTTTCATACGAGGCATCGTGAGCATCTGATATAGGGCTGTCCAATAGGTCCATCATGCGATCTTCGTTCTGTCGTGTTAAATCTTCCAGAACACTTCTGGCATAAGGGAATCTAATCCTATTCTCCACAAACGGTACCCACCTCCTATATCTAAGAAGTTTCATTGAATCTATAGAGAAAAAAATAATATTAATCCATACTTTAATGTATTGAACTAAACAAAAATTTCCATTTAGGTAAATAATAATTTTAATCATGCGATAGAAACAAAAATTAGTTCATTTTTTGTTGAGGTCATAGAATTTAAATAACCGCAAACCTCACCTCTATCCAGGTAAACCGGTGCCACATTCTGGTAGTTGCCACAAGCGTACTCATAGAAGTTCTCACACGGGTCAACACTTTTGCTCCGTAGTTCCATGGCCCTGGTGGCCGTCTCCATACAGCCGATATCAACACACATACGCTCGTCTGGTTAAGATGATATAAACTTTAATATTTTTTTTATTTAATGTGCCAAACTATGAATGATTATAGGCTACAGAAATGTATAATAAAATTTTCACCAGAAAGCAAAATATAAAATTCGAGGAAAAAAAAATGAAGCCAGCCTCCCTACCTAGGTAAGCTTGACTTGTTGAAGCCACTAACTCGTTGTTGACTTTGTTAAACAAACCGGACAATATAAAGCAGATCAACAAGAGCAAAAGGGCGATCACACCAAGAATAATCTCCCTTAGACCAAACTTCCATTTCTTAATGTTAATGAATCCAATGATGGGCTCCTTGTCATGCATTTCCAATATATCTGCCATTTTCTAATATATGAGGATTTTTTTTTTACATGTGAAGTGTTGAATGGCTGAAATCGATAAAATGATTACAATAATTGAAATAAATATATGTTTGCACAGGTTCCTATTCTTTATGGTTTATTTTTTAATTAGTTTGAGGACAGTTCAAAGCTGAATGAAGAAGGAAAATGCAAAACAAAACTGAACAAGACAAGACTAAGCGTGTAGTGTATGCTATCACATTGGCGTAGTACATGCATACGTCATAATTTAAAACATTTTACTAAATTACAATTAGACTTTCGTTTACTTTTAATTAAGCGAGTATACTATCACAGTATAGATTTCTGGGTCACTTATTCTAAAGTATAAAATATAAACAATTTACAATTTACATCAAAGTCTCCAGATGAAGCGATTACTATTCATATAACAACATAAATCCAGCAGCGTATGCAGTGGCGGAACTAGAAATCAAGGGCTCCCCCGCAAAGAAAAATCTAGGGCCCCCTATATCAGGGGTCGGCAACCTGCGGCTCGCGAGCCGCATGCGGCTCTTTGATATAAAGTGGCGGCTCTCCAGCTCCTTGCACAAATACTAATAATCTTAATAAAAAAAAAATATTTGAAATAAAAAGATGTTAGTGGCTCTTTAAAACCAGGGAAATTTTGAAAAGTGTAACTTTTGGCTCTTCCGCTTCAAAAGGTTGCCGACCCCTGCCCTATATATATATATATATATATATATATATATATATAAATATATATATATATATATATATGATCTATATCCTGAGTAATTTAGTTTACTTCATTGCAATATATAACCATTCTGAGAGAACAAAACAGAAAAAATTTAGTCCAAACTCAATGTAAGTCAGAAAGAACGTCATAAATATGCTGATCAAAAATATATAAAGACGTTAGTTTGATTCGTGAATGGTTTCTCGCGTTATGTTTATTTTTTTCATTTTTGGCTTTTATAATATCAATTTTGAAAACATTGATTTCTATAGCTATACTGTTGTATAGTACGTCTTATTTAAGTAACAATTCAGAGAATCAATTGCTTTTTAATATACATAGTACAAAACTATTTAAATGAGCTTCGTGGGCATCCCTATTTTAAAGAAGGGCAGTAAGTCATGGAAGTAGTGTGAATGTTTACCTACCTTTCAAACTATAGCTCTTGTAGATTTTAAAATATTTTTCTACGCAACAATCTCTGCTATAGTAGACCTGTTTTTTTTTTGTTTTTTTTTTTACAAAACCACTTTCAAGATGCATGAAAACATAATTTTTGAAAAAAAAAAATGCATTGTTTTTTGGTCGGAACTGGGCCCCTAAACGTCCTGGGTCCCCCCGCATTGCGGGGTCTGGCGGTATGGTAGTTCCGCCCCTGAGCGTATGATAAACTATACTCACTACCAACCTATGGCGTAACAACCATGCAACCAGGTTGGACTGAGTCCACGGGCCACGAGGTACAGGGCCACCGAGTTGTTAAGGGAAATAAAATTGAGCCATTGAAACAACTGACGCTGATTGAATTTTTTAAATTACTAGTATTTTAAAAGAGATATTCGATCTAGTTCATTTTGACAAATCTTTACGTAGAAACTTAGTTTTGCGATCTTGTCCGTCTGTCTCTATGTCTGTCTGTGTGTACATGAACACAATAACTTGAGAACCAATTAAATTAGGTTGACGTAATTTCAAATTATATCAAATATTTAGTTTACTTTTATGGCGATTTACGGTAAACGGAAGTGTTACCTTAGTCTCTTGCTTGTTAATATTTAGTTAGGTAAACAAAGTTTCATATTTAATTTTAAAATCTTGTACTTAGATAACTTTCAATTCTTTTTTTGGGAACTCAGAAAACCGAAAGTGGTACTTAACTCTATTTCCGGTTTCTAAAATACCGATAACATAAGTACAGTTTCAGTTCGGCGAACGAAATGTCGTACATAGGTTTAAAATCGTATTCTCTTGATTTTCGCCATTACTGAGTTAATTTCGGTGACCAAAAATAGTACTTTACGCTAATTCTGATTTCTCAACAACAACAAAAATTTCAAACATTTTCAAGCATTGTAACATGTGAATTAATTAGAAGTTGAGGTTGAGTTAAAAAAATTGATCAATGTTTATTCATAAAGTAGCCCACTAATCTTCCACTCTATCATATACACATTGTATATGACATTATTAAAAAAATTTAAAAGGTCGGAAAAACTTAATTCTACTTAAAATTTCACCACATACCCAAAAGATCAACAACGTCCTCTATGTCCACTCAACGACGGGTTTATTTTTTCTAATGCTGAGCTAAATCACTCTTACATGAGATACAATCTCCCACACTTGCACGTGACAATCTACCACAATTACATGAGACGATCTTCCACACTTACATGAGACGATCTTCCACACTTACATGAGACAATCTCCCACACTTACATGAGACAATCCTCCACACTTACATGAGACAATCTTCCACACAACCAGCTCTTGGGCCGAAGTCCTCTGAGGGCGTATACAGGGCAGATAAGCATGTCAGACAGGGGGTCATGCTGACCTATACAACCTTGGCGTTAATGGAATTCAATTATATCTTACGAGCCGACCCGCGGCGTATCTTACGCCGCTATTTAGTTGTTTTATTTTCTACTTTTCAGAAATTCATAATTTATGAATTCGACAGTACCAATGCTGCAACTGAAAATATTTGCTTTAAAACACTACCCCCCCCCCCTTTCCTCAACCCCTACTTTATACCCCCCCCTCCCGTGAAAGCAGCCTCCTCTTAGTTACCTCCTCTAAGTTTAAAATAGTTTCAAACTAAATTATCTGCCCCTAATAGCCGTCACTAAACCCGGCTCTATGATTGTAAACATTTAGAGTGAACCACCGCTCACCAGACCATGTGGGGGTGGGGGGGTGGGGGTGGTAGTGATAGAGAGGAAGAGAGGGGACTGCAAGGCGCGTTTGCAGCTTGTTTTCTAACGTCTCCCAGAAGAGAATTATATATATAGATAGTGTGGTCATTACCCGGGTCATTACACATCCCCGATATCCCCGTCCCCGAGTGTACCGACTCACACCCATAAACCTTGTGAGAATACATGAATACATTATACCTAATCATTTCAATTTGTATACACATCATCTTATCCCTAGCTCTAACCCAAGCCTATTTGCTATCCACGATTTTAAGTTGCGTAGTCGACACTAAAATAAATAAGGAGTAATATTTTCAAGTTGTTTGTACCATTAGTTTATGAAAAAATATTAAGAATAAATTATCAAAGCATTTAATTTGGTGATTTGTTGTTTTTTTTATCTAATTGTGTTTCTTTTTAAATGACCTTAATGCACTAATGTAAATAAAGTTACGTATAAATAGTACAGTCATTGAGAAAGGAATTTTAATAGTCACCAACAGCTGTAACTTAAAATGTATCTTTCATTCAGTCAGTTCCTGGGGTATATGGTACCCACCCCTCCACATCACTGAATTACTTTGCACACGAACTGAAAAATTCATACATATTTCAGTGTTCACCATTGCAGATTCGTCCCAGTTGGCCTATATCTACGTTCCTCTCGGGCATACAAAAACAAAACAGTCTCAGATTTCTTTGGTTGCGTCAGTGTCTGTTACTTAATTTACATCTGCTAATCTCCAGACAGGGCGTATTTGTACTGAAGTTACAAGCATGCCTGTCATTGGCTGTAATTGGAATTGTACAATAAAGTAGAATTGCTGGTTCGGTCTTAACTAATACGTTGCTGTTTTATACATATCAAGGATTTAATTTTCCCTGTGTTACAGAAATTATAAATTTTGGAACGCTTTGAAATTTTGATACATTACTTTACGTGTGTGTTGATTATTTTTTTCACGTTTAGACAAATTTATCAAAAAATTAATTTTCAATATGGATGACGAATTTCAAACACGCATGACTCTGCCACTGTTTAGCAGTTTCAGCACGATAAGGAGATACACTTTCAGTAAAATGGAAATCATCCTCGGAGTGATCGCCCTTTCCTTGTTCGTTCTATGCATGACTTTGATGGGTCTTCTGGGTACAGCCAATAGTAAATTAGACGTTCAAGGTAAAACTATATTCAAATAAACGACAGAGTGGCAAGTTGAAGCTCATTTTTTTTTGTAAAACATGCATGTCACATTAAACACACACACATATATGCATATATATATATATATATATATATATATATATATATATATATATATATATATCACATACATATATATATATATATATATATATATATATATATATATATATATATATATATATATATATATATATATATATATATATATATATATATATATATGTATATATATATATATATATATATAGCTGCATTCCTTTAAACACATACACACACATATATATGTATGTGATATATATATATATATATATATATATATATATATATATATATATATATATATATATATATATATATATATATATATATATATATATATATATATATATATATATATATATATATATATATCACATACATATATATATGTGTGTGTGTATGTGTTTAAAGGAATGCAGCTATAGATAGGGTAGACCTCTGAGATTTTAAAAAAGGACATTTTTAGAGAGAAAGTAATGTGTCGCCTGCCATTACACCGCTCCACCTATACCAGCTTCCCCCCCCCCCCCCCCCCCTCACCGCCCACCATCTCGCCCGCCCACATTCCGACGTGTTAAAATTGTTTTCTTTTCTACTCTATAAAGTCGAGTATTAAACCGCTGAGTTGATGACTGACACACTACCGAGCGGATTTCTTTAAAGCTCAAAAACTAAGTGTGTGCATTGAAATGTAAGTCATGTCTCTTTGATGCTGGATATTATTTTTGCTAGATGACCACGTGTGTTTTGATATCGGCTGTATGGAGACGGCCACCAGGGCCATGGAACTACGGAACAAAAGTGTTGACCCGTGTGAGAACTTCTATGAGTACGCTTGTGGCAACTACCAGAACGTGGAGCATTTTTATGTCGACGGGCGTAAGCGAGTTTTTATATAGTATCATCTACTTAGTTATTGTCATACATATTTCATCAATAAACTGACAACTTCATAATGCATGTATTTTAACCATTCAGAAATATCATCTTCAAAGCGAAGTGTGCAGTTGGATATGCTGAGACAGAATGAAAATAGAGTCCTTGATCTTTTAGAAAAGCCCATTAAAAAAAACCATGACAGTTCATCTGAACGTAAGGTGAAAGAATTCTTTCGGGCTTGTAACGATATAAATAGCCGCAAGAAAAACAAAGGTAAACTCCACCCACAAAGTTTTACGTTCAATTTAAATGAACAATAATACGAATATTTATTATATATATATATATATATATATATATATATATATATATATATATATATATATATATATATATATATATGATATTTTATTTATAATGGATTCGTTTTGTGATATAAAATAAATTGGAAATTATATTTATTGTGCTTCCTGCATATGGGATAACGAATAACCTTCAAATATGTGTTTTTCTCTGTCTGAAAAGTTGGTTAGAGTTATTTACATTTGTACACATAAGCTATACCCCCCTCCCCTCTTCCCCACCCGCCACAGGAACACCAATAGTGAGGCAGATAATTTCAAAGTTAGGGGGCTGGAAACTTCTGGGAAATTGGAAGCCAGACTGGGATTTTAACGATGCACTGCAGAAGGTTCAAACTGATTTACTGGTTGACCCATTTTATTCCGTTCACGTAAGTTCTTTTAACATGTCTTGTTGATTGGTTTTAAAATATACATTTTTATAAGGCTAGTTAAATGTATCATTGTATATAAACATTTATATAAAAAACAAAGTATTATGATTTACAAAAAAATATTTCATTTATGATAATTTATAAAAATCAAGCACGACTCTTATACATATTATAGGTTTTCAGTTTTGGAATATATGTGTACCCACTTGATGCACTTTACAGAACTTATCATCGGGAAAGTTGGTCTGTATCTGATTCATAGTGATACATTTGTTCGAAAACTTGTAATAGAATAGCTCTTGTACATGTCCACTTTAGACGTCTAAACATTACCTGACTGTTAAACTTCAATAACTTAAATGCAACCGATTATAACAGGTATACATAAACAAATGACATCAAGATATATATATATATATATATATATATATATATATATATATATATATATATATATATATATATATATATTCCAACAACTACAAACGAAAACGATTTATTTCAAACTAGACACGTTGGTAAAGATCTGATGACAATGCAATAAGTTTAATTAGTTTTTAGACTATTAACATACAATTTTCTAGATAAAGAAACCTTTTTGAGCGATTACAAACATTTGGTTAACACGAGTTTTAAATTTGCGATGTGATTTTATTCAAACTAAAACGTATTAATTAAATATTTGGACCTAGATTGATTTTATTCTCAACCCGTTTGTTAACAATATCGATTGTAATTGAGATAAATCTCTTAAACTACTTTTTTAGAAACTAAATTTAAGAAAAATAGTTGTTGTCCAGTGATAATTCTTGAGTGAGATTGGTAAAAGTAAAGTTCCCTTTCAAACCTGACGGTCTATGGGGCAAGTGAAGAGTTCACTTGTTTCTGTAACCTCGGCATATGAAGAGATGGAGATTGGTATGGTTACAAAAAGTCCTTTATACTTCGTGTATGTAAAACGGCAAAATAAGACCGAATTTCATGTGAGTTTTCAGCACGATTAAAATACTTTCTCTATACTCAGCATACAATGAAGTAAAAGGTGGAAAGTAATTTTATAAAAAACTTTTTCATGCACTATTACTTAAAATTGTTGGCATTGGACATATATATTAAAGAACTAAACTTTTTAAAAATTATTTTTAGAAATTTTTATTTCAGTTTTATACAATGCTAAACATATTAAGCATGATTTACTTGCTAAAGATGGACCCTCTTTCTGTAGGGTAAAACACAAAACCTACCGCACAGCCTACGGTATGTTCATTAGAAGAGTGGTCACCCATCTAGTTAACGACGCCATCAGTGCCAACCTGACACAGAAAACCCGTGTACACAACGCTGATGTTGACGAATTTATAGACGATGTTTTCACTATATTCAATGGTTCGGTAGCACCTGAAAAAACTGTCTACCAGCGATTTAAGAAAGTAAGTACTTACAAGTACAAGATATATATATATATATATATATATATATATATATATATATATATATATATATATATATATATATATATATGTGTGGTGTGTGTGTGTGTGTGTGTATATATATATATATATATATATATATATATATATATATATATATATATATATATATATATATATATATATATGTATATATGCATAGGGGAGATAAATAGCTAGACGCGATCACCATAACAGTCTAGTGAGCTGTAGTTCACGAATGTTTACAATCGTAGAGCCGGTCGATCTAGTGAAGGCTTTTAAGGACAGTTAATATAGCTTTAAAATGATTTCAAAGTAAGGGGAGGTAACAAGATCTGTTTGATTTGGTAGCCGTCGTTTGTAAACTGTAACCACGGACGGTTATTTCCGCTAAGGATAGGGATATGAGGATAATTGTCTTTTAAAGGAAATATGTTTAGTTGCAGCACTAGTTGAATTTTATTATGAACTACTAAACAGTAGAAAAATAAAACAAATATTAAAAGCATCATAAAAGCTTTGGTTGCTAAAATATATAAAAGATCTCATAAGATTTCCAAGCCATTGTGAGAGACAGTAAAAGAGTTTTATTTTTTTTATTTTCAGTGCATTTGAAAGCTTGATATTAGAAATGTTTTCTGTATTTTGTTATATTGCTTTTCTGCAAACGGAAAGATAGAAGTAAACATAGAGGATATTTAGGAGAGGCTTCTAAACTGTTATTGATTAAAAATAATAATTAATAAATAGTACGTTCAGTGTATAAAACCAAAATAGGCAGTATTCAAAATTTCCGTGTTTTACCTACCACATTGCACTTTATCAATCCATGCTAATAGTATAATTATTCTTTTCCAACATCAAAACAAACTTATAAAAAGTATATATATATATATATATATATATATATATATATATATATATATATATATATATATATATATATATATATATATATCAAGAAAGAGAGTGAGAGTATGAGTAAAAGAGAAAGAGAGTTAATCTTTTGAAATAGACAAGTATTTGAGGACAAATGTGCGCAAACGTATTTATCTTTATTTTATATTTTTAAAAATAAAGTAGCTGTTTTTGGACGTTATGGTTATCCCTTGACAATTTGAATCTATAAATTCATTGTTGATTGTTTGATTGAGATGTTGTGTCAAAATGTGTGAGCAGCTTGTCAGTATACTATTTTTTCACCAACAGAAACCAATGCAAACGGTTTAAAAAAAGTGTGTTAAATAAATTGTTTATAGTGACATTAATCATGTTTACAATATGAGGCTGTAGAAAATGAAAGCAATATATATATATATATATATATATATATATATATATATATATATATATATATATATATATATATATATATATATATATATATATATATATATTATATTGACAACACCCAGCATTTTGCAAGTCTATTTTATATGTTTTTTTTTTCTTTGTACACAACGGTTGTGTTTTGTTTTAGTCCTTATTTTTTTTAGCTGTGTTTTGAATTATTTTCATATAAAGCGACACGTTTCCGTAATTATACGCTTATCTGACTGTGTATGTTTGTCTGCAATTTAATCTAATTAAGAAACAAAGTATGTTAGCCTGAAGGTGTCGAGTGCGATCTTGGTTCCGGAGTCTGGTGGACCTGCCTGAGTCCACCAGCTGTAATGGGTACCTGAATTAAGTTAGTGAAACAAACGCAGCTGGGCATGGTGCTTACTACATTATCCTCATTGAAACAAATGAACTCTACTTTGTCCGCCCCATGTGTCTTAAGCAGGAACTGGAAAAGATGATGATGATCATGGAGAAATAAACACAGCTTGTTTTAGCTGAATGAACTAAGTCGTTTGTTTCTAAAATACACTTCAAATATGTCTTGAGCCAGCAATGCTCTTATTATATATTATCTAAAATTTCTCTTTTTTACTATTCTGTTTACTATATGTATAAGTATATTTCTAGGTGTCATTAGGAGAGCTAACTAACGTCACTGAGAACCACATTAACTGGGTCAAGCAATTGTCCTACTTTTTCAACAACGACTCGGTTACTAACGAGACCATGGTAACATTTGACAACGAAGCGGAAATCCACTTATTGCGTAACCTGATGACTTCCCTTCCTGTCCAGAACCAAAACAGAATTCTGCATAATTATTTAATTTGGTGCCTTGTAGAAGCCTACAGGTTCGTATCTGTAACAGACTGTACGTAGGGTCAGTGTTTCTTCCAGACTTTTTCTCCGGGGGGGGGGGGGGGCACTTGAAATTTTCGGGGGGGCTGTAGACTTTCTTCGGGGGGGGGGGGGGCGGACACTGTTAAAAGTATATATTTTCTATTTAAATTATATAAATTTCATTTCGTTCGGGGGGGGGGGGGGGGGCGGACACTGTTAAAAGTATATATTTTCTATATACATTATATAAATTTCATTTCGTTCGGGGGGGGGCGGAAAAATTTTTTTCGGGGGGGGGGGCTCGTCCTGGAAGAAACTCTGCGTAGGGTATATAGTATTTATATTGTATTTAGTATGAACTTAGTATGGGAGAGGAACACCCTTGCTTACGGAAGGACTGTTTGAGCGATTGGTCATGTTTTTCCATGCTTTTTGTTGATCTCTCTCACTGTCGTTGGGGAGAGAATAGGGGTATAAGAAGGGGGATTGGAAGATGGACCGGGGTGCCTCGGTAGAAAAATGTAAGCTGTTACTACGTCAGTTCGTTTGTGGATTGTTCCTGTATTATTCCAACTGTGGGTATATATTAGTGCTTGTCTCAACTTCAAGGTGTACAAAAGTGTAATAAAGTTACCAAGTTCAACAAAGAAGTGTTACTCTCACGCTTATATCACGAACCCACAAACCAGTGTTACCAATCATTTAGCACTGTTACAGTATCTTTTAGAAGCAAAATCACCCTTGTGTAGGTTAATGACACATTACTCTTCTTTGTTGTTCATTGCATCATTGAAGAGGATATTCTTCGAGTCATGTAAAACACCTGTAAACACGTTATGCGCCGTATGACATGTTGAATCAAATTAGAGACTTCTTTACTCTCTGTATTTGCTTCCATAGCCAGTGTCCACCAAAGAACAATCTACAAGGTAGTAGTTTCATTTTTGTGTTTCCTCCCCTTAATTTGTTGATACCCCATCTAACAAGCTTCGTCAGTCCGGGGTCCGAACTCGGGAATTTGGAGATAGCAATCATACGCTCTCCTTCCTGAAGCAATCATACGCTCTCCTTCCCGAAGCAATCATACGCTCTCCTTCCCGAAGCAATCATACGCTCTCCTTCCCGAAGCAATCATACGCTCTCCTTCCCGAAGCAATCATACGCTCTCCTTCCCGAAGCAATCATACGCTTTCCTTCCCGACATGTTTCGTAGGATTTAGATTTTTAGCCAGAGCTATTTTCAGAAATATTCCAGCGATATCACACAGAGAACTAATGTATAGTTAACACACACTTTAGTCTTATTTTAGTTAAGAGTTACTTGAAATAGCGACGTCAAGGTAACAAAAGTGTCAAGTAAAATATAACTTTATAAAAACCTCATATTTTATTCTCCATAAAGAAGCTAATTATAGCAATAAACGTGTCGGATACATTCCTTTTTAGCCAATAAAATATGTTGACAATGGTCTTTTATACGTATTAACTGATGAAAAAAAAAAACCACTGCACAATAGTAAGCATAGCCTATAGGTCTAAGGGGTCGTCCATAAATGACGTTACAATCGTAAAGGGGGGGGGGGGGGGGGGGGGGGGCTCCGTGCTTTTGTGACGTGGGTGATGAGGGGGAGGGGGGGGGGATCAGATGGTGTGACGTCATATTTTTGCATTAAAAAAAAAGCAAAGTTAGAAAACGAGTTTTAGCCGTTATTTCGCGTTTCAGAAAACGGTTTTAATAAATTGCAATAGGAATTGATCAAAATAATCTGTGTTGACAGTGTTCTGACACGATTTTGGAAAAAATATCGATGTTTTAAGACAAATGAAAACTGCAATTATGAGAGGGGGGTAGGCTGAGGTGTGACGTCATTTTAGGGGGGGGGGGGTGTCTGGATTTTTGTGACGATGTGTGACAGAGGGGAAGGGGGGGGTGTAAAAATCGTCAAAAAAGTGTGACGTCATTTATGGGTGACCCCTAAAATGTTAATGATGATCTATGTTTCAACAGGAAAGATTTATCAATGGAATATTTTAACGCTGACAGCGAACTGTACGAGCTTGAGACAGACCGACTCGAAGTTTTGAGTTTTCCCAGACTCTGTTTACATTCAGCCTCGTGGGTACTAACCCATGCTGTCAACTTCCTTTTTATCAAACATTATTTTAGCGAGGAACAGAAGAAAGCGGTAGGTAGAACGTTAATTGACTCAAAACTTTCATTGTTATTGCAATAGTTTATTTTTATTATAGTTTGGTACGGCAAGGTATCATTTTTCGATATACCTTTCAAACAAAGTTTACCATATAATAAAGCAACAAAGTGCATATGTAATCTTTTATTTTAGATATAGGTTCCTAATACCTTGTAATACTTAACACTAGAATTCTGTATCACATATCGTTGACAACTTGCAAGGATACATAATCTTAACACTACTCCATAATCTTAATAACTTAGACCTTAATTTAGCACTAACTCTTACACTAACCCTAACCCTTACTTTTTCAAACCATCGCAACAACAATTATAGATAAAAATGCAGCTGTAAGCATGTATGATCAAAATCATAATCTCAGATTTTAAAAATCTAAATCACAATACCCCAAAATATCAATCTAAAATTTTCAAAATCTCTTGGGGAAATTACCCCTTTTAATAATATGGTTATTGTTTACGTTTTTGTTTAGGCTCAGGAAATCGTAAACAATATAAAGCTAGCTTCAATCGCACAAATGGAGAGGGCTCAGTGGATGAGTGCAAAAACAATACAAGAGGTCAAGGGTCAGCTGGAGGCGTTTACTCTCCACGTCGGATACCCGGATTGGATGGGAAATCAAGAAAATGTAATTTCATTTCACTGTTTGCGATTTTAAATTTTTATATTTAACATTTTTAAATATAATTGTCATTACTGTGAATATCTTTTTTTTCTATTTTAAAAATAACATTTTTAATATAATTGTCATTATTCTGAAAATCTTTTCTTTTCGATTATAAATTGTCAAATTTAACATTTTTACTTTCTCGTATTTACGAAGTATAGAGAAAGTCTTGTAATCGTGCAAAAAAAATCAACATTTTTGCAAATCTCGACGTTTTACAGCTACCTGAGCCGGAAATCATAGTTTTGCATATTAAGTCCGTATGTCTGTGTGTGTGTGTATGTGTGTTTGTGCGCGCATGTGTGTGGTGTCTGTAAACACGATAACTTGAGTATCGTTACAGCTAGGTTGATGAAATTTCATATATAAGTTTAATTAAAATAGTAAATCCGTATAAATTTTTGAGCGATTTCCGATAACCGGAAGTGTAATTTTTTTTTACTTTGAATTTTTCAAAAGCCTATAACTTTAGTACTATTTCAGATAGATAAATAAAATTTCAAAAGTAAGTAAAAGATTTAATTCTCTACCTTCTGTCAAATTTTGATTAATTTCTGTTGATCGGAATTAGTAATGAACGCTATTTCCGATTTCTCAAAAATCGCATGTGAATTTAAAAAGTACTAATAATCGTCCGCACCATTATGCACATATTTGGCGTTCACTTGGTGTGCAATAGGTTTTTCTACGAGACTCTATTCTATTTTAAAATGTTTAAGTACTTAAAATGGATTAAAAATCATGTCTACATCCCGAGCTGCCATCCCCTGTTGTTTTATACAAGAATATTCGAGAAAGTTTAGGGGAGATCACTCCCGGTTTATTAAATTTATCATTTTTTAATATCATTATCGTGAAAATCTTTTCTTTTCGGTTTCCAGGACACATTTAGCCACCATAGAATGTACTTTCCACTTCAGTAAGTGGAATATTGCGAGGGTTAGGGTTAAGGCTAGGGTTAAGGTTATGGTTAGGTTTAGGGTTAGGGTTAAGGTTAGGAAAACAGTCAGAATCTTGTTAGTTATTTTTCGACAGTGCGTTTTTACTTCTCCCTCGCCCTTTCCTGTGTTCTTTCCCCTGAGTCGTCCATTTCTGCGCTGTTGCTGTAATTTGATCTGGCCTTATCATTTTCCGAATGCAACTGAAGCCTCTCAAAATTTCCGTTTCTCTAGTAACTTATCATTGGAAATGGTGTTGGGTTAGTGGATGCCTTATGTCCCTTATGTCCCTAGCACCAACATGCACTTAGTATGAAATAAATAAAGTGGCTGAATAGTAGCGGTGATTTTTTCCAGCATTCACTGCATTGGGATGAGCGGTGTTGAACCGCATTCGATTTTTATTTTGTATATATCCTATATAGAGTAAAATTGCACCCTCCCGGGGCCCCGCCCTTTCGAAATTAAAAAAAAAAAGATTTTTATTCCTTCCCCGATGTGTTTTAATCAAATCCTCAACGCGTCATGACGGTCGGATGAGCGGTGTAAAACCGCTATCGACTTTTATTTTTTATAAACCATATATAGAGAAGAATAGATTCGTGCCCTGCCGGGGCGCCCTCCCTGCAAATTTGAAACTTTTTCCACAGAAACCTCCCCAGGAGTATTCTCAACAACTTCCCAAAGTTTCATGGCGATCAGATGAAAGGTGTAGTAATGCATAAAAGACAAACAAACAGACATTCATTGCTTTATATTGCTTTATATATAGAGGTATATATGTGTATATATATATATATATATATATATATATATATATATATATTGCGATTCTTTCAACAAGATTGACGAAATGTACAAATACTTGCGGATCAATGTTAGTGACCACTTTGAAAACTTACTGGAGAGAAACCAGCACTTTATCAGAGTGAGAAGCGCTAATCTACAAAAACGTGAATCATTCGATTGGATAGTTTACGGTGTTTACTCAGCTCAATTTTCCGATTACCTTTACATCACAGCAGGTAATGTTGTTCATCTAAAATATTTGTCGAACATCATATTTAAAAAAAAAAAAAAAAAAAAATTAATCCAAAATGCAATCTGGTTTTAATTTGTTATTTTCAACATTCAACACAATTTGCTATTTCAAGATCCAGCACAATTTGTTATATTCAACAACCAACACAATTTGTTATTTTTAACATCAACACAATTTGTTATTTTCAATATCCAACAAAATTTGTTGTTTTTAACACCCAACACAATTTGGTAATTTCAACATCCAACACTTTCTGTTATTTTCATTATCCAACACAATTTGTTATTTTCAACATACAACACAATTTGTTATCTCAAAATCCAACACAACCGCAGTATAGCGGGACTAAAACGTCTACAAGGACGTACTCGCAAAAAAAAGATAAATACAATATTTGTAAAATTAATATTTTTAATAGGTGGTTTGCAGCCTCCAAGCTTCTCAATGAATCAGCCGTATTTTTATAATTTCGGCTCCATTGGTGTTGCTGCGGCGCTACTACTACGTATGAAAATCATCTTGCACGTTTTCGATGTTGTTCCGGCTTTTCATTGTATCCAAGATCTACACAGTGGAACTTCTATCGATGACAAGTCACTCGCTTATTATTCGACTATTAAAGCTTTTGTGTATTCAAGCAGCTTAAAACTTGCTTTGAATGGTTACCAGAACTGGCTCAAGAATCGAGGTAGTGAAGAGAAAATATTGCCCGGGATGGGTTTAACCAAGGAACAGATATTTTTTTTAGCACACGCACAAGGACAATGCTCTGTGGGGGGAAATGAACTGCACCCGTATCGAAATAACGATGAAGAGGAGCTCAATATGGCTATTGGTCAGCTGGAGGAGTTCTCTAAAGCATTCAACTGCAGGCCAGGCTCAAAGATGAACCACAAGGTCAAATGTAACTACGATTAGCATGACCACACACACAGACTTATATACAGACACACGTCCTCACACCAACTGGATCTGTGTTTTGTAGCTCCAATCACTTTTTCATTATGTTTAATTGTTAATATCGACTTTATTAGCCAATTGAATAATTTACCAAAATGTTTTCAATTAAGAAAGTAGCTTCAATATTCAGAATTATTTTTCATAAAAATCTCAAATGTGTCGGAACAATAATCTTATAGCCACGATAACTTTCGTGAACAAACGCCCCTCCTATAAATAAATTTCCGCGACGAAATCCCATGATTATTAAAACTTCTTTAAAGTTTACAAAAGAACGAAATAAATGTTGTTGTTAATAATAAGATTGGTAGTTCATTTTCCATGTTTATTTGTGCATTTATTATATTATATTATTTTTAAAAATCTTTGCAGTTTTATAAAATAAATACATTTATTTATTTAAACGTACTGTTTTGAAGTTAAATCGGACAAAATATAGAACAATACATAACAGATAAAGAGGAATGACTTATTTGCATTATTCGACATAAAACATATGATCACAGAAAACGTATTAACTCATTAGAACAACTGTGACAACTAGTGCATTATTATTTCATCACATTGTTTAGCGTAAACCTTTAAAATAAAATTATTCCTAGTATTATTACAAATTTTTATTTTAAAAACGTAAAAGATGTGTTTTTGTCAATGTGTGTTTTTTCTTAAATAATTCACAACGTAACATAATTGTGACGGTCCTTAAATTATAATTGGCCTTGTTTGAGTCCAGATCAAGGAAGTAACCTAGAAGGTCAAATAAATAAAGCATAGGTTTATCATCATGTTTGATTGAAAACAAAACTTTTAAAATAAAATAGTATTCACATCCAACTTATTCAGTCCTTCATGAGCAGCAAAAAGATCTGCTCTAGCGACGTCTGCTGGGCCGTGAAATGTTGAAGGTCAAAGGTCGACTTGGCATGTAATGAAAGCCTGAAGATTTCAGACAATCGTGCGGTTTCTGGAATTTGTAGGTGGCAGTAAGATGGTTGGTCGTTGAAAACCTTAGGATGGAGAGAGTTATGACTTCATAAAGAAATTGTAGGTGGGTAGTAAGAAGAATGATCACTGAAAACCTAAGGAAAGACAGTAATGACTGAGTATGCTACTTGTAATGACTAAGAGACGAGAATTTTAATGTCCAATTCTTATAACGATTGGTCTCTTGACGCCTGTGTCTTAACTAATCAATGCCGCAAAGAATGTCCATATTTTAGATGCTTTATTTTAGGCGCTTAACGCTTATGGCTAATTACAGTTGTTTTTTTTTTCAAACATTCCAAAAGCCATTTCGACACTGACTCGAGTCGGCGTGGGCGGGTCGGTCATTGTTGGCTTAACATAAAAGTCCAGGGTTCGAATCTGGGGCAGATGAGGCTCGATAGCTAGAGACAGCAACCCATCTAACAAAAAACTCCAAAATCAAATAACGGTTGCGTTGTAGTTTGTTCTTGATTGGACAAACGTTATGAAAGTAAAGCCAGAAATGAAGGAGGCTGGATTCGGAGTCAACAATTAGATTCTTAATACATAATTTTGTTGGAAAAAATCCATAGCAACATTACAATTAAGAAAGGAGAAGAAGAAAAGGAAAAGAAAAAAATGACTTCAGATGTGAATACCGTCCAGGATTTAGACCAGTCATTGCTATGAAGTAATAGTTTTACTTGTCGCTCTATTCTCAATCTGACTACATTTATACCAGGTATACTATTTGCTATTTTAAAAGAAAAACATTATCATACTTTGTTATAATTTTAGATTATTCCACCACTTAGGTGAGTCTTTACGAATAAATACTTATAAATGTAACAAAACTAATAAGATAGACCACACTCTGTCATATTTTCAACCCTAGCTCTATATAACTGGAACTTCGAACAGACGTATTTCGTCGTGTGGTTACATATCGTATTATTAAAAATTAAATTGACCTTGGTCCCTGGTATGGACGATATCAGGAAATCTACGGCAGGTTTTAAGGAAAAGATGGTCCCGTCCTCCTGGCGTTTGGCGTGGAGGATGACGGTATAGCCCTGGGCGAACTTGTTCTTCAAGTGCTGCGTGCTACCTAGACTTATCAGCCGCCCCTTTTTGAGGATCGCAATTTTGGTACACAGCGCTTCGCATTCCTCCATGCTGAAACACAATAAATATAAATTTTTTTTTGCAATATAATGATGTAAACACAAACAATAATGTGTTTATGGTGGTTTGCTATATTGTATAATGAGACAGGGGTGGCTTAATCTCCTTCATTAACCTTTAAGCCAGAACGATCTATAATCTCAGCTAACCACTACTGTAAATCAACGAAACAATATAACAAACATCAATGTAAACCAAGGAAGTAACACAACATACGTGAATGTAAACCAACACAAAATACATCAATGTAAACCAAGGAAGTAACACAACATACGTGAATGTAAACCAACACAAAATACATCAATGTAAACCAAGGAAGTAACACAACATACTTCAATCTAAACCAACACAACATACACAATGTAAACAAACACAAAATACATCAATGTAAACCAATGAAGTAATACAACATACATCAGTGTAAATCAACACAACATACATAAATGTAAACCAACACAACATACATCAATGTAAACCAATGAAGTAATACAACATACATCAGTGTAAACCAACAAAAGAACACAACATACATTAATGTAAACCAAGGAAACACAACATACATCAATGTAAACCAACAAATGACGCCAACCACATCACTAAACCAACGAAGCACACACAACCCACACCAATGTGAACCAACAAAAACTTACAACCCCCAACCAAGCCATACCACTCCAACTAAAACACTAACGTAGAGTACTCACCTGTGTGAGGTCAGCACCAAGGTTCTCTCCATTGACCTGATCATGTGCAGACATTGCCACAGACTTCTCCTGGAGATGGGATCCATGCCAGCAGTCGGCTCGTCTAGCATTATAAAGTGGGGGTCACCGATTATCGCTATTCCCATCGACAGTTTTCTTTTGTTGCCTCCGCTGACAGAGTATAAATATGTTTTTAGAGCTCCAAACGTCATCTCTATCTTCTTCTTCTTAGTTCTTAATTTTTTTTACTGATGGAAGGGATACCCTTCCACACAGTTAAGGATACGTGTCAACTGGTTATGTGCCATTGAGGCCATTCACTTCGATTTCAGCCTGCTTTTCTTTTTGGATTTGCTTCCATAGCCTTTGTCCAACCAAAGTACAAAGCAGCAGTTGTTTCATTTTGGAGTTTTCTCTCCTAGAAGAGTGGCTGTCTCCAGCTAACGAGTCTCATCTGCATCTCTATCAATACTTGATTTTTTTTTTTTAAATATCCAGTTTTGACAATTTAAAATTGATCAAAAGAACAACATACTTATTTAAGCGGATTTGTAATTAGGCAAAATTATACTATTTTTAGTTTAACATCTATAAAAACAATATCAAAATATTAAAAAAAAATATTCCGAATATTAATTAAAATGTTTATTGTTTAATGCATTTTAAGGTTGTAATGTTGATGTACGTTATGATGTTAGTCTTTCTAAAATTTGAGAATTTAAAGAGATTGGATCTCTAACTCTGTTGATTTGCTACATTGTTATCCCTTATTACTGTTGGTTTTCATTGCGACCACCTTTACAGCAAATTTCTACTGATAACCTACCTGTAAGTAGATGTTGTTTTGTTCTCGTGTGGTCTCAGGGTAATAAAATCGAGGATAATTTCCGTGATTTCAGATAGATACTGCTCTTTAACCCCCCTCAACCTGCCGTACAGGTACAGCGTCTCACATCCGGTCAAACCGTCATGGAGGGCGTTAACCTGGGGGCAGTAACTCATCATAGACTGGACCTGTAACATTAAGGGCAGTAACTCATCATAGACTGGACCTGTAACATTAAGGGCAGTAACTCATCATAAACTGGACCTAACATTAAGGGCAGTAACTCATGAAAACTGGACCTGTAACATTAAGGGCAGTAACTCATCATAAACTGGACCTAACATTAAGGGCAGTAACTCATGAAAACTGGACCTGTAACATTAAGGGCAGTAACTCATCATAGACTGGATATAAAACATTAAGGGCAGTAACTCATCATAGACTGGATATAAAACATTAAGGGCAGTAACTCATCATAGACTGGACCTGTAACATTAAGGGCAATAATTTATCACGGAGTAGACCTGGAAAATTAAGAGCAGTAAATCGTCATGGGCTGGATATAAAACATTAAGAGCAGTAACTCATCATAGACTGGATATAAAACATTAAGGGCAGTAACTCATCATGGACTGGATCAGAAACATTAAGGGCAGTAACTCATCATAGACTGGACCTGTAACATTAAGGGCAGTAACTCATCATAGACTGGACCTAAAACATTAAGGGCAGTAACTCATCATAGACTGGACCTAAAACATTAAGGGCAGTAACTCATCGTGGACTGGACTAGAAATATTAAAAGCTGTAATTTATCAGGGAATAATTTAAAATAATGAAATTCACTACCCTACGAAGATTTTTTAAAAATTATAAAGAAAACTGTAGACTACTATAAGCTATTTACAACTCGGTATGTCGAAAATAATTAGGTCCAAAATTTGCGGCACCTACTATAGAATTTACAGAAAGGTGTATCGTTTTTTTTCCATCAGTTGATACTCTACAAAGAAATACCTGTACACCGAACTTTACATCATAGTCAATACTATGACATATGGCGGAAAAAGACACAATATCATTAACACTATACAATATTAAATGTAAAAGAAATGCAAAATATTCTCTGCAAAAAAAAAAAAATAAAGTGGAAAAACTAAAGGAGATTTTGAGGAGTGGAATTACTGTATCAACAAAAATGTAAAAACTCTTAAACAATCCAACAATGTTTTTTGATGGTGTTCATAAAATTCTGGCAAAATACTACGCAAATTTTTCCATTTTCATTTTTATATATTTTTTAGGATATCTTTTTCTTCATTATCTTTAGTAAATTGTGTACATTAGGCGTACAAAGAAACCCAACTAACTTTTTTGAGATGTTGTTTGATGTTATATCCCCCAACATAAGCTTCTCCGCTCGACAGAGTAATGTCCCCTGTCAAGATTTTGAAGACGGTTGTCTTGCCTGCACCATTCTGTCCCAGCAGCCCTAGACACTCCTTGTCTGGCACCCCAAAGCTTAAGGGCTGGACCGCCGTCTGGGTCGTACAGCAGTTGCAGTAGACTTTCTTCAGGTCGATCAGAAGCAGAGCGTCTAGAATCGAGAAGATTTAGGGTTGGAGCATTGCAGACAATCTGAATCTTTGTTTAGTTAGACACTGTACTCTATGTCGATTGTGTTATGCTGTAAAATCTAGAGTATAATGTACATCATATAAATTGCGTCATGTTATAAAATTTAGATGACGACAGAGTATCAAGATTTATGTAAATAATTTCCTGTTAAAATCTAAAGGTAAAGTAGAGTTGACCTGTTTTTGTGACCTCAGCATATGAAGGGATATTGTGGTCAGACCCATGCTCAGTCGAAATAGGTGTTTTTAAAAGACAAAAACGTCTTAGGTGTGACGTATATTTTGATGTGGAGTACGGTTGTTGTTTTTGTGACGATAAGTGACAGACATGAATGTCATTTTTGGATGCCCCCCGAAACCCACAGTTATCCAAGGATAACGGGTAATCTAGTTGTGTATAAAACGAGACATTCTACCTCACTTCACATTTGTTATCGAAACAATTATGCATAAAATCTCACCCTAGACATAACGCAACTACTAATACTAAACAATACTAAACTTCAGACTGCTGTAAATTTAACTTCGACATTCTAAATTTATGTACGAATATTTTTAATCATTAAAAAAAGATGAGACTTACTTTTTTCAGTTATTTTCATTGTCTAACCGATTCAATACATTTGATATTTAGAATGTTAGGAGATAAACGCTGAACCTTCATTCCGCAAATTTTATCACCCGTAAAATAGTTTAAGGATTCCCAACTATCCTAACGTCAATCAAACTATGAACTATGTGAGTGGTTGTGTGTGGGTGTGGTTGTGGGTGTGTGTGGTTGTGTGTGTGTGTGTGTGGCTGTGTGTGAGTGGTTGTATGTGTGTGTGTGTGGCTGTGTGTGTGAGTGGTTGTGGGTGTGTGTGGTTGTGTGGTTGTGTGTGTGTGTGTGGCTGTGTATGGGAGTGGTTGTGTGTGTGTGGTTGTGAGTGTGTGTGTGTGTGTGTGGTTGTGTGTGTGTGTGTGTGGCTGCTTGTGGAAGTGGTTGTGGGTGTGTGTGGTTGTGTGTGTGTGTGAGTGGCTGTGTGTGTGAGTGGTTGTGTGTGTGTGGCAGTGTGTAGTTACCGCTTGTCAAAAGATCTTCCTTCCTAGTCTCGTGAACCCGCTTGTGCTCATTGATGACGTCAGCATCCTCTTCAACACTCTTCGAGTCGTCTGGTGATTTCTGGCCGCAGGCAAGTTCCTGAACACACAACACACGATACCTTGTAGACAGGTGAAGCAGAGTTAAGGCAATTCATTTTGCTTTGTATGGGTGGGTGTGGCACGTGGTGGGAACGAAGAATATCACTCCCAGCTTCCGCCCTGCACCCAGTTCCATTGTGTCTTAATTTATCAGGCTTTGTTTTTGTTAGCAGCCATTTTGTCGGCAGCCGAATTGTCGAGAAAAAAATTGCTTTAGGCCCATGAGTAAATGTCCAGCTGGTCGCAGACTGTTGTAGGGAGTCGTTTGGTCAAGAATTTTTCGAAGTGGGTCTATGAGCCAAGAGCCGTTTTGTATTTGTCGTGGGTCTATGAGCCAAGAGCCGATTTGTATTTGTCGTGGGTCAATGTCTAGAGCCACTTTTTTCAGAAGAATTTCTTGAGAGACTGATTTTCAGGTCATCTTATCATTTGCAGCTCTGGTGGGGTTTATCTAATTATGCCAGTCTTTCATCTACACAAAGTAAAGATTCCCCTCTAGGCCTATTGATGCATCGGGTAGATGAAGTAGAGTGGGTACCTGGGCATAGTGCTAACCTAACAGCGCTGATGTAAGTTTGACTACCAATATATCGATACAATGGAAGTATTTTTTACAAAAACATTATTCACAGTTATATTATTTCTTCTCAGCGATGAAGCAGATATTTATATTCGTTCCGTTTATACCTGGAATACTATCTGACATGTATATTTTAGGTCATATAGCTTGAGACCTTAATTAGTGTACTTGAGTAATTGGGTGTAACGATATTTTAATTAGTGTACTTGAGTAATTGGGTGTAACGATATTTTAATTAGTGTACTTGAGTAATTGGGTGTAACGATATTTTAATTAGTGTTCTTGAGTAATTGGGTGTAATGATATTTTAATTAGTGTACTTGAGTAATTAGTTATAACGATATTTTAATTAGTGTACTTGATTAATTGGGTGTAACGATATTTTAATTAGTGTACTTGAGTTATTAGGTGTAACTATAGTCTTTAGTAAAGCAGAAAACGTTACTAACCAAATCAATCTGTGAACTTTGAACTCGATCAACATAAGGACTACCCACGACACTGCTGCTTGCCCGAGTAACCTGTAGTACGTTGTCAGCAATTCATAATCCATCGCAGCCATAAAGCTTGTGAAATCGCCTGTGTACACAAACGATTCATGTGTTGTTTTTTTTTTATCCTAAGCTTTTATTTAGTTCACAATAGTCTACAGTTTGTATATGCCTGTTTGTCTTTTGATTTGTGGCAAATTTGCAGCTCAATTTTTGACCAACTAATGCAGTAATTTTGTTCAGACTTTCCAGAAATCTTCATCTTCAAAGACAATAAAATAATATCTAATTTGTAATCTAATAAGATATCAAATTTTAGTGTTTCGTGACTAATCACAAATAGGATCAACCCCCAGCCCCCCTTCCCATCCCTCTGTTTACAGTTTGTTTAGCTACTCACCAGCTTGTGTGTTGACAGACACCATCAGTAAAATGCCAGACAGCGAGTAGTTTGGGGACAGGTAGGCAAACAGTCGGTCCAGATGAGAAACGGTACTGTCAAGTTTCTCTCCCGTAAACTTGAAAATGGTGATCACTAAACTGACGATAATACCTGCAACACAAGGCAGAGATAATGCTGAACACTAAGGGGGTCATCCATAAATGACGTCACGCTTTTTTTGACAATTTTTACCTCCCCCCTCCGTCACACGTCGTCACAAAAAGCCAGACCCACCCCCCTAAAATGACGTCACACCCCAGCCTACAACCCCCCTCAAAATTTTCCGGGTGTGGCGGACACACTGGTAAAAGTATATATTTTCTATATAAATTCCATTTCGTTGGGGGGGTACACTTTCTTCGGGGGGGGGGGGAGGACTGAGTACCCCCGTCCGTCCGCCCCCCCTTCGTCGTCGTCGTCCGTCGTCCCCCCCCCCCCCCCCCCCCCCCCCCCGAAGAGATGCCTGGAAGAAACTCTGTATAGAGCCAACATTTACATAAATTATATAAGCCTATGTATCCAATCACTACATAAATATTACTTTCATATAGCTAATCACTACATCAATCACTTTTATATAGCCAATCGCTACATATGTTATATACTTTTATATAGCTAATCACTACATCAATTAATCACTTTTATATAGCCAATCACTACATAAATTATACACTGTTATATAGCCAATCACTACATCAATTAATCACTTTTATATAGCCAATCACTACACCAATCAATCACTTATATTTATATCTAACCAACTTACCAATGTTGATGTTGACGACAAGAAGGACGACGATTCCTCTAGACGGGGTGGAGAAGATGTTCTGGAGTAGGTAGAGATAAGGAAACGATGCGATACCAAACGCTAGGAACCCAAACAGCAGAACCACCCAGCGGCTGTTGTCGGTGAAAGCCTTGGAGTTGTACGTCAGCATGCACAGAAGGATGATGGTTATGGCTAAAAACACCAAGAAGTCACATACAAACGTGCCGAGCCAGTAGGCGACTGGGTGGACCCCGCTCAACGTTTGGAGATGTTTGGCGCCAGTCTAAAGGTGAAAATAAAACTCTGCCGTTTGTTATTTAAAGTATGGTGTGGTCGGGTAGTAGAGCTTATGACTGATAACCCAAAAGTCTCGAGTTCGAATCACGAGTTGTAATCTGTAGATTTTCCCTGAGTCCACCCAGCTCTGATGGGTACCTGACTCACGTTAGGAAAACCTACGCGACCGGGCAGTGTGCTGACCAAACAATCCCTTAATATACCAAGGTCGTTGAAACATAAACTCTACTTCATCTGCCCCATGCATCTTAGAACGTACTTTGAAATGATGATGGGATGATTTTTTTTGTAAATCAGAAAGAAGACAGAAGACAAACGACCAAATAGGAGACGGAAAACTAAAGACACACAACCGAAGACCAGAGAAAAGACACAGTAATCATAGTTTCTTCCAGACATCTTTCCGAAGAAAGTCCACCGCCCCCCCCCCCCCATCGAACGAGATAGAATTTATATAGTAAACATATACCTTTACTAGTGTCCGCCCCCGCCCCCCCCCCCCCCCCCACCCGGAGAAAAAAGTCTGAAAGAAACGCTGACAGTAATTGAGACGCAAAACTTGAAACAACAGACGGTAAATTTCGACATACAACATGATTGTGTGCTCAGCACTATGCCTTAACGTCCGTCATGTACCCACTAAGGAAATTCTACAGACTTGAGTCCGGGATCCGAACTCGAGACGCCTAGGTTATAAGTCGTGAGCTCTACCTCCCTACCACGCAGTAAAAACAACATACCCTTCAAGATAAATGTCAGGAAAATATGAAAATCTAAGCTCTCGCATACTAATGTTCAATGTTGCTGATAAACTTACCGCACATTAAACACGAATGTTCAACCTAGCTGATAAACTTACCGCACGTTCAACTATTAGACCGTAAATAAAAAAGACGGGCAGGAGCGCCATGGCAAAGAGGACGCCATACAAGGTGCTGATCACATGATTGGCTATGTCCTCTTTAGCGAAATACTGGAGCCCTAGCTGTACCGTGTGGTCCTCGCCCAGAGCGTGCTGTACCTCAGCGTTCAGCATCAGTTGTAGCTGGAAGATGTGTGATGATTGTTATGTAGCCAAAGCTCAAGATTTGGTTTAGATTTTGAATTGAAATTAGATTTAACTTAGATCGGAGGCGTAGCGCCCCTTCCCGGCGCCCGGGGACAAACTTTCAATTTGGCGCCCCTCTCGGGAGCAAACTTTCAATTTTCAATTTGCACCCCCCCCCCACCCATATATTTTTAACATTTATGCAAAACTGCAACTAAAATAAGATTTTAATTTGTTTTTCCAACCCATTTTGGCGCCCGCTAAGGTCGGCGCCCGGGGACATATGTACCCCCCCCCCCCCCGTCGTTACGCCTCTGACTTAGAACAGCCTAGTTGCTAGTCGTAAACAAGAGTAAACAAGAACAGGAGAAATCTAACCACTAGTCCTGGGTTGTGTGTGAGCCTCTCATTGTACAAAACCTCCGTCAGCGTCTCGTCTTTTATATGCACCCCAAAGGCCATTTTGTCAAATTGTTTTTGGCTGTTGGCGTCAGCCCAGTCGCGAACGTAAATTAGAGGGTTTGTCTGGAAAATGTAACCACCAAATATGAAAAAAATCAAATACACACATAGACATCAAATACACGTGTAAACATAAAAATAAATATGTAAATATCAAACATATCAAACACACATGTAAACATGTAAACATCAAATACCAACATTCATCATCTTTTCCCGTTTGTGCCTGAGACAAATTTGGGCAGATGAAGTAGAGTTCATCTGTTTCAATAACCTTTGCTTAAAAGGGGATAACGTGATCAGTACTATGCCAGCCGCCTTTATTTCCCTAACGTGAGTTAGGTCACAGTTGGGTGGACTCAGGGACTTTCTACTGGTTTAAACACGGATTCAAACTCGAGACAGTCGGGTTAACAGTCTAGCTTTCTACGGCGAGGCCTAAATACCAGTTAACATCAAATAAACATGTAGAGATCAAATATAAATGTAAACATCAAAGACACATGTAAAAAGCAAATATACATATAAACATCAAAGACGCGTGTAAAAAGCAAATACACAGATACTCAATATAAATTGTTATTGTGAAGTAACTGAAAGCACTTTGAATATTGGCTGTTTTAACTTTTTTTATTTATTCAAGAGCGGTATCTATGACTTTAGGAGATGTTCTCATTTATTAATGAATGTATGCTAATTTTATACTACAATTTTATACGCTAATTACCGTAGCTAAATATGCCAGCTCTTACATATTCTGGTTCAATAAATTCAGAATTTGGAAGCAGTTTTTTGTACGTGTCCAAGAGATCTTTGGGGGTGTTGGGGGACGTAAAGAAGGGCGTGATCAGGTTGGGCAGACGCTCCGGGTGGTACGTCATGGGCTTGAGCGCCCCCCACGTCGTCTGCATGTCCGAGTACAGACCAAAGGCGACGAAGAAAACGGGCAGTAGAATTAGAATCGAGGAGGACACGACGTTTCTTCGGAACAATATGAACTTTTTAACAACGATGCCGGCTAGTTGCTGAATAAAGATAGTCCATCTCGTGGTACTCTTGCATTCGTTAAAAGTTCTGAAGATTTTATCTGTGAAGATATTTAGCATTTGGTTAATAGGAAACATTCTTGAACACACTTCAAGTAATGAACAAGAATAAATAAAGTTGTAGGTCATAAATTGCAAAATACAAATGAAATAAATGCTTTGTTCATTGTCCAAAAGCTTTAGGTTAGACAACGATAGAAAATGTATTTAAAATGACAAAATCAAATAAAATGTGAAATATAAATCTAAGTATTAAATTGATGACCTAGCTATAAAGAGTTTAATAAAGAATAATGTATTCCCTTAGATCTGCTGTATAAGTGGGCAATTTAAAGGTAAAAGTGTGATTTTATAAAATGTAAAATAGCCTACTCTTTCGTACCAGATTATCAATCGGGTAAAGGCTTCAATTGTATGAGTGTGTAGGGTTTGACAAACGATGATTTTTAGGGTCAGATGCATTGTGTGTGCATGAGTGTGTAATGAGAAGGGTAATGAGCAATTTTAGTCAGGTGAAACGTTGTGTAGGGAAAAGTGAATGAATGTAACTGTTAAACACCGCCCCCACTCCCCCTCCATGGGCATAGAAAGCTAGACAAACTAATACACACAACCTTCAATGCTCCCCACCACATACTGTGTACATGTGCTACGGAGCTGACAGGAGCAGATATTTTGTTACTCTATCTCATTGCCTCAAATCTAG
Organism: Physella acuta; assembly: GCF_028476545.2. Lineage (NCBI taxonomy): Eukaryota > Metazoa > Mollusca > Gastropoda > Physidae > Physella > Physella acuta. The sequence continues at coordinate 605,234 of NW_026731694.1, forward strand.
ACAGTGTTATACAGCTGACTAGGGCGCTGAATACGATGTTCATTTCGACGGCAAACTTAGATCAGAATACCACCCTCAGTACGACTCTGAATACGATGTTCATTTCGACGCCAAACTTAGATCAGAATACCACCCTCAGTACGACTCCGAATACGATGTTCATTTCGACGGCAAACTTAGATCAAAATACCACCCTCAGTACGACTCCGAATACGATGTTCATTTCGACGGCAAACTTAGATCAGAATACCACCCTTAGTACGACTCTGAATACGATGTTCATTTCGACGGCAAACGTAGATCAGAATACCACCCTTAGTACGACTCTGAATACGATGTTCATTTCGACGGCAAACGTAGATCAGAATACCACCCTTAGTACGACTCTGAATACGACCGTGAACACGGCTCTAACTAAAGCCGGAATCCGGCAGGTAATGGCCTGATCAAAGCCCTTAATTCTAAACACTTCAAAGCTAGTATTATATATCCAAAAATAAGACCAAAATGTGGTTGTAAATTCTGACAAGCTTACGGCGAACATTAAGGATCTAAAATGGCACAAAATATGGTTGTAAATTATGTCATGCTAACGTCGAACATTACGGATCTAAAATGGCACTAAATATGGTTGTAAATTATGTCATGCTAACGTCGAACATTACGGATCTAAAATGGCACTAAATGATGGTTGTAAATTCTGACAAGCTTACGGTGAACATTAAAGGATCTAAAATGGCACTAACTATGGTTGTAAATTCTGACAAGCTAACGTCGAACATTACGGATCTAAAATGGCACTAAATATGGTTGTAAATTCTGACAAGCTTACGGTGAACATTAAAGGATCTAAAATGGCACTAAATATGGTTGTAAATTCTGACAAGCTTACGGTGAACATTACGGATCTAAAATGGCACTAAATATGGTAGTAAATTATGCCAAGCTAACGGTTAACATTAGGATGTAAAATGGCACTAAATATGGTTGTAAATTATGCCAGACAAACGGCAACTAAAACGGACCTGCATATGGATCTGAACACGCATCGACCGGCTGCACGCTAGTACCTGTTGGTTGTGGTTGCGTTACTTTAGGTGGGTCCACAGCCGAGGATTCAAAGCTGCAAGAAAATGTTGCAAAAGCATCAAATCAAAGATCTATGTAGTAAGTAGCATTATGGTCCTTTAGAAGCTTCTGTATAGTATCTATTATTTACCAAACCGAACTGTAGAAGGTAAAGTTTAAGCTGGTGTACCAAACCTAACTCTGCAATATCTTGTCAATATCAGTTCTTTCAATACGATGAAACACTTTGAGGCGTAACAAGGCAAAACAATTATTTGTGCTAATAGTGTGTCTGTCTTTCTGTCCTTACAAGTGACCAAAACAAGACTTTTTTGAGAGTTTAATTAAGTAAGTGCTGAAGCTATTCTTCTTTCTTATTCGTTCTTAGTTTTTAGTGTTGAAGGGATCGAGCCTTATCTGCCATAGGGATCGAACCCGAGACTTTTCGGGTTAGCAACCATGAGCATTACCGACTCGACCACGCTATTAAAATTATTTACCGTTGGAACATATTTAACTGGATTTGGTTATCACAACAGAATGCAGACTATGATTTATAAGTTTAAAACAAAGTTTTGAACGTCAACGACGGAGCTTCGATTGGTTTTTTAATGTAAAACTTCTACTAAATCAGTGAACTATTATAATGTGACGGCTTAGTGTGAAAGTAGATGTTAGACCTAGGATCTTGTTTACACACAATTATTTTGTTTTTGTTGAGACACTACACGTAGCAATGGGGGAGCAGAGTTTCTTCCACGCATTTCTTCGGGGGGGGGGGGGGGGGCAGAGCCCCCACGAAGAAAGTCTACCACCCCACCCCTAAACGAGATGGTAATTATATAGTAAACATATACTTTTACTAGAGTCCGCCCTCCCCCCCGAAAAATGTTGACCGCCGACCCGAAAATAACAAGTGCCCCCCCCCCCCCCCCCCCGAGAAAAAAGTCTGGAAGAAACACTGTAGGGGAGTTGTTCCGATGATTGCTTGTGGTTACTATCGGGAAATTATTGAATGATTGCAAGACAGACTAATACATACACAAACATAAAATAAATTCAAAAACATACTTTATTATTTGTACTAAGCTAGCATAAGTAAATAACAAAAAAAACAAAGCGTGCACTTGCCTTTCATTCTGTCCTGAATCGGTCATTTCGATAACACTAAAAATAAGTAAATATATATATATATATATATATATATATATATATATATATATATATATATATATATATATATATATATATATATATATATATATATATATATATATATATATATATATATATGTTTTGTTTATTTATTTACATACTCATGTAATGTAATACTTATGTATTTACATACTCATGTAATGTAATACTCATGTATTTACATACTCATGTAATGTAATACTCATGTATTTACATACTCATGTAATGTAATACTCATGTAACACTACCTCAGTGAGGATAAGGTGTAATGATCGCCCATGGTATGTGTTACACTCATACAATACACTATCTATGTTTATGTTCTTATGTGTGTCCGTCTATGCGTAGGCATATGTGTACGTTCCTTCACAAATGCATGACGTAGGCAATATCAGTAAGTATGGCGATAGTGTGATACTGATAGTTTATGAGGGGCTGATATTCCTAGTTGGACATGGTTCAATGAACCTTTAATTTAAAAAAAACATAACATACACTGTAGACCTGCCATCCGTAGTATTAACCTCAGCTATATCCCCGGGTGATCTGCCGTCTCCAACACTGTAAAATAAACATCGGTATGGTGTTATAGTGAAGTGACTATTCGATGAATTTGTCTTGCTATCAGTGTTTCTTCTAGACTTTTTTTTCTCCGGGTGGGGGGGGGGGGGATTGGCTTACTAAATTTTCTGGGGGGGGGGGGGGAGAGAAGAGACGCCTGGAATAAACTCTACTTGCTATGAACACATGAAAACATTTTGCCGTATGCAGGTTTGTACTTCGCCACAAAAGTAGCGCGGCAAATAGCTGCGCCAGTTGTGAAATATGTCTTGTGTTTGGTTGATGGCAAATGGGTTAAAATGTATGTCTTATTGTCTCATGTTGCAAACGCAAGGATCCAGCTGGTGTAAAGAGTTGATATACTTTTGCATCATTTTGGTTCTAGCTGAATTCTATGCGACTATGTTCTTGTCCTCTATGTTCTTATCACTGCTTCACTGTTTCGTCCCTCGCCTTCAAACAAACCGTCGTGACAACAGCTTTTTTATGTTTTCACTACATAGCTATTCATATAGATATGCATCGGGGAACTCACATCTAAAAAACCATTTCTAGAATAACTCAAGGCGAGTTCAATGTCGTCTAAAGACCGAAATCCAAAATAATTTCAGACAATGGTTGACAAAGGGAAATAGTTTGTTTGTAGGGGGGGGGGACGTATGGGGTAATATTTTGTTAACAGAGAGACCGCTGAAATAGTTCTTGACAGAGTTATATTTCTAGCTGAACAAATATTTAAAAATCATAACATACACTGAAGACTTGCCATCTGTATTATCTACTTGAATTAAACCTTCAGATAATCTGCTTTCTCCAACTCTGTAAAAAAATAAACATCGGTACGATGTTACAGTTATATCCCTTGAGACTTCGGTCTTTGCGAAAAACGAAAAGCGAAAAGGGTAAAAAGTCTAGAAACAAAACAAGACGGACTTTACAAAAAAAGGTAAAAAGTCTAGAAACAAAACAAGACGAACTTTACAAAAAAAGGTAAAAAGTCTAGAAACAAAACAAGACGAACTTTACAAAAAAAGGTAAAAAGTCTAGAAACAAAACAAGACGAACTTTACAAAAATTGGTAAAAAGTCTAGAAAACAAAACAAGACGAACTTTACAAAAAAATGTAAAAAGTCTAGAAACAAAACAAAACGAACTTTACAAAAAAAGGTAAAACGTCTAGAAACAAAACAAGACGAACTTTATAAAAAAGAGTAAAAAGTCTAGAAACAAAACAAGATAAATTTTACAAAAAAAAAAGGGTAAAAAGTCTAGAAACAAAACAAGACGAACTTTACAAAAAAAAGGGTAAAAAGTCTAGAAACAAAACAAGGCGAACTTTACAAAAAAAGGTAAAAAGTCTAGAAACAAAACAAGACGAACTTTACAAAAAAAAAGTCAAAATCTAGATAGGACCTACAAACCAAGACGAATTTTACAAAAAAGGGTAAAACGTCTAGAAACAAAACAAGACAAACTTTACAAAAAAAAAAAGGTAGAAAGTCTAGGAACAAAAAAAAAGACGAACTTAACAAAAAAGGTAAAAAGTCTAGAAACAAAACAAGACGAACTTTACAAAGACATCCTCCATCGAGGTGGCTGTTAGCCCAAATCCGTTGATCGCCAGCTTCTCCGCGTCGTCTTCTAGAACCGTCAGCAAACGTGGGTACATTTCTGTCATGTTCTCTGGCAGTAGGTAGTCGATCTCTGAGTTGGTTTCACTCTACAAGAGAAATTAATAGATGGTCCAACAGTTGGCTTGACAAGAATAATATATACATACATACATATATATATATATATATATATATATAAATATATATATATATACATATATATATATATATATATATTATTCTTGTCGAGCCAACTGTTGGACCATCTATTAATTTTATTCTCACTTCGACTTGTGACTTTGGAACCTAGCTTGACAGTTATAATCTTGCCCAAAGTTTCCACACTTACTATATACTGGGCTTGGGGAATTAGTTTGAGGATCTGTTGAGTCACCTTAGCTGCCAAGCACTTTGGCCGCTTCACAATCTTCAGCTTGTATCCCGTACCTGATGAACATAGCATTTTTTTCAACATTACTGGCCAAATTAGAAATATCAAAGTTGTGGTGAAAAGTGAACGTGTTTATTAGTTGATGGCAAGGGTTATATGTCAGGGGTTATATGTCAGGATTTATAATTCAGGGGTTACAATCATGGGTTATATGTCAGGGGTTATATATCAGGGGTTATATATCAGGGGTTATATGTCAGCAGGGGTTTATGTCAGGAGGTATATGTCAGGGGTTATATGTCAGGAGCTATATGTCAAGGGTATTGGCTAGGGGTATATGTCAGGGGCTATATACCAGGAGGTATATGTCAGGGGTACATGTCAGAGAGTATATTTAAGGAGTTATATGTCAGGGGCTATATGTCAGGAGGTATATGTCAGTTGTATATGTTAGGGGTATATCAAGGTGTATATGGTAGTGTGTATATGTCATGGGTCTATGTCAGGGAGTAAATGTCAGGGGTATATGTCAGGGGCTATATGTCAAGGTGTAATATGTCAGGGGTATATGTCAGTGTTTCATGTCAGTGGCTTTTTTTCATGGGCTATAATTATGTCAAGTGTATTTCATCAAAGCCTTAATTGCCATAGACTATTTAGAAACATAGGCGTACCACAACACTAAATCCTCTAATAAACTTACCGTACACCCTCTTTAAAAACATAGATGTGCCGCAGCATTTAACCCTCCCCTCCGCCATGATGGCGATTCTGTCGCCCAGTACATCTGCCTCGTCCATGTAATGGGTCGTTAAAAGGATGGTTCGACCTTCTCTCATTGTCTTTAGGAAAGCCCACATTTCCTGTCTGGCGGCGGGGTCAAGGCCGGTCGACGGCTCGTCCAGAAATAGGACCTGTGAAATACAAGACATATCATAGCTGTGATTCATATCACGTATGGGCCAGATATAGGATCTACGACTAATGCCCGAAAGGCGACGCTTGCTCTAATGGACGTTAGCCCCAGTGTTTCTTCCAGGCATCTTTTACCACACACCCCTCCAACGAACTGGAGTTTATACAGAAAATATATACTTTTAACAAAATCCGCCCCCCCCCCCCCAAACAACGGAAATTTTAGTCCGCCCCCCCCCGAAAATTCAAGTGCCTCTTCCCTCTTCCCTCTTACCCTGGTGAAAAAAAAGTCTGGAAGAAACACTGATTAGCCCGAATGCGAGAGATTCATTCTGGCAAACGTCGATTCGGATAAATGTCTTTCGGTAAAACTATCAGTTCCCCATTAATGTTATTGCTGTGTCCAATACATCTCTTACCACAATACCACAATGATGAAAAAATATAGTTCTAATATCCACTGCGGGACAAGATATATATATATATATATATATACATATATATATATATATATATATATATATATATATATATATATATATATATATATATATATATATATTTACGCCATTGTGGGACCAGATACATCTCTTATAACACCGATGGGTCCGCGAACTCTTTTATCCTATTACTAAGCCAGATATTAATTTACATAAAAAACCTCTTAAGCTGAGCTGTACCTCCGTGTAATGTATCTGTTCAAAGGTTGAATGACTCACCTTTGTGTTACCGCTGAAGGCACAGGCTAGTGACAACTTCCGCTTTTGACCATCGGACAGTTTCGACGCCAAGCATTTCATCTTCTCGCCCCCCAGACCAATAGCATCAAGACGCTTAAGGCTTTCGGATACATTTTCTTCATTGTACAGGCCCTTAATCTTGGGAAAGTAACACAGAAGATATAGACATCCGAAAAGGGAAGTGGGGTGAGGGAAGTTTCATTATTTATAGAAATAGAGCTCTGTCCTATTTCTATACGGGGATCGCCTTTCTATATGGGACGGCGAGGCCAAGCGGTAGAAAGCTAGACTGTTAACCCGAAAAGGCTCGAGTTCGATTGCGGGTTAAAGTAGAAAGTTTCTGAGTCTAATCAATTAGATAATTATTCTATTCTACCTCTCCTTTCTTTTACCTATTTTTCAGAATTACCCTTGACATCAATGGAAATGTCACACACGAGCAGAAAGGAAGTAGAGTTTATCTGTTTCTGTGACCTTGACATATGAAGAGCCACCTTTATTTTCCCTAGAGTAAATCAGGTACCCGTCAGAAATGGGTGGACTCAGACCCATCCTACGTAAAACAGCCCGAGATCCAACCTCGAGACGACTCGGTCATGCACTCATCCATTCAACCCCGTTGTCCCACATCACCATCAATTTTCTTTACGTTCCTTGTGGACCATAGGGCCTCTGTCAAAGCTTTCCACTCCCCACAGTCTCCTGCCACGCTATTCAAGTTGTTCCCAATTCCTTCCTATCCTTACAGCCTCCTCCAGCATACTACATCATCATGTCTTCCTGAGCTGACCCCTGCGTCGTCATGTCTTCCTGAGCTGACCCCTGCGTCGTCATGTCTTCCTGAGCTGACCCCTGCGTCGTCATGTCTTCCTGAGCTGACCCCTGCGTCGTCATTTCTTCCTGAGCTGATCCCTGCGTCGTCATTTCTTCCTGAGCTGACCCCTGCGTCGTCTTGTCTTCCTGGGTCGACCCCTGCGTCGTCATTTCTTCCTGAGCTGACCCCTGCGTCGTCTTGTCTTCCTGAGTCGACCCCTACGTCATCATGTCTTTCTGAGTCGACCCCTGTGTCGTCTTGTCTTCCTGAGATGACCCCTGTGTCGTCTTGTCTTCCTGGGTCGACCCCTGTGTCGTCTTGTCTTCCTGAGTCGACCCCTACCTCATCATGTCTTCCTGAGTCGACCCCTACGTCATCATGTCTTCCTGAGTCGACCCCTACGTCATCATGTTTTCCTGAGTCGACCCCTGCGTCGCCATGTCTTCCTGTGTCGCCCCTGCGTCGCCATGTCTTCCTGGGTCGCCATGTCTTCCTGGGTCGACCCCTACCCACCATGTCTTCCTGGGTCGACCCCTGTGTCGCCATGTTTCCTGGGTCGATCCCTACCCACCTTATCTTCCTGGGTCGACCCTTGCGTCATCATGTCTTCCTGGGTCGACCCTTGCGTCATCATGTCTTCCTGTGTCGACCCTTGCGTCGTTTGCTTGAGGGATTCCACTTCAAGGCCTATCTGACAGTGCCAGTGTCCTACAATAGCGTGTTCCCAATCCATCGCCATTTCCTCTCCATGGTTTACCTTTCTATTGCTCCCTGTCCACACATCTCCCATAGTTTAGTTTTGTGGGTTTTCTACCTTGTCTTGCCATTTTATTTTAACCTACTCCATTGGCACCCATTTACTAAAGTCTGGATTCTGTTTGTAGTTAATTCGGTTGTTCTCGCGTCGCCCCACTCGTGTGCTTTACCCAATCTAAAATATTAGACTACACCAGAGGCGTAGCTACCCTTCCCGGCGCCCGGGAGCAAACTTTCAATTTGGCGCCTCCCCCTCCACCCCGGAAACAAACTTTCAATTCGGCGCCCCCCATATATTTTTTATATTTATAATGCAAAACTGCAGCTAAAATGAGCTTTTAATTTTTTTTTCAACCCAATTTGGCACCCCCTAGGGTCGGCGCCCGGGGACATATGTACCCCCCCCCCTCGCTACGCCTCTGGACTACACATCCCACTTTGCTAGTCTGTGGTTACGATTTGAACATCACTGATTAACTAACAAGTGTTTATTCGACTTCTGAGTAGTATCCTTACCTTCAAGAAAAAGATCATGTGTTCTGCGCATGTTAGCTTAGGAAACAGGATATCCTGTTGCGGGCACAGACCAATGGCCGTTCTTGCTGCTTTCGTGTTCTTGCGCATGTCCAGACCTTCCACCATGATGGTTCCACTGGTGGGGGGCAGGAAACCTAAGAGGCATCAAACAAGTCAACAATCTTTCGTTTGGCTGCGGTCCTCCGCATTAAGACTCAACAAAAAAATTAATAAATGCGATGCCATTTTTTAAAGTTAGTCAACAACCTGTGATCATGTTGATTGTAGTTGTCTTCCCTGCCCCGTTGTGTCCTAGCAACACGGTTATCTGCCCTTCGTAAACGTCCATGCTTAACCCAGCAACGGCGACCTCTTGACCAAACATCTGGGGAGCAGGAGAGAGCAGTATAATTTATATCTGGGGAGCAGTAGAGAGCAGTATAAATTATATCAGGGGAGCAGTAGAGAGCAGTATAAATTATATCTGGGAGCATTTGAGAGCAGTATAAATTATATCTGGGAGCAGCAGTATAAATTATACCTGGGAGCAGCAGTATTATTTAAACATAAAATGTCTATGCTCTGAAAATAACTAGTATATTGGCCTACCCCATCTTAAACGTTTTGCATGGTCTTTTAAAGAAACAAATATCTCCTTACTTTGATTAAATTTCGGACTTGGATCCCAGATTTTAAATCGCCCTCCGGTTTCTCAAAATAGTTTTCGTCCTGCGGGGGAATAGTTGGAATCTGCCCTTCATCTACGCCTGTGGGGACCCAGTAGCTCCGCTAGTAAATTAAACAAGAATAAATGCATCCATACATCCATTCATCAATCCATACATCCATACATCCATACATCCATACATCCACACATCCACACATCCATACATCCATACATCCATACATCCACACATCCACACATCCACACATCCACACATCCACACATCCATACATCCATACATCCACACATCCATACATCCATACATCCATACATCCATACATCCATACATCCATACACCCACACACCCATACATCCATAGCAAGTTCTCACACTAAATGTTCATGCCCCTCGCTCTCAACCACCCACCCTCCCACCCAGCCCACCACCACACGCCCATCCAGGCCCATCCAACCACCCACGCCTCCTCCCACCCACCCACCATACCCACCAACCCTCCCACCCACCCACCGCATCCCCCCCCCCCCGACCCACCCCCCCCACACACCCACCCACCAACCATCCACCTCCATACACCCTACCACCCTACCACCCCCATACCACCATCATCCACATACCACCCACCCACCCACATCCTACACCAACCATCTCATACACATCATCATACAGTCATACCTTCCACATCACACATCCATACATCTACACATCCACCACACCACACATCCATCCATCCATACATCCATACATCCCTCCCTCACATCCATACATCCATACCCTCCCATACAACCAACCTCCATACATCCATACATCCTACATCCATACATCCATACATCCATACATCCATACATCCATACATCCATACATCCATACATCCATACATCCATACATCCATACATCCATACATCCATACATCCATACATCCACCATACATCCATACATCCACACACCCATACATCCATACATCCATACACCCATACATCCATACATCCATACATCCATACATCCATACATCCATACATCCATACATCCATACATCCATACATCCATACATCCATACATCCATACATCCATACATCCATACATCTATACATCCATACATCTATACATCCATACATCTATACATCCATACATCCATCCATCTACACATCCATACATCTATACATCCATACCTCCACACATCCACACATCCACACATCCATACATCCATACATCCATACATCCATACATCCATACATCCATACATCCATACATCCATACATCCATACATCCATACATCCATACATCCATACATCCATACATCCATACATCCATACATCCATACATCCATACATCCATACATCCATACATCCATACATCCATACATCCATACATCCATACATCCATACATCCATACATCCATACATCCATACATCCATACATCCATACATCCATACATCCATACATCCATACATCCATACATCCATACATCCATACATCCATACATCCATACATCCATACATCCATACATCCACATATCCACACACCCATACACCCACCCACTACACTTACAGTAAAGAGAAAATTCAACGGTTTGGCAATGCCATATTCTCCAGGGAAAACGTTGCTGATGTACCAGACACAAAAGACATTAAACACAGTGTTGAACATCATCAAATTTAGAGCATCCAGAAAGGTCCTGTTTGGATCGTTTTCATTGACATCAATGGTTGAAAAATATATCGGTCTATCTGTAAAACAGTTCATTTAAATTGAATATTAAATTAGACTTTGTGGAGGCAAAAGGATTGGGAAAAAAAAACCATCTTAATACGAACATTTGATGTGTTTGAAAAACAGTGATGTTATTTTAAATAGGGTTGGACGGGGGGAGGGTGAGTCATAGGAAAAAATTAATTAGACATATAATTAAGTCAAATTTAATGTCATGTTGCACTGTCTTCATGTCTTGATCCACGTGCCAACTATGAAACGAATCTGTCAGATGTGCCCGAAATTTCGCTCTGGCGTTTCGATCTAGCTAAAGATAGTGGGTTAAATAAAAGCTTTCAAAATATGTTTTGTTATGAAATTAAACTGCATTGTCGTAGGGCTTTCGTGTGTCAACTTTGTCCGTCAACATTGTGTACTGCTGACGTTTTACGTAAGCATCGGCTTTTGAGCTGTTACATAAAGTTTATTTTCTGTAACTTTTTACCTAGATTCGTTTCCTAAGTTATTCGTTTATTCATTGAAAAATCGAACCTTTCTTACCTGTGGCGTAGCGAGGTCGGGTGTCACCCAGTGCGGCACTTAATGGTGTCACCCCTCTAGAGGCGTAGCGACCCATTTTCGATTTGCACCCCACCCCCTCAAACTTTCGATTTGCAACCCCCCTCAATTTTTCGATTTGCACCCCCCCCCCCCTCAAACTTTCGATTTGCACCCCCCCTCAAGTTTTTCTCTATATATTTTGCCAATTTTTGCCTTGGTGTCACCCCCTAAATGGTGTCACCCGGTGCGGTCCGCACCCCCCGCCCTCCCTCCTCGCTACGCCCCTGTTTCTTACATTGCCGTTAGGTTCAGTACAAAGTGTAGGGAAATGACTAAGTTTATGCTCCGCTCGTTCTACGTACAAATGCTAAGTTAGCTTCTCATCTGAGGCGGGTGGACATACAAGCACATTACACATGTACCAATCAATTACCTGATTCTTCGAGGTCTGCCAAAACGTTGATCGCCATTTTTAATCCGAACCCGAACACGACGATGCCGAACGGGAACACCAAACTCTGGACAAAGTCTAGCAAGAGGATGATGTCTGCGACCATTGGCGCCACAAAGAAGCCGTACACCACAGCAAGGACGCCTGCTAGACGACCTGAGCACACGTTTCAAGATGAGAGTGGTGGATGGTGAAATGTACACTGTTGAGGACCTGGCGGTTCGTGGGGCAGGTGAAGTAGAGTTCACCTGTTTCAGTGACCTCGGTCTATGAAGTTTAGTGTTCAGCACTATGACAACCCGCCTATACTCTTCCTGACGTGAGTCAGGTACCCATTAGAGCTGGGTGGACTCAGGGAGGTTCCAGGGACATGAACCTGGGATTATAATTGTTTGTATTTCCCGGAAATTAACTGAACGGTATTCATATTCTTAAAAAAAAACCTGAACCCGCCACATACTTCTTTATCATGGAATTGAACTTTGACTTTACAGACTACAGCTAGACCTAGCTCATAGCTCACACGTCACGATGAACTTTGAACTTACAGACTACAGCTAGACCTAGCTCATAGCTCACACGTCACGATGAACTTTGAACTTACAGACTACAGCTAGACCTAGCTCATAGCTCACACGTCACGATGAACTTTGAACTTACAGACTACAGCTAGACCTAGCTCATAGCTCACACGTCACGATGAACTTTGAACTTACAGACTACAGCTAGACCTAGCTCATAGCTCACACGTCACGATGAACTTTGAACTTACAGACTACAGCTAGACCTAGCTCATAGCTCACACGTCACGATGAACTTTGAACTTACAGACTACAGCTAGACCTAGCTCATAGCTCACACGTCACGATGAACTTTGAACTTACAGACTACAGCTAGACCTAGCTCATAGCTCACACGTCACGATGAACTTTGAACTTACAGACTACAGCTAGACCTAGCTCATAGCTCACACGTCACGATGAACTTTGAACTTACAGACTACAGCTAGACCTAGCTCATAGCTCACACGTCACGATGAACTTTGAACTTACAGACTACAGCTAGACCTAGCTCATAGCTCACACGTCACGATGAACTTTGAACTTACAGACTACAGCTAGACCTAGCTCATAGCTCACACGTCACGATGAACTTTGAACTTACAGACTACAGCTAGACCTAGCTCATAGCTCACACGTCACGATGAACTTTGAACTTACAGACTACAGCTAGACCTAGCTCATAGCTCACACGTCACGATGAACTTTGAACTTACAGACTACAGCTAGACCTAGCTCATAGCTCACACGTCACGATGAACTTTGAACTTACAGACTACAGCTAGACCTAGCTCATAGCTCACACGTCACGATGAACTTTGAACTTACAGACTACAGCTAGACCTAGCTCATAGCTCACACGTCACGATGAACTTTGAACTTACAGACTACAGCTAGACCTAGCTCATAGCTCACACGTCACGATGAACTTTGAACTTACAGACTACAGCTAGACCTAGCTCATAGCTCACACGTCACGATGAACTTTAACCCTGTAGACTACAGCTAGTCCTAGCTCATAGCTCACACGTCACGATGAACTTTGAACTTACAGACTACAGCTAGACCTAGCTCATAGCTCACACGTCACGATGAACTTTGAACTTACAGACTACAGCTAGACCTAGCTCATAGCTCACACGTCACGATGAACTTTGAACTTACAGACTACAGCTAGACCTAGCTCATAGCTAATACGTCACGATGCACTTTAACCCTGTAGACTACAGCTAGACCTAGCTCATAGCTCACACGTCACGATGAACTTTGAACTTACAGACTACAGCTAGACCTAGCTCATAGCTCACACGTCACGATGAACTTTGAACTTACAGACTACAGCTAGACCTAGCTCATAGCTCACACGTCACGATGAACTTTGAACTTACAGACTACAGCTAGACCTAGCTCATAGCTCACACGTCACGATGAACTTTGAACTTACAGACTACAGCTAGACCTAGCTCATAGCTCACACGTCACGATGAACTTTGAACTTACAGACTACAGCTAGACCTAGCTCATAGCTCACACGTCACGATGAACTTTGAACTTACAGACTACAGCTAGACCTAGCTCATAGCTCACACGTCACGATGAACTTTGAACTTACAGACTACAGCTAGACCTAGCTCATAGCTAATACGTTACGATGAACTTTAACCCTGTAGACTACAGCTAGTCCTAGCTCACAGCTCACACGTCACGATGAACTTTGAACTTACAGACTACAGCTAGACCTGTAATGAAACTACACCTCCCATCTCTGTAATGTAACCACACCCCCCCCCCCCATCTCTGTAAATAAACCACACCTCCCATCTCTGTAATGTAACCACACCTCCCATTTCTGTAATGCAACCACACCTCCCATCTCTGTAATAAAACCACACCTCCCATCTCTGTAATTAAACCACACCTCCCATCTCTGTAATGAAACCACACCTCCCATCTGTAATGCAACCACACCTCCCATCGTCTGTAATGAAACCACTCCCCCAACCCCTGTAATAAAACCACACCTCCCATCTCTGTAATAAAATCACACCTCCCATCTCTGTAATAAAACCACACCTTCCATCTCTGTAATAAAACCACACCTCCATCGTCTGTAATGAAACCACTCCCCCAACCCCTGTAATAAAACCACACCTCCCATCTCTGTAAGAAAACCACACCTCCCATCTCTGTAATGAAACCACACCTCCCATCTCTGTAATAAAACCACACCTCCATTACCTGTAATAAAACCACACCTCCCATCTCTGTAATGCAACCACACCTCCCATTTCTGTAATGCAACCACATCTCCCATCTCTGTAATAAAACCACACCTCCATCGCCTGTAATAAAACCACACCTCCCATCTCTGTAATAAAACCACACCTCCCATCTCTGTAAGAAAACAATAGTCATATTCTTAAAAAAAAACTGAACCCGCCACATACTTCTTTATCATGGATTTGAACTTTGACTTTACAGACTACAGCTAGACCTAGCTCATAGCTCACACGTCACGATGAACTTAGAACTTACAGACTACAGCTAGACCTGTAATAAAACCACACCTCCCATCTCTGTAATGAAACCCCACCTCCCATCTCTGTAATGAAACCCCACCTCCCACCTCTGTAATAAAACCCCACCTCCCATCTCTGTAATGAAACCCCACCTCCCATCTCTGTAATAAAACCACACCTCCCATCTCTGTAATGAAACCCCACCTCCCATCTCTGTAATGAAACCCCACCTCCCACCTCTGTAATAAAACCACACCTCCCAGCTCTGTAATAAAACCCCACCTCCCATCTCTGTAATGAAACCCCACCTCCCATCTCTGTAATAAAACCCCACCTCCCATCTGTGTAATGAAACCCCACCTCCCATCTCTGTAATGTAACCACACCTCCCATTTCTGTAATGCAACCACACCTCCCATCTCTGTAATAAAACCACACCTCCCATCTCTGTAATTAAACCACACCTCCCATCTCTGTAATGAAACCACACCTCCCATCTGTAATGCAACCACACCTCCCATCGTCTGTAATGAAACCACTCCCCCAACCCCTGTAATAAAACCACACCTCCCATCTCTGTAATAAAACCACACCTCCCATCTCTGTAATAAAACCACACCTCCCATCTCTGTAATAAAACCACACCTCCATCGTCTGTAATGAAACCACTCCCCCAACCCCTGTAATAAAACCACACCTCCCATCTCTGTAATAAAACCACACCTCCCATCTCTGTAATGAAACCACACCTCCCATCTCTGTAATAAAACCACACCTCCATTACCTGTAATAAAACCACACCTCCCATCTCTGTAATGCAACCACACCTCCCATTTCTGTAATGCAACCACATCTCCCATCTCTGTAATAAAACCACACCTCCATCGCCTGTAATAAAACCACACCTCCCATCTCTGTAATAAAACCACACCTCCCATCTCTGTAAGAAAACAATAGTCATATTCTTAAAAAAAACCTGAACCCGCCACATACTTCTTTATCATGGAATTGAACTTTGACTTTACAGACTACAGCTAGACCTAGCTCATAGCTCACACGTCACGATGAACTTAGAACTTACAGACTACAGCTAGACCTGTAATAAAACCACACCTCCCATCTCTGTAATAAAACCCCACCTCCCACCTCTGTAATGAAACCCCACCTCCCATCTCTGTAATGTAACCACACCTCCCATTTCTGTAATGCAACCACACCTCCCATCTCTGTAATAAAACCACACCTCCCATCTCTGTAATTAAACCACACCTCCCATCTCTGTAATGAAACCACACCTCCCATCTGTAATGCAACCACACCTCCCATCGTCTGTAATGAAACCACTCCCCCAACCCCTGTAATAAAACCACACCTCCCATCTCTGTAATAAAACCACACCTCCCATCTCTGTAATAAAACCACACCTCCCATCTCTGTAATAAAACCACACCTCCATCGTCTGTAATGAAACCACTCCCCCAACCCCTGTAATAAAACCACACCTCCCATCTCTGTAATAAAACCACACCTCCCATCTCTGTAATGAAACCACACCTCCCATCTCTGTAATAAAACCACACCTCCATTACCTGTAATAAAACCACACCTCCCATCTCTGTAATGCAACAACACCTCCCATTTCTGTAATGCAACCACACCTCCCATCTCTGTAATAAAACCACACCTCCATCGCCTGTAATAAAACCACACCTCCCATCTCTGTAATAAAACCACACCTCCCATCTCTGTAAGAAAACAATAGTCATATTCTTAAAAAAAACCTGAACCCGCCACATACTTCTTTATCATGGAATTGAACTTTGACTTTACAGACTACAGCTAGACCTAGCTCATAGCTCACACGTCACGATGAACTTAGAACTTACAGACTACAGCTAGACCTGTAATAAAACCACACCTCCCATCTCTGTAATGAAACCCCACCTCCCATCTCTGTAATGAAACCCCACCTCCCACCTCTGTAATAAAACCCCACCTCCCATCTCTGTAATAAAACCACACCTCCCACCTCTGTAATAAAACCACGCCTCCCATCTCTGTAATAAAACCCCACCTCCCATCTCTGTAATGAAACCCCACCTCCCACCTCTGTAATAAAACCACACCTCCCACCTC
Source organism: Physella acuta (assembly GCF_028476545.2). NCBI lineage: Eukaryota > Metazoa > Mollusca > Gastropoda > Physidae > Physella > Physella acuta. The sequence goes on from NW_026731694.1 coordinate 622,400, forward strand.
TGTAATAAAACCCCACCTCCCACCTCTGTAATAAAACCACACCTCCCACCTCTGTAATAAAACCACACCTCCCATCTCTGTAATAAAACCACACCTCCCACCTCTGTAATAAAACCCCACCTCCCATCTCTGTAATGAAACCCCACCTCCCACCTCTGTAATAAAACCACACCTCCCACCTCTGTAATAAAACCACACCTCCCACCTCTGTAATAAAACCACACCTCCCACCTCTGTAATAAAACCACACCTCCCACCTCTGTAATAAAACCCCACCTCCCACCTCTGTAATAAAACCACACCTCCCATCTCTGTAATAAAACCACACCTCCCACCTCTGTAATAAAACCACACCTCCCACCTCTGTAATAAAACCACACCTCCCACCTCTGTAATGAAACCCCACCTCCCATCTCTGTAATGAAACCCCACCTCCCACCTCTGTAATAAAACCACACCTCCCATCTCTGTAATGAAACCCCACCTCCCATCTCTGTAATGAAACCCCACCTCCCACCTCTGTAATAAAACCACACCTCCCACCTCTGTAATAAAACCCCACCTCCCATCTCTGTAATGAAACCCCACCTCCCACCTCTGTAATAAAACCACTCCCCCAACCCCTGTAATAAAACCCCACCTCCCACCTCTGTAATAAAACCACACCTCCCACCTCTGTAATGAAACCCCACCTCCCATCTCTGTAATGAAACCCCACCTCCCACCTCTGTAATAAAACCACACCTCCCATCTCTGTAATGAAACCCCACCTCCCATCTCTGTAATGAAACCCCACCTCCCACCTCTGTAATAAAACCACACCTCCCACCTCTGTAATAAAACCCCACCTCCCATCTCTGTAATGAAACCCCACCTCCCACCTCTGTAATAAAACCACTCCCCCAACCCCTGTAATAAAACCCCACCTCCCACCTCTGTAATAAAACCACACCTCCCACCTCTGTAATAAAACCCCACCTCCCATCTGTGTAATGAAACCCCACCTCCCATCTCTGTAATTAAACCACACCTCCCATCTCTGTAATGTAACCACACCTCCCATCTCTGTAATAAAAAAAAACCACACCTCCCATCTCTGTAATGTAACCACACCTCCCTTCTCTGTAATTAAACCACACCTCACATCTCTGCAATGCAACCACACCTCCCATCTCTGTAATGAAACCACACCTTCATCGTCTGTAATGAAACGACTGCCCCAACCCCTGTAATAAAACCACACTTATTCATAAAACAACCACTCTCCACTGAAACTTTACCGTTCTTGAAAAACGTTGACATAAGAAACGCCGCTGTTATCGTGTTGGTGACTGCCCACAGCTCAAAAATAACAAACAGACCGGACGAAGACTGGAACAGCGGCCCGGAGTCGGAGTAGTTCCCGTAGACGACAAAAAAGGCGAGCAGGCTCATGAAGAGGCCGTAGATGAAGTTCATGGCGAACCAGGACATCCAGTAGATCGACTCGCCCAACCCCATCAGTTTCATGGACTCCTGGGGAGGGATGGGTATACGTGTTAGTTAGACACAGAGTTTCTTCCAGACTTTTTTCTCCGGGGGGGGGGGGCATGATATTTTCGGGCGGGGGGGGGGGTACAATATTTTACGGGGGGGGGGGATGGCAGACACTGGTAAAAGTATATGTTTTCTATATGAATTCCATTTTTTTCGGAGGGGGGGTGGGGGGGAGCGGTAGACTTTCTTCAGGAGGAGGGGGGGGGGGAGCATCATTGGATGCTTGTAGGGCCTACAACTAGTTTACTTTTATTATTAGATTATTGTAAAACTAGTTTACCTTAATCATTAAGTGCTTGTAAACCAGTTCACCTTAATCAATAAATTCTTGTAAAAACCAGTTTACCTAAATCATTAAATGCTTGTATTACGAGTTTACCTTAATCATAAAATGCTTGTACTACAAGTTTACCTTAATCATAAAATGCTTGTATTACGAGTTTACCTTAATCATAAAATGCTTGTACTACGAGTTTACCTTAATCATAAAATGCTTGAATTACGATTTTACCTTAATCATTAAATGCTTGTATTACGAGTTTACCTTAATCATTAAATGCTTGTATTACGAATTTACCTTAATCATTAAATGCTTGTATTACGAGTTTACCTTAATCATTAAATGCTTGTATTACGAGTTTACCTTAATCATTAAATGCTTGTATTACGAGTTTACCTTAACCATTAAATGCTTGTAAAACCAGTTTATCTTAATGCTTATACAGCCAGTTTCTCTAATCATTAAATGCTTGTATTACGAGTTCACCTTAATCATTAAATAATTGTAAAACTAGTTCACCTTAATCATTAAAAGTTTGACCTTAATCATTAAATGCTTGTAAAAACCAGGTTACCTTAATCTTCCTCTCGCGTTCCTCCACCAGCGTTATTGTGGCAAAACAAAACAGAGGCATGTACCACAATGCCAACAGAGATTGCATGAATCTCACGGTACTTTCGCCAGTTCTATTCAAATCATGTTTGGGTTTGCTCGGCATTCTGGTCAAGACGAGTTGTTTCATAGTTGCCTCGGTGCCATTTCGGTTCTGCCAATAGTCCATGTATAGCCTCGTAACCTGATACATGGCGCTGTGTACCTCCGGCCAGTTCGAGAAAGTGGGAATCAGTGGTAAAACTAGAAAAATAAAACGAGAGTTGTTTCCCATAAACTTTCATGTATATATATATATATATATATATATATATATATATATATATATATATATATATATATATATATAATTCTCTTCTGGGAGACGCTAGAAAACAAGCTGTAAACGCGCTCCCTACCATCCCCACCCCTACATGGTCTCAGTGAGCTGTGGTTCACGCTATGTTTACCTTCGTGGAGTCGGGTTTAGTGACGGCTATTAGGGGAAGATAATTTAGTTTGAAACGATTTTTAAACGTTGGGGGGGGGGGGGGGAGAGGAAAGGGGGGGGGGGGGGGGTATGGTCCTTAACGAGCTACTTATAGTGTTTTAAAGAAATATTTTCAGTGCCAGCGTTGGTACTGTCGAATTCACAAATTATGAATTACTGAAAAGTAGAATAAACAAAAACTAAATAGCGGCGTATGTTATGCCGCGGGCCGGCTCGTATATATATAATTCTCTTCTGGGAGCCGATAGAAAACAAGCTGCAAGCGCGCCTTTGCAGTCCCCTCTTTTCCTCTCTATCACTACCACCCCCACCCCACCCCCATAAGATCTGGTGAGCTGTGGTTCACTCTAAATGTTTACAAATCGTAGAGCCGGGTTTGTTGACGGCTATTAGGGGCAGATAATTTAGTTTGAAACGATTTTAAACTTACAGGAGGTAACTAAGAGGAGGCTGCTTTCACGGGGGGGGGGGGGGGTGTAGGGTAGTAGGGTAGGGGTTGGGGGAAAGGGGGGGGGGTAGTGTTTTAAAGCAAATATTTTCAGTGGCAGCATTGGTGCTGTCGAATTCACAAATTATGAATTACTGAAAAGTAGAAAATAAAACAACTAAATAGCGGCGTATGATACGCTGCGGGTCGGCTCGTTCTTTTATAAGAAGGATGGTACTGTCAGTGCAATCGTGCTGTATTAATGTTTTTTTATCATTTGTTAAAGACTTAATGTTTTAAATAGAATAGACTCGAGTAAAAAATAAAGCGGGAGTAATCTTCCCTAAACTTTCTCGAACATTCTTATTTAACGGTAAGCGTTATGGCTAGGCGTGAGAGTGGGGATTGAAAAGGAGGGAACAACGAAGCCGATGTACGTCAACATCAATTGTGTCGACTGTTTAGGATGGTGGCCGACTTGCTGCTATATTTACCGCAGCTCAGGAGGAATAACTTTAATGTATTCTAATCTAATAGTGATCGATTGATTGTGAAAAAAAAAAAGAGAGAATTGGGACTACACAACGGGTTAAAAAAATTTTGAAGACGATTTTTTGAGAATCCTCATCGGAAAACTGGCCTATGGTCAACTCAGAAACTGAATAAGCTTATTACTCCATTAGGTTTATAACATATTACTATAAGCTTAAATTGGAAAAATTGACTCACTCTCGCTTTTTCCATAGACCTTGTATGGGTGGTATTTGTAATCCACAACGACGAAGAACTTGAGATGTTTGGGCACCGTGGTGACGTCATCCAACTGAAAACTGACCACAGGCGTCGTGTTGTTGCCCTTAGCCTTGTTCTTGTCATAGCGAATGGTAGCTGCTTCCACCGTCGAATGGGAGGAGCTAGAGGCAACTAAAGATGATTGACAAAGTAACCTTTGGGGTAGTGGGAGGAGCTAGAGGAAACTAAAGATGATTGACAAAGTAACCTTTGGGGTAGTGGGAGGAGCTAGAAGTAACTAAAGATGATTGACAAAGTAACCTTCGGGGTAGTGGGAGGAGCTAGAGGCAACTAAAGATGATTGACAAAGTAACCTTCGGGGTAGTGGGAGGAGCTAGAGGAAACTAAAGATGGACAAAGTAACCTTCGGGGTAGTGGGAGGAGCTAGAGGAAACTAAAGATGATGGATACAGTAACCTTTGGGTAGTGGGGGGGGGGGGGGAGCTAGAGGCAACTAAAGATGATTGACAAAGTAACCTTTTGGGTAGTGGGGGGGGGGGGAGCTAGAGGCAACTAAAGATGATTGACAAAGTAACCTTTGGGGTAGTGGAGGAGCTAGAGGCAACTAAAGATGATTGACAAAGTAAGCTTCGGGGTAGTGGGAGGAGCTAGAGGCAACTAAAGATGATTGAAAAAGTAACCTTCGGGGTAGTGGGAGGAGCTAGAGGTAACTAAAGATGATTGACAAAGTAACCTTTGTGGTAATGGGAGGAGCTAGAGGAAACTAAAGATGATGGATACAGTAACCACCATTTGGTTAAATTTACTGACAGATTTTCTTCCAGGCATCCTCAAGGACGGGAAGGGGGGGGGGGGTGGACCATTCCCCCCCCCCCCCCCCCCCACTCGAACGAAATGAAATTTTACATAGAAAATATATACTTTTATAAGTGTTCGCCCCGCCCCCTCCCTTAAAGTTTTAGTATGTTAATCCGTCCCTCCCCCACGGAAAATTTTAAATTTTAAGTGCCCCCGAACCCCTCAACCCCCACTCCTCCTCACCCCCGGAGAAAAAAAAAGTCAGAAAGAAACACTGCTGACAGATCTAAGCCAAAGATATAAACCTGTGAGATAAAATAGTAAAGACTAGGCAAGGCTTAGTTTAAGTTCATTAATTAGCTAGAGCAAAACTTCGGGTTATAAATTTGTTTATAAGACTGGGGCTAATTAATTAAGTCTTGCTCTAAAAATAAAAAACTTCGCGTTTGCTCTTACATATGTTGGTCACTAGCAGCATCTGTTCCACGGCGTGCGACACGGGCGTGTAGACTAGTTCCGTGTTCGGCTGATGCTCCAAAATTTTCCTGCCCAGCAAGTCCAACTCCACAGACTTGCGATGGGGCGCACTCGAGTGAACCGAAAACATGAACCCGGACACTGCTAGCGGGAGCACTGGAACAAGATAGCAACTTGTGTGCAGAGTTTCTTTCAGGTGTATCTTCGGGGAAACGGGGGGGGGGGGGGGGTACATCACCAGGAAGCAAATATATGCCCCCCCACCCCACCCCCGAATGATATAGAAAAATATATTATACGAGCCGACCCGCGGCGTATCACACGTCGCTATTTAGTTTTATTTTCTACTTTTCAGTCATTCATAATTTGTGAATTCGACAGTACCATTGCTGTCACTGAAAAAATTTGCTTTAAAAACGCTAAAACCCTCCTTTACCCCAACCCCATTCCCCACCCCGTGAAAACAGCCTCCTCTTAGTTACACACCCCCCCCCCCCCTCTAAGTTTACAATAGTTTCAAACTACATTATCTGCCCCTAATGGGCGTCACTAAACCCGGCTCTACGATTGTAAACATTTAGCGTGAACCACAGCTCAACAATGTGGGGTGAGGGTGGTTGCGATGTGCATAGAGAGGAAGAGAGAGGACTCTTAGGCGCGCTTACAGCTTGTTTTCTAACGTCTCCAAGAAGAGAATTTTATATAGAGAAAATACATACTTCAACGACACCACGCCCCCCTGAAGAGATGCCAGAAAGAAACACTACTTAAGTAGCCGCTGTAGAGTTTCTTCCAGGCAATACCCCCCCCCCCCCTCCTCCCGAACTGGCTGCAAACGTTTATTTAAGTAAACAATCTAAAGACTTACTTTATAAAAAAACTAAATCAGCTCCAAACATTTAAGTAACCAAAGTAAATACTTATTTAAATGCTGCAAAGACTTACTTAAATAAACAAAGTAAACACTTACTTAAATGTTGCGAAGACTTACTTCAAGTAATACTTGAATAAACAAAGTAAACACTTACTTAAGACTTGGGTAGCTAATGTAAACACTTGGATAACCTTCGATTGCTCTTATTATAACTTAAGTAACAAACGTTAACAATTACTTAAGTAACCAATGTAAGGACGTACGTAGCTCTGATATAATGCTTCCCCATGAGCGATACTTAATTTTCCAATTTTTCCACAACAGCGCCAAGAACTGTTCAAATTGTCCCATGACTGCTAGCAAGCGACTTCCGCCTTCAACAATCGTCTGCTACTTGTTCCACTTGCCTGCAACTTGTTTCGCTTGTCTACTACACATTATACTTTCAAGATTTGCAACCAAATGCCCGAACGAAAAAAAAAATTTATGCATCTTTTAAATTAAAAATAAATAGATTCTAATTATAAGCAAGTAAACACCATTACTTAATCACGTTTGATGTTACTTTAAAAAGATTATCAACACAAAACGTCACATCCGGTATGTAAAATAAGCAGTGCAGACACGATCGGGAAAACCTCATACTTAAATATATTTTTTTCACAAGTTTCTAAATGTTCATGAATGGGGCAGATCAAGTAGAGTTACCCGTTTCTGTAATCTCGTCATATGAAGGGACGTCCTGCACACTAGTGCCCAGATACCCACGCTCTGGGCTTTTTAGTTAAGTTATCGCGCCGTTCGAGTGCAGACAATACTAACTAGATATCTACCTTGTACATTATAACATGGACATACAGCTCTGATCTCTATAATAACCCATAGAGGAAACGAGAGAAAAATAAATCTTACTCATTCGATCAATTTTTTTTTAAATTTTTGCTTGAACTTTAAAATTTTCTTCTGACCTGTTCAACTACCCCCCCCCCCCCCCCCCCCCGCAAGATTTTGCATACATGTAATCAGATTTTTTTTTAAATACGTTTTCTTTGCATTCTTAAGCTGTATTGGAATACTTGTCATTATTTAAGAATCACTCATGTCTATCCCTATGTGAGAACTGTAGACACACATTTCCTACATATTTATACACCAAAAACAACAGACACACTTAAACCACAAACATTTTCTACACATTCTGAAGGGAGCTTCACACCAGAAACAACAGACTCGCACTTAAACCACAAACATTTTCTACACATTCTGAAGGGAGCTTCAAACCAGAAACAACAGACACACTTAAACCACAAACATTTCCTACACATTCTGAAGAGAGCTTCACACCAGAAACAACAGACTCGCACTTAAACCACAAACATTTTCTACACATTCTGAAGGGAGCTTCACACCAGAAACAACAGACTCGCACTTAAACCACAAACATTTTCTACACATTCTGAAGGGAGTTTAACACCAAAAACAACAGACACACTTAAACCACAAACATTTTCTACACATTCTGAAGGGAGCTTCACACCAGAAACAACAGACTGAACTTAAACCACATACATTTTCAACACATTCTGAATGGAGCTTTACCCCATGAACATCAAACTAATACTATTGAAACAACACAAAAAGATTTAAGTCAGCAGTTGTTTTTAAAAAAAATCATGACATCAGTTTAATACATTTTCAGTATAATACATAAGGATGATCAATTATAAATAAGCATTCATTAGTCCAGACAAACTGTAACTGGTCACTTACACGAAACAAACAAAATGTTAACTGACCAGGCCTGTGTTAATGCTAGGTCAGCCAGTGACCAATGGCTGAACTTGACCTGGCCGTTCAAAACCTTTTAAAATCATGTGTTAAAAAAAACAGCACGTTATTTCAATACTCAAGGATTTTCTTCGTAGAACTGAGTTGTAAAACTTAAAACAATTTGAATACATGGGCTTCGTATAACATAATTGTGCTGTGCTAAACAATGTCTTCATTAAGATAAATTATATAACAATACATTAATTAGTAAAAATTAGTCACAGCATTAAAATGTTCTTAGTTACATTAAAAAGGGGATATAACTTACACCCTAGAGTATTCCACATTTAAAAATTCAAAAATTTAAGCTTAAAAAATTTTAAAACCAGACAACAGACCAGTATTAACCTGTCAAGCTTAATGTTAACTCCAGATAAAAATACAACATTCAATTATGCAATTCTATTATACATAATTTCTCTCTATGATACTGTACAGGGTAGATGGAATATTATGTGTATTCCTGGGGTGGCAGATGCAGCTTCAATTATTTAAATGGTACAGCTTTTATTTTAAACAGTTAAAATTTATAAAGAAATATAAAATTAAGAAGTATCATTCACTAATAGGTCATGACAATAGGATTTAAAACAACTTTTCTGACAAAAATATGTTAAATTTGTTACAGCTAACAGAAATGACAAAAATTATTTAATGAGCATCTATAGGCCTGAGCTTTGTTTTTTATTTTATTTTTTATTTAGTCATTCAATATTTTGTTTAAAAAAAAACAACCTAGTTCTATAAACAGTACTTCAATTTGTTAATGACATGAACATTTCAGAACAAAACACACATAAACATCACATATTGATTCATCTAAATCTACTCATGGCAAATTGAGCATTAGAGGCAGCTAACAAAGGCCAGTAACCATCACTAGTTCATAAAGTCTACAGTAACTCGAGCAAAAAAAAAAAATCACGTTCCAAAAACTTAATTTTTTTTTAATAGATTTATAAGTAGTCTATTCATGATTTCATTTTATTAAAATTAAGTGGCTAGAATCTCATTATGAATCAGTTACAATTTAAAAAGGCGATTTTTAAAAATTATAAATAATTTTTTAAGACAAAATAAAAAACCATTTTTTAAGATAAAATAAAAAATCATTTTTAAGACAAAATAAAAATGCGATGAGCTACTTTGATAATGGTGTAGTACACCTGGTTACATCACATCCAGTAGCATAATTAATAACTGCAAAACAGCATGGCTATTGACCACCTCACCACAGTAAATTCAGGATAAATTGTCATACATGACTCAACAATAAAACAAGTAGATATAGCAGAACAAAGCACTTCTTAACCTCAATCCTTTCATAAATTACAATTATGCTTCATTAAAGACAATGTATCAGAAAATTAATCGGACTACAGTTTCAACAAAAATAAACACTCTGTATTGTTATTTTAGAAAACAACTGCTAATACAACCATAACTTTCCTTATTTGTACCACTGAAATCGCTGGATACAGCAAGGATTAAGTTAACGAAAAACCTTTAGGTTCAATTAGTATTTGAGTTTGTTTTACGATTTTCTTGAAAAGAAAAAATTAGATTTTTCTGAACTAAAAAAGTCAGTTCTCTGGTAACATCTACTTTCTTTTTCACGGTAAAAAAAAATTTCTATTTTTAAATTTTCTGTTGAGTATCCAATATGACTTATATATTTTAACAATAGTCTTCAAACGAAGTTCAAAGCTCAGGAATAAAATTGGACTAGTACAAAAATAATATTCAATAGCCTATAATAAGCCAAATAGCTTAATCAGACTACAAGACAATCATTTTTTTGGCTAGTCTAAGCCTGGTTTTTAAGTTCTGAGACTGAACCAAGACTACAGATATCATCATAGACATACCACAAACATGGTTGCAGGTTAGATATTTTTTTAAAAGTCTGGGTTTAAAAGAGAAATGAATATGTTAACTTAGCAGAAGAAATTACTAGTTTACTCAATCTTCTTTTTTGTAACAAACACCTTGAACCAAAATGAAAAAAAATTTTTTTAAATCTTTTAAAGGGACATAATACAAGCTATTCTTATTTATTACATTTCCAAGTAAAAAAAAATTGTTTTTGTTGTATGACTATGATGATGGGTTTTGTACCACTGAAAGATAGCGGAAACAAATTTCAACAGATTATATTGCACTGTCACTACTTTATGGGTGATCAATTTCGCGGAAATATCAGATCAATAAATGCTTTCTTTACAACAAAATACTATCATCTACCCTACAAGGTTAACTCCCCTGTCTGAAATAACAAAGGTAAATTGTACACAGAAAGGAACTAAATCCTTTTGTAAAATGGTCAAAATATTATTTCACACTGTTGAAGGCCATTGGTTGTTCACATGCTACAAACATTTAAACAATAAATCAAACAGTATGACATTATCAAAAAGGAAGGTTAACTTGTTTTTAGGAGAGATAAACATGTTATGGTAATCTAGAAGAGAACAAAATTTTTTTTATCAGCTCTTGTTATAGGTTTAAGTCAACACAGTTTAAGAATCAGATAAGAGAAAAACACAACATGAAGAGGATTTTGAAATGACGAGCATTAACTTAGAAGAAGATGACAGTCAAGAAATACATAACACAGACACGATGAACAAGTTTTTGTTCGTATTGATACAATAGAATCCATGTGGTGTAACCAACAATCTAGCATCCCCATAAACTGACATATGCCAACTACAGCCATGCAAATGACATCCAGTGATATTTTATACTTTAGAATTCCGAATTATTTATACGAGTTCCGGTTTTTCAACACATAAAATTTGAAGGTTAATTAATCCACACACATCCCCAGCTAAGAATCTACAAGGCAATTTTTTCTAATTTAAATTTTTTTTTTACAAAATTGTATGACCGTACAAAAGTGATGTATAGCTCAAGCAAAAGACAGACATCAGCCAACATGACCCATACCTTGAACTGCACTTCCCACACAATACTATTTATATTAATTTGATCCAAAAAAAACAAGGCTCATAAATTAAAAATGTGAGTTAAAATATTTTATCATCAATTTGACACCCTCAACACTTACATAAATGGAAATTTAAAATATAAATGAACATTGTTTTTAAAATTTCTTCACAATAAATAAAATTAGTAATATTACAGTAGAGATGAAAGTAAAAACTACAATTGTAAAAATGTGTACATTCATTTTTTTTTTAAAAAAGGCTGTATACAGTAAAACATTTAAATAATTTGTTTCAATATAATGCTTGCAATTAATTTTGTACAAGTAAACTCAAGGGTTAAAAAAAATGAACCAATCTGTCAGTACATAATAAAAATACATCATGTTGCATAACATTAATATAATGTTAAAAATGATATCTAAAACAAACGAAATAGTTCTCCATCCCACAGCATGCTATATGTAAGCACGACTTGAAGAATTCTGCTGCAGTGTAAATTCAAATGAGCCGAACCATTCCTGCACAGCAAACCTTCAGTCCGATTGTCTTATTTTTTCACAGGGGCATAAAGACTAATTTACAAACTCTGAAGCACTACTCTATATAAACTTTGCCATTCCAATGTACAAAGCTGGGCAATAGTTTTTCATCTAATTATTATAAACTGTTCAGGAAAATATAATACTTCCACATGCTAACCAAAAAGAGCAAGAGTCTCTTCTCAGTTGGGATTCTTGAGTATCACAGTAGAAATGCAACCACTTTAGTTTGACTCACATTCCAAATAGAACAATTTGTTTTCAGGGAACAGCACACACAGGGGGAGGAGGGGGGGGGGGCAGCCAAAACAATGTACTTAGTTGACTGATCTTTGGCTTTTAAATTAACATTGTCACCTTCATATGTACACGCAGTCATCCAGGAAAATTTTGTTATGTTTGAATTCAAACTGCTACTTAATGAGCACTGTGATTCATATCACCCACACAACTCTGCAGTGTTCTTTGGGTTGGGATGTTTCTTGAGCTACCACCAACATGAATTAACCATCCAAGAAATTAGCACAAACCCTATTCTTTCATTCAAAGCTAGACTTGATCCCCGTCATAATAGTGACATTCTATATAGGATGTAGGAACAAAGCCCTCACTGCCGTCATTTTTGCGAACACGTGTCCACCCATCCCCTTGGTCTTGTTCAAGTATTTGCATTTCCTCATTCTCCCCCATGTGGACTGAACCTTCATTGATGGCTGCAGATAAAAGATCATTATAATAAGACCAGAGATAAAAGATTATTATTGCAATATTGATGGCTGTTGGTAACAAGTTTTGAGTAACATTAAATGTTTCATAGAGGGAACTTATTATATCAATAATTGTTTCATACATGGAACAATGTACCAATGATTGTTTCATAGAAGACAATTGTTTCATTTAGGGAACTTACTATACTAATGATTGTTTCGTAGAGGGAACTGTATACCAATAATTGTTTCATAGCGAGAACATTGTGTACCAATAATTGTTTCATAAAGGGAACTTTGTATACCAATGATTGTTTAATAGAGGGAACTGTATACCAATGATTGTTTCATAGAGGGAACTTGGTATACCAATGATTGTTTAATAGAGGGAACTGTATACCAATGATTGTTTCATAGAGGGAACTTGGTATACCAATGATTGTTTAATAGAGGGAACTGTATACCAATGATTGTTTCATAGAGGGAACCAATGGGAACTACACAGCTGATCTTGGACAAAATGAACAGGATTTGAGGAAAACTTCAATTCAAAAGCTGTGACTAAAAACTACAGTCAGCAGAAAACCATCTGTGAAAATCATTTACCTTCAAATGCATACAGAGCTCTACATCGCCCAATGACAGGAAAGTTGTCAAAGTCATCTTCAACATCTTCATCACCATCTATAGGCCTGCAGGATAAAAGAACAGTAAATCAATTGTTATTTCAGTGATTTAAAACCAACAGCATTGATGCAAGTAATTACTGCGCCGTATATTATAAATCAGGGAAACAATTCAAGTATCTAGTACCTTATTAAGTTCTAAGCTTAAGATTACAATTCTACATATTTTATTTGGCAAAATGTATGAGGAACATAAAACATGATTTTCTTCAGCATAAAATTATATTATTTAAAATATCATAGACATGCTGATTGTTAGGCCACATGTGAACAAAACTTACTGGTAAACGTTATGTTGGTTGTGAGGTGTGCCAGGTGCTGACACCTGCTGAATGTGTGGGGTGTCGCCACTGCCAGATGTACTCAATGAATGGCTGTCTTCTGATGCACTGTGGCGCCTGGCATTCTTGCCCTCTGCTTCTGCCAGATATCCCTAAACACAAAAGATTTCTTAATTAACATAGCTAAAGAACATCTTTTTGATTAAGTATTTTTTAAAATTAAATGTACCAAACTCTAGTTCACTTATAAGTTTGTTAAAAGCATGCAATGCATGATTATATTGTAAAAAAATCCGAACTCAATGTAACTCTGTATATGATATAATTTATTAAAAAAAATCAAAATGAAGGTTGTAAATTGATATGAATGTAAAACAGGATAGGATTAGACATACTTCATATTTTGATAACTCTTGTCTCAAGCCATCCAGTTTTTGAGAATTCTCTTCAATTTTTTTCTCTAAGGTGCTGGGGTCACCAAGTGCAGGATTGCTGGCATACACATCTTTCAGTTTCATGATCCCCTCCCTAAGGACACAAATAGTTTAAGTGTTACATTCCATTTTTTTTTTTGCTTTAAATAATCATTAAAATATTTGTCTTTCTAGTACTGACAAAACAACAAAAACAAGCTTTTCAAAGAGTATTTCTTGACTGCTGTTAATGGTAATGGCCATCAATACTAATACAATAATCTTAAAATACCTTTCTTGATTTTCTTTGTACATCTCTTTTTTAATGCTGTCAATTTTTTGTTGAAGCTTCCTCTTCCTCTGGTTAGGTGGTAGATCACTAAAGTCTTCTTTTAGTTCATCAACCTAGAAATTCAAGAATATTCCTGTATTTAACTGGTATAAAGGATAAATCACTCAAGTCTTCATTCACTTTATCAACCTAGAAATGCAATAATACCCTTGTGTTTATCTAGAACAAAGAATACATACAATTACAGTTTTAAGCTGGAAGTACTGGCTATACTAATGAAAAAATGTTTATTCAATTCTTTCAGGGTAAAATTTTTCAAGCAAAAATATTTTTTTGCTGATTTAGACAGTATTTTAATTATTTTTTCTCTTATTTAATTAATCCCACTCGGACTTGATCAATACAATTTACTCTTAAGCAAGATTTTGATTTATTAAAAGCCAAAAAACATACCATTAATTTAAAGTGAAAATCAGAAATAAATTAAAAGTAAAAGCTTCCAACCAAATAAAAAAAATATTTCTTTGAAATTAAAAAGAATCTTTAAAAAGACTCAAAAATGATTGCTATGCTTGGGTGCTGATTTACATTTGAAAATCTTGAGTAATGCAATAAAAATTTAAGTGATAAACTCAGAAACCATTCTGACCGGCAAAAAGCTTTTAAAAATAAGATCTTTTTTCTCTTAAAAATCATGCAATGAATCAGGTTAAAACAGAAAGGGTGCATTTTCAGATGGTACTGACATGAAAAAGTTTTTACTAAGGGGAAAAGAAACCTAAAATTCAAACTGTAAATCTAAATTCCCCTCAACAGGAAATGTTTTTTTTACTACTTACTGTTGACCAAAGCTGTCTCAAAAACAGTAAACATAAACAGCAAATAAAAATGGATGGCCATAAAAAAACATGTTACATTTTGGATTAAGCAATAGGTTTTAAACTGTGCAACACAATATAGGAATAACAGTGGGTAACAACACTTAAACTCTAGAAAAATTCAGCTATGAAAAGAAGTAGCAAAATCAGAACGTTTTACTCTTTTAATGTCCCGTAACGCCCGCTGCCGCCCGACACCGTTAATGTCCCGTAACGCCCGCTGCCGCCCGCTTACAATACGCATAGAAAAATTAAATTTGTTTCATTAAAATTTGGCCTACAAATCCTAATTTTTAACTAAACAGGAAGTCGGATTGTTTCAGCATCCTTTTCCGGTCTTTTAATTTCAATGGCGCTTTTGAAAGATATAAAATAATAGTTTCTTTCTATCTCGAAATTTTAGACTCATCTGTCCTATTTTTAGTAGATTTAATATTAAAAATAAAATAAAGTAATGCCTCTAAATGTATCTAGGCATGTATTTTATGAATTATATATCTTAAACATAACCAAATTGATATTTAACTGTTAAATTCGATGCATAGTTGTTTAGAAAAAAATAAATAAAGTTGACTACCGAAAATGACCTGTTTTGAATTTTCTCCGACATTTTTTATTTTTATACTGTACTTTTACCAAATATAATATATTCTATTTAATACTGTTGGAAAGCCAGGTTTATTCCCAACATTAAGCAATAGTTTTTATCTTAATTTTTAATTTCATTTAGACAAAAACAAATATTTTGTGAAACTATTCACTTGATCATACAGAGTTATGCTCCTTACATCGGGCCGTCATGGGTGGAGTTTTGGTAGAATTAATGGGACATTAATGGTTAAGTATCAGGTTTAGTTAAAAAGACAAAATAATTTTTAAAACTACAATACACACCATTAAATATACCACCATTAAAAGAATAATATTTTCACAGAAAGGACAGATATCAAGACTGGAATACAAAATTTACATTTGAAAATTTACAAAAAGATAGAATCTACATCCTTGAAATAATTTCATTCGAAGCATAATATTCTACATATTTTTAAAATACTTTTTAAATAGTTAAAAAGACAGGCAGGCTAAAAAAGTCTACCTAGAAAAAATTCTAGTAACCTAAGCAGATGTTTCATGTCCACTATTAAAACACCTTCATGCAAGAGACTTTAAAGAAATGTAACACCATAAACACTAATTCGCATTAGCTATGTTAATGTAGAATTGCTGATTAACAACAATGGAAGTAAGCACACTTCTCTGAAATTCAAACATTCGTGTGGAAATCAAGAGGAATTTTTGCTGAGATAAAAACAGACTGCTAAACATAAAAACTGCAGAGGGTGATTTGTAACACTGGAGACTGACAGGATCAATAGAAAATTATTAAAATATTTTACTTATTCATGCTTTGTTAAATACAAAATGCTATTATTTTAACAATATTTAATATGGTAGCAAAACATTACAGATTTTTTGGGCAATAGTTGTTACAATTACCAAATAAAACACAAGCCTGCTTTAAAATAAATACATTTTTGGGATATAATTTTGTTCAGCTACTAGTTAGACCAGCCTGGACGGTGGTGCCAAGGCAAGAGACTGTCATGTGACCAGAGACAACTACAGGAACACACCAATCTAGGTTTACTTACTTTTCCCTTGATAGAGAGAAGCAGAAAAGGAAATGACAGATCATTTTTATTACAGTAATAAAACAAAAAGTGCCCATTCAAAATATAAACCATGTAATGCTAATGTTGAACTGAAGAGCATGTGAGAATACAATAAAGAAAAGTATTCAACCATAAAGAGGTAAGAAATTGATGATATAGATTATTTGTTTTTTATATTTAATTTTTTAGAAGTTACTGAAATGCAAAAAGTGTTAATAAAGCTACGAGTAAACAGTAAAACATACACAATACAAAATACTGCTTTATAAACTAACCTTTGAAGAGCCGAACAGACCAAATATTCCTCCTCTTTTCTTGGACTTGCCTGACAGTGTTGCGCTTTTCACAGTGTTTGATGGTGTGTTCACGCGTGAGGGTAGGGGGTTGTTTGTTGGCTCAAAAGGCTGGCCGGTGCTCAGGTCTTCAAAGGGCAGGTCGTCAGGTATAGGAAAACCTGACTTGTAGCGCTCTATCACTGATTTACTATCCTGTGGAAATTAATAGAGTTAAGTACACTTTTGAACTTTGTGTGGGCAGGTGAAGTAGAGTTCGGCAGTTGAAGTGATAGTGTGTTTGGCTATGCACAGTTCCCTTTAACTAAGGTGAGACATGATACCAGCAGAGCTAGGTGGACCCATGGACATCTCAAGTCCAAACTGTTTAAGTCCAAAGATTTTCAGACTAGCAGTTGTACTCTTAATCATCTGACAACTATGTCCCATAACATAAAGAATTATTTTCAAAATATTTACACTACTTGGTTTAGTGTAACAATGCTGTGTTTTAAAACAAAGGACAGATGGATGCAACTAACAACATTTAGCTTACTTGTGTAGGATCAATATTAGCTGCAGCTCTAGCAATGCCCTCTATACATGTGTTTATAATGGGTATGACATTTTTTTCTATTTCTGCACACTGGAGAATACATTCCTGAATCTTTAAAATCCTTTTCTCATCCATGTCTTGAAGTAACTGTAAGAATGTAAAACACTAATTTAATTGATTATATCACACAGAATGTATCATTTGTCTTCGTTACAGAGTAAAAACAATTATAAAGCCTTTACAGCAAGAAGCTTTTAAATGAACTAAAATTAAGAAAACTAAGTTTTAATAGGAGAAATGAACAAGAAGCTTTTAAATGAACTAGAATTAAGAAATTAAGTTTTGAAAGGAGAAATGAAAGCATTTGTCAATCCATAAATCTTTTCAATACATTTTATTTTCATTTCTTGGATTAAATTAGAAAAGATTTGAAATGTCTACGAGGAAGAATGACAATTAAATAGCCTTTACAGAATTGTAATGCCAAAGGAATTTAATCGTGTAGGACTTGAACATTTCTGTGAGTCAAGTTGGCAATCACATTTAAAGCAATATCAAACAAAAGGAACAGAACCTGAAAGACTTGAGGCATTGACATGGTGTAGTACTCATTCTGTTGGTGGTTGTAGTTTTGGATCTGAGTTGCATATTCACTCTTACATTCTTCATTCAGCTGCACTTTCTGGTTCATGGTCATACGGTACTGAAAAAATGTAACAAAACTATTTAGAACCAGATATAAAATCTAATATATAAAGCTCAGTTCTGTATGTAATGCATTTGTATGTCGTTGGAATTGTACGATTTTAAGTGTTAGAAAAATTATCATGCGCATTTGTCTAAATTTATGAGCTACAAAATTACTATTGAAAGTGTTGGGAAATAATTTTCATTTTTCAAATTATAGTAATAATTGTCGGCATGTTCATTAAACACAAGTTTTAAAAAAAATATCATCTTTTACAAAAATTCTAATTATGTCTTTATTTAGTCCTATAGCACTTACTTCCCTTTGATAAATTAGGAAAAACACAATTACTTCCCTTTATAAAACCATTGCATTCCGTGAAAATAATTTACTTTTTAATTACTTTGTTTTGGTGTTGGGAAAAAAAATAATTACATAATTAGCGGGGATTGATCAAGTGCAAATGTTGTAGGTATTTTACGGATAAGCTTGGAGTATTAAAATTGTTTATTAAATTGAAACAGGCGCGTTCGTTTAAGTGAGTGCAAAAGACTGTGAATAAGTTGGGGTACTATAGTCGTTCATTAAGCTAAAACAGGTGATTCCGCCCCGGGCGTTTATGTTCGCGTTAGTGTTTTCTTTGTGTTTAGGTGGGTTTGCGTTAGTGGTTGCGTTTTAATTTGGTTCGTTTTTGTTCTTTCTTTTTTCGTTTTTGTTTGTGTTTTTTTTGTTTGGGTTTGTATTTGTGTTTTTGGTTGGTTTTGCGTTTGGATTTGGTTTGTTTTCGTTTGCTTTTTTCGTTGATTTTTTTTTTGTTGGTATTGGTGTTTGTGGTTGGGTTTGTTGTTAGGTTTTTGTTTTCGTTTGCTTTTTTGTTTGTTTTTTCTTTGTGTTTGTATTGGTGTTTGTGGGTGTGGTTGTGTTTGTTGTTAAGTTTTTGTTTTCGTTTGTATTTGTAATTGTGTTAGCGTTATGTTTGCGTTTTGTTGTTTTGGTTTTGGTTGGTTGTGGTTTGGGTGGGCAATGCCGGGTTTATGATGATTACTAAACACACAGGTAATGGTCTTTAACAGAAAGGTTTTTCACAGAAGCCAGAGCAGGGCCTGGCCGGGACGGCTAGTTATACTATAATTGTCAAAGACTTCCATTTTTAATTGAGAACCCAATGTGGTGTAACCATAATTATTCATAGGTCATTAATGTGTAACTGCCTCATAAATACAAAGGCTTTCTGTGTGGAGACAAAAATAAAAAATTTGAATGCGTTTTACCTTTTCTACTTCTGCCCGGGATAAGTTGATATCTGCATCTGCTTTCCTATAGTTATCTAAGGCTTTCTCTGATTCAAAGTGGGACCGCTCATACTTGCGCTTTGTCTGAAGAATAAAATAACAAATTAACAAAAAAAAATTGTATAAAAATAAATTAATATCTCTATCTATGAATCTATGCAGTTTTAGATCAAACCTTATTTAAAACATTTCTCTAAGTGATATGTAAATAAATAAATAATTAATTTATAAGAAATAATACAGGAAACAGGCATGCGCTTACTTTCTCTAAAGATTGGACTGACTGTCTTAATACATCTTGAAGTCTGGCTCCTTCTTGTAAATTCTGACCAAAAAAAAATATTTCAGTTTGAAATGCGTTTAACTTGACTGTGTAAATGTACCAGTTATTCAACAACTTTACAAATGTCAAGGTCAGGATATAAGAGACCAATGAATCTTTGCTTACTTTTGAACTAACAGCTAATCAAACAATGTGCATTTATCCCCCCCCCCCCCCCCCAACTTGATTAAGTTATTACATGGTTATTTTTCTTAGGTGATTGTTAATCCTAACATCCATTTTTTTCTTCTAAAGAAGTGTATTTTAAAATATTATAACCTGTAACAATTTAAGCATTATTTTAGAATGACTGAATTTAAAATTTTAAAAAAATCTATTGAAAAAAAAACTAATGCAAAAAAGTGATTGCGGTGGTATGTTGTCAAAATTCTGACCTTTTTTCTATCTGTTTTTAATTCTTGGACCAGATCAGAAACATTCTTGTTGACTGTCCCTTGTATGTTTTCAGCAATGACCTCATGTTGACCAGCCATATCATAGACTTCTTTTAGCATGTCAAGAAATGCTCTAGACCAAGTAAACCTGGAGGCAGATTTCCAGCAGTTTAAAAATAAAATTTACAATATCACAAGCACAAGATTTTAACTAAAATTTGGGTTCAGAAAAGTGTGGATGTAAGTAATGTTTAGCTAACTTTTAATGGAAGACTGGTAATGTACACTATTAATTTAAATCATCAAAATCCAAACAATCTAAATCTTTTTTTTTTTAAATGAACAATAGACTAAGTTGCAAGAATAAAGATTTTACTTACGAGAACTCATCTTCTTCTTTTTTCTTGGGGCTAAAATTTTTTACTAATCTTCTGTAAATAGATAAAAATAACAATGGTTATTAGCAAATATGTTAATATTAGGCTAATATTTATTTAAAAATATCAAGTCAATATCCCTTAATTTGGAAACACAGTAAGAAAAGGAAATAAGTAAATTAAAGGGCTTAACATGTTATAGTTATAGGTGTACAAAGTTTAAAGTAGGAAGAATAAACAAAACATAAAAGATTAAAATCAATGAAAAGGGAACAATATTCAGATGAAATGGATTGCTGTGTAGGAGTACAATCTCCTATATGAATCACTTATACCCCGGCACACAAATATCTACTGCTGGTTCTCAGAGTTTTATTGTTTAAATTTTTTCTTGTCACTAAACATTAGACATTCCCAAATTTAAAACACAGTAAGATGCTGATATAAGTAAATCGGGAAACAAATGCAATAGAATCTTAGAAGTAAACAATGAGAATTGAATATTTAAGGGAAAGCTCTTTCAACCATGAAAGGAGCAACAAGTGAAGGGACAAGTGAAGAATATAAAGAAGTTAAACTTGAGGGACACACCTAATGACTGCTAGGAACACCTTGTTGCCAAAGAGAACTTTTTACATTAACCCTAAAGCGTAATACAGCAATAAGTCAAAGGTCAGACTAAACTAGGTTAATGAGGGAGTTAGTCTGGTTGGTTACTCTCCTTGTTACTACCATGTACAGAGAATGTTTAGGGAGGGGAGGGGTGTCTGAAATCAATGTACGCAAAATCACAAGTCCACACCCACAACTACACCACGTGACTCAGCAACGAGGAATTTTTTTCCGCTAATTTTTTTTTGTTTTAGCAGGAGCGTGAGCAGAGGTGGGGGGGGGAGGGGGGGAGAGAAAAAAATTAGCAAATTTGTGTATGAAAGTGCGGGTGAGAGAAGGGGCAAGGGGGAAAAAAATCTGTACCGTAGAAGTTAATGTGACAAAGCATCCAACAGCTGTTGTTTTTAAAGGAGGAGGAAAATTTCAAGACCAGTCCACGCTAATGGAAGGGTGATAATTTACGTGGAAATTAAGGATTCTATAGGGATATGTAAGTCGGCTACGTGCTTACTGAAGCGCACTAAATACTACGTTTGGTTGGGCTACATCCAATACACGGATAGGCCATACGTCTATAGGTGTATGGTCAACGACAGTGTAGCGTCAAAGAAATCAACGGAGAAGCTCTTTCACCTTTGTCGTATCAACATGTAAGGTCATAACTTTACATATTAAAGAAAACAAGTACAAAAACCTTTGATAATTACAAACTTTTAAATTTAAATGCACTAAAAATAAGAAAATAAACACCATACATGTTTTAGCAATAATAGATGCGTAGGCAACAAAATATAATAAAAATATTTCAACTACTTTCAATACACTTCGAAAGAAAATTTGCGCTTATCTAATTGTTTATAGTGCATCTGAAAGCTTATTGTTAAGGTATTTATACTAGTTTTATTTTGTACTGTTTAGTATTTGTATTTTGTAAACACATAAGCACAAATCGATACTTCAGTTTAAAAGACAATTAGTACAATATTTATTTTTTCTACGCCGATCGTTCTTGTCGCTAATACTCCTAGACTTGATAAAATCTCTTTAGACAGACTAGTAGTTCTATTCTCTGCCCGATAGCAACAGGTATCTAAGATTTATAACCATACGTCGTGAACCAAGGTCACCCGACTTATCGGGATGGCCTACGATCTGCTGTTCTAAACTTAGGTTAGTCAATGTAGACATCTTTCATTTTTATAATTATTTTTTTTTAAACTAATTACATTGCAGACGATTATACTCTTGCTTTGTCTCTGGTAATTACACACAAAAAAAACAGTAAATTTTAAAAAAATATTAGGTTGTAATCGAATTACATGGTTTGACAACAAACCCACAAGCTTACAACTTATGGGGCGCAAGTACTGGGCAAGCTATAAAATAGAATAGAGGACTAATCTCTGAACGACAAGCGTACTACACATGTAATTGGGACAGAAGACGAGATAGGCACGTAACAAACAATTAACGATGTAAACAAACACGGGCATCATGTCGGCCAGTGCACAGAGATGACAACACAGACACAGATAAAAACACAGACAGGTTATAACGCAGAGATAAAAAAAAAAACAGACAGAGGGTTCCCATTTTACTTCTCACCACCCACTCCCACAAACACTGGCTCTGTTCACAAATGTACACAAACCGAACGACTTTCTAATTGTAGTTTGTGGCCAATCACGGCTCACCTAGCAAGAGATTTACTAGGTAAAATATATACCAACAGAACGACTTTCTGACTGCCCCCGTCCCACACGAGCTTTTACAGAGTAAATAAACAGGGGCGTCTAGGAAGGGAAGAGTCATGGCTGATTACTTGAACACCTGGAGTCTGCAGGCACTGCATGCAGCCACGAGAGCATTGTGAGAGCACGCCCCTCCCCCCTCCTACACAAAGAAGCGAAAGCCGCTAGCGTGCATGACTTTTAAAAAAAAAAAGTGTACTCGAATGCCGACATCGCACTGTAGCGGCCTTCACATAAACGCAGGTGGGGGAGGGGGTGGACTAGACACTACAGTCGACCCTGACTCCAATATTATATAACCTTGTTGATTTAGTTACCTGCAGGGGGGAGGGGGGATGGATGGTATAAACAAAATAAACAATAGGCCCTCTACGACACTGTTTAACATAAAGGCGGGAGAGCAAAGTCGAATCGCCCAAGCGGGGAAACCAATCTAGCAATCAGACCTATAATCTAGATCGTGTCGTTTTATCAACTGTTCGCACACATGGAAAGCCACAGCGACAGATTATTTAAAGCCGCATATCGGCAAGATACAAATGAGGAAGTTTGTTTACATTTAACCCTGTACATTTTATCATCCGGTATGATGGCCACTAAGTTAACAATACAACAAAATGTAGTGTGGTGAAAGCGTGATAGCGTAAAGGAAGTTATAAAATTCAACAAAATGTAGTGTGGTGAAAGTGTGATAGCGTAAAGGAAGTTATAAAATACAACAAAATGTATTGTGGTGAAAGCCTGATATCGTAAAGGAAGTTATAAAATACAACAAAATGTAGTGAGGTGAAAGCCTGATACTGTAAAGGAAGTTATAAAATACAACAAAATGTAGTGTGGTGAAAGCGTGATAGCGTAAAGGAAGTTATAAAATTCAACAAAATGTAGTGTGGTGAAAGCGTGATAGCGTAAAGGAAGTTATAAAATACAACAAAATGTATTGTGGTGAAAGCGTGATAGCGTAAAGGAAGTTATAAAATACAACAAAATGTAGTGAGGTTAAAGCCTGATACTGTAAAGGAAGTTATAAAATACAACAAAATGTAGTGAGGTGAAAGCCTGATAGCGTAAAGGAAGTTATAAAATACAACAAAATGTAGTGTGGTGAAAGCGTGATAGCGTAAAGGAAGTTATAAAATACAACAAAATGTATTGTGGTGAAAGCGTGATAGCGTAAAGGAAGTTATAAAATACAACAAAATGTAGTGTGGTGAAAGTGTGATAGCGTAAAGGAAGTTATAAAATACAACAAAATGTATTGTGGTGAAAGTGTGATAGCGTAAAGGAAGTTATAAAATTCAACAAAATGTAGTGTGGTGAAAGCGTGATAGCGTAAAGGAAGTTATAAAATACAACAAAATGTATTGTGGTGAAAGCGTGATAGCGTAAAGGAAGTTATAAAATACAACAAAATGTATTGTGGTGAAAGTGTGATACTGTAAAGGAAGTTATAAAATACAACAAAATGTATTGTGGTGAAAGTGTGATACTGTAAAGGAAGTTATAAAATACAACAAAATGTAGTGTGGTGAAAGCGTGATAGCGTAAAGGAAGTTATAAAATACAACAAAATGTATTGTGGTGAAAGCTTGATACTGTAAAGGAAGTTATAAAATACAACTAATTAAAAAATGTACTAGGCGAATAAATGTCAAATAACCAAACGCAACACGGCCAAAACGACAGCAGCGATTCATTATTTATCATTGCCATTGATTTACAACGCCATCATACCAAATCGTTTGAAGCCCAGTAATCAAACACCCATTCAATTACTTGTCCGGTGCATTCCTATTACCTCCTAAGCAAAGAAAGAAATCTCCCTACCAGGAATTTAGCCTGTGGTTATAAGTGAATCTACTGTAAGGTTAGGTTGTTTTTTAACTAGATCTATAAATAAAGCAGATAATCTGATTTCCTGATTTAGGTTGAAAAAAATGCACTATAAATCTTCAACAAACTGCCTTTAAAAGTCTATCTTATACAAATCAAGCAATTTAAAATCGATTCTTCTCATGGGAGGTCATGTTTGTCTACCTAGTTGTTTAAAGTTTGAAGAGAAGACCCAGCCACCACGAGCCAGGGGAGGTAACCACCAGACAGGGGCGGTAAGGCGGTGGGACGAGGTGTGAAATTTTCAACGGTCAGTCCGCACAACCAGCGTCCAGTTGGAGGGGCTTCAATATTTTTTTTTTACACGTAACGGGTTTCTCCGATGATGCAAGCGACGTTGGTCCAGATGTAAAAATTTCAGCCATGTTCGGGACTCCGGGCCAGGAGATTAGAAATGTTGACCCAAGAGATTTGACCCACGCGATTTTTTTTAATAAGGCAACATCGCTATACAAGTCAGAAATATCGATGGGGAGGGCTAGCCAACATATGCGTGGACAGTGCGCCAGGTCGTATGTGGGCAAGCTTTGGGTCACCATGACATGTGTACACGTACTCGGTGACCGGTAGTCTACTAGACGTATGTATAAGTCTTGTGAGACCAGTAGACGACCAGACGTATGTATAAGTATTGTGAGACCAGTAGACGGCCAGACGTATGTATAAGTCTTGTGAGACCAGTAGACGGCCAGACGTATGTATAAATATTGTGAGACCAGTAGACAGCCAGACGTATGTATAAGTATTGTGAGACCAGTAGACGGCCAGACGTATGTATAAGTATTGTGAGACCAGTAGACGGCCAGACGTATGTATAAATATTGTGAGACCAGTAGACGGCCAGACGTATGTATAAATATTGTGAGACCAGTAGACGGCCAGACGTATGTATAAATATTGTGAGACCAGTAGACGGCCAGACGTATGTATAAATATTGTGAAACCAGTAGACGGCCAGACGTATGTATAAGTCTTGTGAGACAAGTAGACGGCCAGACGTATGTATAAATATTGTGAGACCAGTAGACGGCCAGACGTATGTATAAATATTGTGAGACCAGTAGACGGCCAGACGTATGTATAAATATTGTGAGACCAGTAGACGGCCAGACGTATGTATAAATATTGTGAGACCAGTAGACGGCCAGACGTATATATAAATATTGTGAGACCAGTAGACGGCCAGACGTATGTATAAATATTGTGAGACCAGTAGACGGCCAGACGTATGTATAAATATTGTGAGACCAGTAGACGGCCAGGCGTATAAGAATTGTGTGACCACTAGACGGCCATTTAAGTATTGTGTGACCAGTAGATAACCAGACGTGTACATAAATTGTGTGACAACTGGACGGCCAGACGTGTGTACAAGTATTGTGTGACCAGTAGCCGAGCAGACGTGTGTACAAGTATTGAGTGTCCAGAAGACAGCTAGTCACTGTGTACAAGTACACAACCACCACAAAACCACATGTGTAGCACCAATAGACCACAGCAAGCTAACCAATCACCCTATCTACAATAACACATGCAAATTGTAATGACACACTCGCCGGTGATCCTACGATATTATAACCAAGTACACTTGGAGGCTATCTGCCATATCAGACCACACAGAGACAATGAAAACAAAAAAAAACTAAACCACGAGGGAAGGGGTGGTTTCGGTTTAGAAAATGAGGTATGGCGTGCCAAGATTGTGTAGCGAAGGCACGTCTAAAAAATAAAACACTTAATCGATAGCGTGTTGTCTTTTTTTTTAACCACTTCTTTCAAAATGTAGATAGATACACACACGACGCCTCAGCTGTACTAGAGTATAGCCAGGGCAACGTTTATACAGCTGTCACTCTAAGTGCTGAAAGGAAACGGTCATAAGTGTTTTCAAAACGTTAGTTCCCTTTTGGCAAATCTTTTCACAACACGAAGGGTAATGCATTCTTCCTGATCTACAACACAAGGAAGTGATAAGTATTAGTATATGTATCAGGCAGTGACGTGGTGTACAATAAATTAATTTTCTGGCGCAGAACATACATTATCAAAAAGGGGGAAAATACAAAAAATGTCCATAGTGAAACACGAGGCTAGCTCTAGATTTCTACCTGATTAATATTTGCTACTTTAAACAGAAATTCTTAATGGACACCAGCGAGAAAAGTCTCAAAGGTATTTGAGAGGTCCATAAATTAATTTAAAAATCTTGCACGGCGTAGTTACAATTAATATGGTTATAAAATCCTGTCTGTCTGTTTTTTTTTCGGACTTTACTAAAGATTGGATGTATTTGATGTTTTTAATATTTTTGGTAACTAAATAAAAAATTTTAAAAAAAAAAGCAAAAACAATTTGGTTTTCACGTGTAATGGCGACATAAACAATGGCATCCTGTTATTCGATAGGCCGCCATAAATTTTACTGTACACGTTGTAAGCTAAAAATAGAAAAACTAGGTCATGGGGTTTACATTTGCATTGTTATTTAAAACTTGATCTGCAAAGTTTTGTAAACAAAATAACTATAAAGTGGGGCTGTCAGAAATCGATCACGGAGTTCCTTTACAGCCAATCAATGTTTGTCTTACGAAAGTGAAACATCGGGTTAAAACTTAGGCTTGATGAAAATAAATAGAAATGTAGCCTTAAACTCAACAAATTATTTTCAAGTTCTCTGGATCTGCAACTTGTATAGCATTGATTCTAAAAATATTAAATTTCTGAATTAATTTTAGGCTTAAGTTTTTAATAAAATTGTATCTTTTATTATTTTTTTGGTCCTAAATCTAAAAAAGCACATTTTGATTCCATGTCAACAACATTACGGAAGGATTTTCGTCAACTCACTGGTGTCCATTTATCAAATTTGTTCTATCAATTTGAGCCATGGTAAACTGCAGACACCACTGTTTCTGTGGTATTGCTTAAATTTTGTATGACGTGGATGCCCCGACCCATTACGGCTTTAAGGTATACAGCTGTGAATCAAGCAATGCTAACGCCCTATTGTTCTATTTTTACTTTTAAATCGAGGGCGCAAGGCTTAGGCTGACCAGCACATACCCCGAAAGCAATGAACCGTGACCGTCTTTGTCACGGCTATGCGTGTGTAGTTTTTGGCCATTCGCCTCTTGCACGACTACACATAGACCATACCGGACGTACCAATTAGCATTAAGAACCTCAATGTTACAATAGGTACAGCTAATGAAGTGATCAGTAGCATTGTGAATGTTACAATCAAGTTACATAAATGAAGTGATCGGTAAGATTGTAAATGTTACGGTAAGACTGTGAATGTTGCAAACAATCACAAATGAAGTGATCAGAAAGATTGTAAATGTTACGGTAAGACTGTGAATGTTGCAAACAAGAATCACAAATGAAGTGATCAGAAAGATTGTAAATGTTACGGTAAGACTGTGAATGTTGCTAACAAGAATCACAAATGAAGTGATCGTTAAGATTGTATATGTTACAGTAAGACCGTGAATGCTACAATCAAGTATCAAAAATGAAGGTATCAGTGAGATCGTAAATGTTACGGTAAGATTGCGAATGCTACAATCAAGAATCACTAATGAAGTGAACAGTATCATTGTTATCATTGTTATCAGTATCATTGTTATCAGTATCATTGTATATGTTACAGTAAGACCGTGAATGCTACAATCAAGTATCACTAATGAAGGTATCAGTAAGATCGTAAATGTTACAGTAAGATTGCGAATGCTACAAACAAGTATCACTAATGAGGTGAACAGTATCATCAGTAAGATTGTAAATGTTACTGTAAGACTGTGAATGGTACAAACAAGAATCACAAATGAGGTGAACAGTATCCTCAGTAAGACTGTAAATGTTACTGTAAGACTGTAAATGTTACAAACAAGAATCACAAATGAGGTGAACAGTATCATCAGTAAGATTGTAAATGTTACTGTAAGACTGTGAATGTTGCAAACAAGAATCACAAATGAAGTTATCGTTAAGATTGTATATGTTACAGTAAGACCGTGAATGCCACAATCAAGTATCACCAATGAAGGTATCAGTAAGATCGTAAATGTTACGGTAAGATTGCGAATGCTACAATCAAGAATCACTAATGAAGTGAACAGTATCATCAGTAAGATTGTAAATGTTAAGGTAAGACTATGAGTGTTAAATCAAGTATCACAAGCGCGGTACTTTTGTGTGTGAATACTGATCACTTTACAACCCTCGATGCTACGGAACAATGTGCTCAAGCGGCGGACACACATGGGGAATATTCCCGATCAAAGTGGCCACGAGTGGCAGTTAATGTGGCCAAACGTGATGGCCTACTTGAGCTGAATGCACTGAAAAGTGCCAGTTAAATCAGAATCAATTCACGCTAATTAATTGCAACACAAACAGTAGTGCTTAATCAGATGCTAGCTACATCGAAAGAGGAATCTAAAACAGAACTTAAGTGCTAACAAGCTACTATAGAGGGCCTCGTAATTTGGCTAACAGAAGAATATAACATGATGGTATTAGCACAGTTGAGCAACACGTAAATAACTAACCGATGAATTTAAGTAATGTCTATCACTACAGTCTTTCTTTACCCGCGGTCCATTAGTCACACTGAGCCACTTTATGCGACTAAGCGCTGTTTGTTCTATTCAATATACAGATGTTTCTACGAAAAAAATGCCAGAAAAAAAACACCTGTACAAGTTAAAGTTAAAGTACAAGAAAAAGAACCAACTTTCCGTGCAGGTGTTTTTTAGTGTAATAATAGCAGCAGAACTAATGTTTAAGGTTGCTGACACCTGAGCTAGCCCAAGTGAGGACCCCTGTAGCATACAGACATCTCGACGTCCAATGTTGTTGACCTTGAACAAAAATAACTGACTGAAAGAATTTAGACGAAGGTTATCGTTGCAGTAAAAAGGGTGGAGACGAACAATCCCCTTTTTATCGCCTTGCGCCATGAGAGTTCGCTTCATTCACAAAAAGAACAGTAACAGAAAGGGGGGAGGGTCGAACTAAGACGCTGAAGTAGGCCGTCGTACGGATGATTACTCAAGATGGCGGAGATCAACACTTGTTCCACTTGAAGTTAGGGGTCAGATGTCTAAGGTTCAACAGGTCAAGTGTACACTGCCAATTAACGAGGTGGAGTTAAAGAAAGGAAACAAACCTGGTCACAAGGTAAACAAGTGAGCGACACATTAGCCGGGACATTAAGTCTGTCAACACGATGGCTGGTGGGGGCAGCTGCCAGCTGATGATAGTACAAGTCCTAGTCACCACGCTGCTCGTCAGCCGTGCAACGACAACAGAGTCGGGCAAGTGTGAAGAGATCCAGATCCCCATGTGCCGGGGGCTCATCAAATACAACTCCACCAAACTCCCCAACAAGTTCGGCCACGCCACACAATCTCAAGTCTACTGGGCCCTACAGCCCTGGTGGCCGTTCGCCGACACCGGATGCTCGGACAATCTCCGGAACTTTCTGTGCGGCATGTACCTCCCCAGGTGCGCCGGGGACGAGACCGAGCCGCACTACCCGTGTAGAGAGACGTGCAAGAAGGCTAAAATCCGGTGCAAGAAAGCCATGAAGGAGCAGAACACCAACTGGAGCGAGCAGTTCAAGTGTATACAGCTCCTGCCCAAGGACTCGCACCGCTGCGTCAAGCCCGAGAGAGAGACCAAGAAGAAGCAGAACAAGAGCAACGCCCTGTGTCAGAGCAACAAGTTAGCCATGTGCCAGACTATGCCGTACCCCCTAGGGTCCCTACCCAACATGTTTCTTCAGGTGAGTCACTCAATTTGCTCATTTATTGTTTACTTCAGCGTAATAACAACACTTCCTGTTTAAACTGCACGTTCTTTGTTCTACATTTATAAGCCTAATCTAAAACTAAGCTCAACAAATACATCATTAACATAGCATACCAGCATAACTATTGCCAATTTCATCTAACTTCAATAATAATAAATATTTACTTTGTTTTTATTGAACAAAGTTACAAAAATGCATACAAAAATAAAGCAACTTAGATCCACTCTGAAAAACTTGACTAGGCCGATGTGTCAGAAATCGACGCGGAAATGCAACAATTCCAACCCCTCATGGACACCGGATGCTCCAAGAAGCTGCGGTTCTTCCTGTGCGGCGTGTACATGCCGTTTTGTATCCCAGACCCGCACAAGAAAACAAAACCGGGAACGGAACTGAAGAAGCCATTGTCCAATAAACTACCGCTGGTGGTGCCGTGTCGCGAGCTGTGCCAGGTAAGGAATCTAACAACAACTTCTCGCATACAGATGTTGACATTTGAATACAATTCATAGTGTCGGATTACTCGGCTTTAGAAATAACAGAGGGAATAAATGGCATATACTGACAACTTAACAAAGATAAACACTCACGGTCACATGTCTTGGCAATAAAATAAAAAAGTCTATAAGATTTTTTTTTCAAATTAATGGAGAAAAAAACCCACTCACGTTACTACGAACACACGAAATACAGAGTATGTATAACATAACCTAATTGCGACACAAAATACTTCGTGCTCAGCCAAGTGAAACCTGACAGTTAAAAAGTGAAGAAACCTTATTGCCCTTACAGCATTCCACTCTTTTCACTTAGTTTATTTAAACAGAGGGCCGCTACGTGCTCTGTCCCCGTCTGTCGGTGTCTGGCTGTTAACGGCCCTGGTTATAGACCAGAGTTTATTCACTTGAGTCAAACGCTAATCAATACTCGTTTCATTAACTGGTAATAGTCTAGAAATATGTAACTTACATTGATTTTTTTGTAGCGTACTATAAAAATTATGAAGGAAAAAAAAACTAATGCTCATGTACGTATATCCCACAATCAGGAGATCTTTGCTAAGTGTAACGACGAGTACCAGCTGATGTCACAAGGACTGCCGTGGCCGGCAAAGTTCCACTGTAACAGGTTTCCGTCCTACCTCGACCAGAACAACAAAACTGCCAAGAAGGTGCCCAGGGAGGGGGGAGAAGGGAGCAGAGTCACGTGCATCATGCCGCCCCCTGATTACCAGGGATAAAATGATCTCAGTAGCAAAACTACAACAGTGCTACTTTGGGGCAGCATTACTACCCTACCCTTAGGTAGCAATACCAAAGTTAGAACCACATTGTAAATACCCAAACATTGTCAATACTGTCAAACATATGCATGCTTTCTGGTGTGTGATATATTTGTTAAAAAAGAAAAATCTGACCAAAACTGTAATAGTTATGTTATATATAACGAGCGTATATGTAATGTATTAGTTAACATTTGCCTACTACGTGTTTATTCTGAATGTAAATTAAATCTCTGATTACACCAACAACATGTTTTAAACTGCTTCATTCCAACAACACATTGTGAGTGCTCATCCGACAGCCACACCCACTACAAGCTCGATGATAGCGAGACTTCAACGCCGAACAAAACGCTAATGGCCAAAAGTTCTGTTATCGGTGAATTCCGCTACACCTGGGTACGGCTAATCGATCAGACCGCAACCTAAAAAAAAAAAATCCCCGGCTACATTTCCCAACGAACACTTGACCGGTCGTGATTTCTACACAGCCCAGGCTCCCATCAGAGCGAGTGTGTAGGTGATGTCAAGCGATTCCCTCCCCTATCTATCATTTATTTCCTCCCCGGGTGACGGCACACTTCAGCCGGCTTTACCCAGCCAACCGCAAAGGTAAATCTCAGGTAAATCAATCAGCAGCATCTACCTGGCCAACTGAAATCTCGGCGCTTAACACAGCTTAATACACACTTTTTTTTAAGAAAACAACAAGAGAAAATCCGATACAATATCAAAACGACAGAAATGTCATTGAAGTTGGGCGGTGACCTACAAGTTTCCGGTATCAAGTGAATTAAAATTGCCTCAAGCTAAAATAACAAACGATTCTGGTTTGTTTTTAAGGGGTTGAATTTTACATTGAAAAAAAAAAGGTTTCACCGGAAGGACAAAACTGCATCGTAATGAGAATGAATTTTTTTTTCGCCGACACCGCAGTTAAGGTCAGGGCCAGAAACTGGACAGAAAAACTAGAACCAGAAACGACAAATATTATAAGCACTGCGACGTCTCTCAAGCACCAAAACATTAACTTCTATGCAACATGACTCGTCTCAAATTACAACTAGCAACCAGTCGTCGTTCACGGGACAGCCTCAACACACAGAGACAGACACAATCCTCACTTATACAGAAAAGGACCACGAAAGCAGAACATACCCCCCTCCCCAAAAATTAGCACAACGACTATACAACAAGAGCCTAGAGATCAATGCGGATAGAGACAAGGTAAGGATCGGGATATGGAGCTGGATAGGTATCCTAAGTATTCTTTCTCTCTAGTTGGGGGAGTGGGGGGATATAATGACCTAGGCACATGTGTCACAACCGCAACCCCTATTTTGCCTGCACTTGATTTGCAAGAGGTTATTCCCTAGCCAATAAAGATTGAACACAGAGAATGAATTAGAACAGCACAAGTGCAGAAATTGAATCCCTGCAAGGGTAGAACAAAGGAAGAGGAAGTGAACAACCACCACTACAATGTCAGAACAAAAGTCATGTTTATTTACAGCAACAGCAAAGTTGGCACTGGACCATTAATACATTACACAGCAAAAACTAAACTATCAAAAGGAAAGTAAAATCACTCGATAAAAGATATCTAACTTGCTAAATGATACAAAGAACTATTTTTGTCTTAGTTAAATTTTAATTTTGTTGCATTTATTTCCTTCAACTAATCAGCAATGTCATAAAAAAAAGTTTTTTTTAAAAAAAAATAGGACAAACAGCTTGTTTACAAGTAATATATTTGGCTATAACTACAACTCAGTCATACTTTGATTCCAACAAGATAAAACAACAGCCCCCCCCCCCAACATAAACAACAACAAAGAAAAAAGCACAAACATAACAATAACATTCCACTTGAACACTTGTTAGAAGAAATAAAATCCATCGTCAGATCATGACATTTAAATTCTTATCTAGAGATCTACACACTACTTGTTCCCCTGACAGAAAGTTTAATGTTCAAGCTGTTTTAATATCAAATACAATGACAATGGACAGATTGTAAACAAGCAGTGGGCTTATTCCAGATTTAGCATTGCAAGAATTTAGTTAGGACCTGCTTGTAATCCATAAAACGCATACAGTATCAAGTCATTTCAAGGATACCAGCAACACCAATGTGTGCAGTACAAAGCTGAGCTCTCATACACAAGTAGCATAAAACTACAAGGCTACCACACACAGACATGCATGGTGTATAAAAACTACAATACAAGAAGGCTACCAACCACACAAAAACATACAGCATAAAGTAACGATAAAGCCACAAGGCTACCTGGCACAGAATAGTCTATTAAACTACAATACAAGAAGGCTACCAACCAAACAAACATACAGCCTCACTAATGCTGGGTAGCACATAGCAATATCCAGACTAACTATACATGTAGCATTAGGCTACAATCAAGTTACACTACCCAGAGAAGAACCAGATTAGAAAGAAAGACCATGGTACAGTATAACCAGTGGTATAACATCCTGACTAACTATACATGTAGCATTAAGCTACAACCAAGTTACACTTCCAAGAGAATGACCATAGAAAGAAAGACTATAGTACAGTATAGCCAGTGATATAATACAAATATGGAAGCTGACGCCAAGTTAGTCAGTTTGCTATTGGTACAGAAAGCTTAGCAAATGACTATTTAAAATCATCATGATCATAAGAAGGAACGAAACTTGATTACAAGAAAAGACGAGTAATGTAAAGCTGTATGTACCATTGTTCAAAAGCCCTACCAAACTATCCTTTACTATGACCCAATTCAGAAATGATTTTAAAATATGTCTTGAAGGCATTAAATTAATCCACAAAGCTTTTGAAAATTGAGAGCTTAGCTAAAATATTCTGACAAATGTAGCCACTTGCAAATCAAAGGTCAAAACAATTTTAATCCAACTCAAGTGATTTTGTGAAAACAAACATTAACAAACAACAAAAAAGGGAAAGAATTAAATGAAATAAAGATAGATAACAAAAACACAGAACCAATATTGCAAGTATACCAGAAGATATCTGATGGGCATGAGGTGTTCACTTACTTCAAATTCCTGGCATATTCCATTTCTACTGCTGTCCTTTCTTTCAGAAAGTGATTGAAGCGCTCACAGAAGTCAATGCCTCTCTGTGTGAGAGAGCTGACATTGTCCCACTGATCCTGGTAAAAAAGGAAACAAAAAAAATATTATTTTATTAAACCAAAAACATTTTGAAACCCTGCTCAAGTACTGACCAATGGAAACACTGCTCTAGTATTGGCTAATTTAACAAAATGGTCTGGTCTAAAGAATAATAAACAGCCTGTATTGTATTTTATTTTTATCTAATCTCTCCACACTCTATACACAACATTAAATTTAATATTAAATAATAATTTGGCTTGATTTTTAAAAAAATAATAACTATATCAAATATGTGACCCCAGGCTATCATAGCAGTGGTAGAAACACACTTTAGATGATAGCAGAAATAAGAAATTACTAATCACCAAAAAAAAGTTTCTACAACAATGGGATTCTAAAAAAAGGTCAGAGGTCAAAATGAAGTGGTGGTACACTTAAGTCAATGAAAAAACAACTAATTAACTTAAGATAGCTAGTCTACACAACTTGAATTCATGAGAAATCTAGTCTGACAGCATTTTTCAAACTAAAACACAGCAACAATAGTCATAGGTGTTAGTACTTAAGAGAACTTAGTATTACATATTCTTAACACAGTAAGAGTTTTAACATTTGCTACATCGAAATGGCAGAAATTTAAAATTATATTTGTTAACAAATCTGAATGAACACTTTGCCAAAGTTAAAATCAGAGGCCAAATTAGTATATAAAATTGTCATGCCAAATAAGATACTAAACAGAAGATATATATATTCAGTAGATTAAATTTAACTACACAGGGAGCCTGCATTGCAAACTACGAGTAACCTTATTCCATTAAAGTTTATAAAAATATGACATACATGGGCTATACAAAAATTTTATGAACATCACTAATTTTACAGCAGAAATAGTCTGGCTCTCACACACTTGGAGTGGTAATGAATATCCACTCCAAACTTACTTTTAAAAGGTTAAATAACATAAAATCGTAGTAACAATTTGCTACGTTTTGTTTGAGAGATGCTTTTCCTTTACGTATATTATGAAAGCATCCCAAATGTTTAAAAATGTGTAAGAATGAGAGATGTACAGCCATTGTTGGCAACCATTTTGTCTATGGCACTTGTAGTTTAAAATTAGTTATTATCAAGCAGAAAGTCATTACTTTAACTGATTACTACTACTAGCATTGGAAATCCTACGAAATTTTTTAATGGGGCTCTTGATGTTTCACCATGAGGCCTATCAAGTCTTTGTGATCAGCAGCTGATGCCAAAGGATTATGTTCTTACATAAAATAATCCAAATCAAAAGTTAAAATAGATAACATAGCAATGAATTAAAGATTAACTGCATAAGTCCTTCATTCTCTTGGTAACAGCAACTAGATCTAGGTAGTTTATTGAGTATGCTACAGAAAGTGCGGATATAGGTGTACAGCCTAGAATGAGTGATTTATGACTGAGGCCTAAATCTTTAGCAAAAAAGCTTGAGTAGCTAACCGTATTTACTACATCTGAGTGTTGGTAGCATACCAAATAACATGATTGACTAGCCTAAACTAAATGTCTTTTATAGTGATTAGGATAGGTTCACTTTCATTCAGTTTCATTGGCTTTTAAAATTTTGTGTAGCCTATCTGGCTTAGCTTAACTCAGTTAACTGGCTATCTAAATAGCTAGGCCAATGCCGCTGCCGAGAAAATCGGACAAATCGGCTTTTCCCTACCCCCTGCATGTTTAACTCTGTTTTTTGCATGCTTTTATTGTGTTTATGTTAACATATTATACATCATTCTGTTCGTAATTGAACAACCTTTTTAACTGTATAAGTTTGATTTCTTTATTATTTCAGACGTTGAAGAAATCGCCGATTTAATCGCATTTTTTACCCCCCGCGGCGACGTGCCGTTTAGGGGGGAGGCTTTTTCACCTTTTTAAAAGAGGGGTGTTACTTAGAGTCTATAGACTCTTTGAGTTTTCGTACTACAACAGTGAAACTTGGTAGAAGAATAGATTAAATGTTCACGTATAACGCTCAAGGTTCTTGGGGAAAATATGTTAAATACTTTTGGAGATATCGAACGGCAAAGTTGAACTAAGTTATTTGGGCTATTAATGAACCGATTTTTAATTTGAACCTTGAGCTGTATTCCTGAAATCTCGACGTTTATTAATATGTATGATATGTCATATTAGGCCCTATAATAAGGACGTCTATAGACTTTGAAGTGGACCGAAAATCAAAACATGACGCGCCGACCGCTGTCCGACTGAACCGCTCGGCTGTGCTTCGAATTGCTGTGTTTTAAATATGACGCGTTACAATTTTTTTTTATAGACGTATCGAGTTTACGTACTACAACAATCAAATTTGGCAGACGAACAGATTAAATGTAGACGTACAACGCTCAAGGTTCGTGGTCAAAATAAGTTAAATACTTCGGGAGATATCGGACCGCAAAGTTGAACTAAGTTTCCCGGTCTATTATTTGACCTATTTTACATTTGAACCTTGAGCTGTATTCCTGAAATCCCGCCGATTATTTTAATGTATGACATGTATTATAACACCTCGTAATAAAGCCGTCCATACATTTTAAGACGGAACGAAAATAAAAATTAACGCGTCGGCCGCCGTCCGACTGAATCGTGATCTACACATCGTGTAGCACAGCAGAGTGTGTGGTCACGTGCCGCTAGGCGGTCGATCCGATTGGATGAGACTATAAACAATTTCTAAAGATAGATACGTGTGTTCCCGTATTTGACTCGTCGGGTATTGCTATTTTATATTTAAGTAGACAGGCATGTTTCATAACTTTGTTTTAAACCATTGAAACGGCAAAAAAAAGTCGTAATAGTATTTACTAATCGTCAAAATTAATCTTCTTTAGAAATTAATCCGGATAGCTGCGACCCGACCAAACAATGCTGACGTGATTCGCGTGCCGTAACGTTTCATTATTGTGTACATTACTTTTCCTTAAAAATGGCTTTAAAAAATAAATTAAATTTTACCCCGGGCTCTTTTTTCGGTTGACTAAAAAATTTTAAAACCCTTAACAACGTGGAGGTTACTAGCTTGCCAAATCGACCAAAATGGGATGGGGTGGGTATGGGGAGTCACTGACCATCCTACACGGTTTGTAACTATTGTAACACCGTATGTAACATCCATAGCCTCACCCCGCCCCCACTACTCCGTGACGCGACAAGCCGAGGGTCGGCGCCTTTGATGTTGTATAACACCCGTACGGTACCCGAGCGGCTCGCGGTGGTTTCATACCCCACCTCCCTTCCCCTTCACTTTGTGGAGTTGATGTTACTAACCCTCGGGCATAGATCAGGAAATCTTCCCAGACTTTTGTCTCTAAAAT
Source organism: Physella acuta (assembly GCF_028476545.2). Lineage (NCBI taxonomy): Eukaryota > Metazoa > Mollusca > Gastropoda > Physidae > Physella > Physella acuta. Next base: position 660,657 of record NW_026731694.1, read on the forward strand.
TACGTAATATTCGTCTGACACGTTCATCGGGTTGGCCGACTAGCCTATCTAGCCTCGTGTTTACGTAATACGGCAATAAAATTCGTTGGTCAGAAAACCTGGTTACCCACGTCTGATTGAACTAAATCTAGGCAAATGCTGATGGTGATAAACGCCTCCGTGTGTAGCTAGACACGGGAAACTTTTAAAAATACCTAGCATCTACTACACACAGTCAAGCACTCAAACACGTGCTTTTTTTCCTAATGTAATAGGCCTATGGTAGGCCTACAAAATACACACGCTTACAACTAGCATAAACATTGAGCATATATAAATCTATGTTATAGACCTATAACTTACACTACCTTGTACAAGCTAAAAAAAAAAAATTTTCCTCCAATGTTTATGTTATTAAAATTGTAAAAATGAGCAATTTTTTTGTGTTTAAAAATATTACAAAATTGTCATAAAGCACACTGATTCTGATAAGACACATTTGTAACTAGGCTAATTCTATAGAAGAAAGTTGTATCAATGGTATGACATTTAAAGTAACAAGAAATATAAATATAATAAGATATGCCTATATTTTTGGAATAGAGTAGGCCTGTAGGATTGCACATAGATTACATATTTTAAGAAGTTACATCATCACAAATATACTATTGTTAGGCCTATAGCATCCTTCTCTTTGTATTAAAACTGTATTAGTTATCTTTTCTTTAAGTAGGCTATTCACTTAAGTTAACTGGCAATGAGCAAAAGAGATTTTAAAATAAATACATGGTAAATTATGAGCAAAAGGTGCGAATTACATAACCTGACCTTTATAGTTTTGTAATAATGTTCGACCATTTTAAATATCACCATTAGCTTCAGCATATTCAAATGTCATATTATGGTTTAAAACAGTGTTTAATTTAAAGAATGACTTCTTATCACACGTATTATCAGATGTTGTAAAAAAAAATTGAAGGGGGGTATTACATAATCCATGAAATAAGTCTGTTATGTAATCAAAAGACACTTTTTAAAATAGCATCATTGGATTCGGCATACAAAAATCTACAAAATATCATAAAATGACATCAATTGGTGAAGTCTGCTTACTTTTATACCACTTTTAGTGAAAAACTCTTAAAAATTTGGTCCATACCCTCCCAGTATTTTTCCTCTTTCAGGGTCTACCCCGGTTGTCTGAAAAAACTGCTGTTTTTTAATGACAAAAAAATTCATAACTTTTTTGTTTATGGTCAGATTTTGAAAATTCAAACTGATCTGTAATCAGATTGACAGCCCCTATCTAAATATGTAACTATTATATTGTTTTACTGAAATTAAATTTTTGCATTGGCCTAGCTAATCTAAATGCACTTTCACCAAAACTATGATTGAACTAGTTCTATATATCTAGATCTAAGTCTACTACAAGATCTAGATAGACTTAACTCTAGAGATTCTATTGACAACAATAAAAATCATAATGACACTGGCCGACAGGTCTGCAACAGCTTTAGTGACTTTAGTTAGGGAGTTTAGTCTGTGCTTTCGGCTTTAGATTTTAGAGCTTAAATTCGTTCAATTACAAGCACAGGCTTCGAAAAGCCAACGCATCTGGAATAGTTTAAATTGAGCTTATGCTATTCTAATAAAAAAACATCGATTACAGAAATTATAAATCTCTACTTTAGTTAGTGACTAGTGAAATGCCTGCATCGAATAAATCAAATCGCGGTAATCTATCGTTTTGGGTACGTAAAATCGCCCGCGACTTGTTATGTGAAAACCAGGTGACTCCTTAAATTTTAATAATTCTTTCACATTTTGAGGAGGATTTATGTTTTGAAAAATACAAAAATGTTTCCTTGTTTCATTTAAGTACCTGTTTTTATTCAATTGAATTAAAACTTTTCAGTAATAAATGAACACCAGCGATGTTTCCAACCAGTGTTTCTTCCAGACATTTTTCTCCGGGGGGGCACTTGAAATCTTCGGGGGGGCGGTAAACTTTCTTCGGGGGGGCGGACACTGTTAAAAGTATATATTTTCTATATAAATTATATAAATTTCATTTCGTTCGGGGGGGGCGGTAAAAATTTTTCGGGGGGGCTTTGCCCCCCCGAAGAGATGCCTGGAAGAAACTCTGTTTCCAACAGATACAACCATGCTCATTTACTATAGTAGCCATCTTGTTAAAGTTTTATTTTTATAGACTTCAAGCGTGAGATTCAGGCGGAAGTCACTCTATTTTACAAATGGCTGCTGTTTATATAGCAAATCTTGCTTGCAGACACTGCTGTTTAAAGTTAATTTCTGGCCTAGAGTAAAGTTCCACGCGCGGTTAAAACACCGGTGCGATCATCGCCTGTTTATCGCTTCGTACAATATTTGTTTTGATGTTTTATACGAAACTACCGATATCTGCTGTAAACCTGTCCATTTCTAAATATATCCAGGTCAAATTCTTTTGTTTTTCTCCTTCTGGAAGTCGAGTTTTTAAATTTTAAAGTTTCGAGGTATGACGTCGTAGGCGGTTCTAGTTCCCCCTATGAAAAACACTAGGTCCCGGATGAGATGAATAAAACCAACTAATCAAAGCTTTTTATAACTAGGTTAACTATAAATAGCTTCTACAATATATGCGGGACACTTTACATACGATAGATAAGGCTAATAAAGCAACCTGATAGGTAAATAGGGGTGGCCGCAGCTTGGGTGTCGATTACGGTGGTTTCACATCGCTGCGTAACCAACGACTTGAGCTAGACTAGCCTAGTTCTAGATGCTCTATATTTCAAACTAAGCCTAGAATCTGTATACTTTCTATTTTTTTCTGCTGTTTTAAATTATTTCGATCATCTACTTCTTCTAAATCTAGTTTGTGTCTCTACATACAAGCATATCTAAGCAAATGTTACGTTATGTCTTTTAGTGGTTGTTACGTCCCTTTGTTATGATTATTATAGTTGCGTCCCTTGAGTCATCACTGGGTCAACTTTTAATGTCTTTAATTAATTTAATTAACATGTTTTTAATTATTATTTTTGCAATCTATTAATTAATAATACAATCAACAACACGTTTAAGTGTGTAAAATATTTATTTCAATTATTAAAATTGGATCAAAACGTATACAATACGCTCGTTGGCAAGCAGGTTCTTGCGTACGCAGGCAAAAAAAAAAGGGAAAAAAAATATCGCAAGGAGGGACGTCACTAAAACATGAATATCTTAAATACTATGCGTAGGAATACAAAATGACTCATACATATTACAGTAGAATGGCAGCGGAGTAATACAGTGCTTTCGGTTTGTTTCTGTGTGAAACGGTTATAAAATAGCGCCCGATGAAAATCGGGAATTTGGAATTTTCCGCTATGTGTGACCGCGCGTGGAACTTTACTCTATATTGATATATTTAGCCATTGATTTAGGTTTATTATTCATTTATCTATAATATTTGACACAAACATATCACAATATACTTCTATTACAGCCTTGATAATGAGGTAACGTTTTCGTACATTAATAGCCGCGAGCGATTTTACGTACCCAAAACGATAGATTACCCAAATCGCTTTTTATTTCTGGCATTTTAAATTATTTTAATTTCATTTATTTTATAAATAAGAAGACAACGCTGATTTTGCTTAAGTATTAAAAAATCTGAACTTACCCACAACTCCGTTCCCCAACTCATGGCTATTTAATGACCCGTAAGAGTTTTGGATTGAATTTCAACCATACACTTGTCCGACTATCTATCACCTTCCTCCTACTTTCCTATCACCAAAATTAAACATGGCGGACGAGATGACTCACGTTTCGTCTCGCGGCAAAGCGAGAGATGTTGCTCAAAATAAATGCAAGGAAATTCTACGTATTGATCCACTTGTATTATGTAATCACGAAATTTCAGTGAGAATATACTGTTTTTTGCATGTAAAAAGACATGCAGCCATACAAGATATATGAGAAATTAATAATAAGTGGTGAAGTAGCTACCCTCGGCGGTGGATTTATGGTTTGGAAAACTACCGGTAGACCAATAGGCCTTGTATTATTAGGATATACCAGGGGAAAATACCAAGTAAATTTTAGATGGTCAGAAGAGAATAATAAGGTAGTCTCCCGTAATTAATGGCAATGACTGGAATAAACAATGGCTGATGTTTACAACGAATTCGTAAGAAATGTCTGAGACGCAATGTTACCAAGTGGCATATTATAGAACTACTCGCTTGAACTAAGAGATTTTTCTTTATTTAAAGCTTGCTATTATAAAAGTATTAAAAGTTTGTATGTCTATTTTAAAGTAATGATTAGTTTTAAATAATTAATCATATCTATTTATAACAAACTTTTATAAATATTAGTTTATTTTGACGGAGATATATTCGCAAAAGTATATAATAGCAAATCGATTGTTTGTCACTTGGTTCTATTCCCTGTGTTATTTTAAAACCAAGCAAGAAAACAAAACACGATTACGCCATCACACTGATTTTTAAAAATGCGTTGCACGTCATCGGGTTTGTAGTAAAAGAAATGGCGTACATCAGTGAAAGCGAGCTTCGAAAAGAAAGGTGAAGATCAGATTACAAACATAGATGTTATTTTGCTTTCCGACTCTAGACTTCAACACATCTGTCGTCATTCATTTCTTGTAAAAACATCAGTAACAAACCATAGTGTATTATTAGACTTTTAAAATGGTAAAGTATTAAAAAGCTGAAACACCCTTGTCATCTAAGAAAGAAGTTTTAATCACATCCTGTAAAGTTAATGATAGGTGTATGGGGAGAATGAGTACATTGCATGTAGATTCAAAAGTCAAAGTCGAAAGCTTTTAACAAAAACCTGTGTGGATTTTAAAAGTTAAAAGGTGAACCACCAACATCATGATTGAATATCGAAAGCGCGCGAGATAATGCGAGCTTCTGATGCCTTGAAATGGAATATGAACCAGGAGAGTCTCATCATCCCAAGGCCGAGTCACGTGGGAAGCAGGACTTCCTGCGCCATCATGCAGGAAAAAACAAAAGAAAAAGAAATGCAACTTTAACGCAGGAGAGTTACAGTCTTCATTTCGAAGGACAGAGGTACCGTGATGGAAATACGGAAGCCCCTAAGCCGGAATACAGGAATAACATGGCAGATATTACCTATATGGAAAACCACCGGCCCAATAAAGCAAGTTACACCATGTATTCGCCTATATTGGATAGAAAACCTGGACCAAACGCTGTTTCTAAAACGGGAGATTTCTGCAGCAGATCAAAACTAGAAAACGATAAAGTGATCCCCCATCATGAACTTCCGAGATGCTGTTGTTTGCATGATCATGACAGCGAATCTTCCGGGACCAGCCAGGGTCATTTGATTTCGGCATATGATAAGAACACAACAAAGAACTGTAAGCTCTCTACCTCCAGCAACTGGAACTGTGGGATCAACCGGAAAATCGAATACCTCCGCGCTAAAGAAAGGCAAAGCGACCCAGCGCTTGTAAAGCGGTGCCCCCAAAACAGCCACAGTGAACCAAAGCAGTATGAGATGGCTAAAAATTTTACCCACTTGTGCGATTCGGATAGCGATGCTTCTGACAAATCCACTTCGAATACAGCGAGTGTGAACAGCGGCAGGGGTATTCATAAAAGCGATGGCTACCACGTGAAAACGTTTCGTTTGAAAAGTGATGCATCACCTTGTGATGTGAGCCCCGAGAACCATCCGTATCGACGTTTAGAGCGGAAGCACTACATCAGCAACAGGAAAGGAAAAGGGGATAAGCACACTGCTAAGGATGAAAGGTCAAGCCTCGCTAAATGTGATGTCAAGCCTTTCAACACAACCATCCTGTATGACGTCAAACCCTTCAACAAGAGCACCTCTGGAGTCAAACCGTGCACAGCAGCAACCGCAACTGACGTCAAACCTTACTCTACAGCCACGGTATGTGATGTCAAACCTTACTCTACGTCTACCGTATGTGACGTCAAACCTTACTCTACGGCGACCGTGTGTGACGTCAAACCCTACAGCGTATCAACGAGGACACGTGACGTCAAGCCCACCATTACAGCCGCACCCCACGAAGTCAAGCCTTACACCCCAGCGTGTGACGTCAAGCCGCACGGCGTCTCCACCAGACGTGACGTCGGACTCCCTGCCACAACTCATGAGGTCAGGCCTTACACGGCCGAGTGTGACGTCACCCACCACAAAGCATCAACATTTGACGTCGAGCCCAACAGCACTTTGCGAGAGGTAAACAAACAACCACGCAGACCTAACCCGACTCCACGCGATAGCAAGTCTCTTCCTGATAAGAAGAAAGACACCTTACACTCATTGGAGAAGACGATAAACGCACACAAATATCTTCCTGCTCCATACATCGATGTATCTTCTTACCAAGGTGACGTTGAGAGCGTGCGAGCGGCATCCAAAGTTTGCAATCACTTAGACCCCCATCGTCGGGAAGACTCCGCTAGAACCCCGTGGACTTGCACAAAGTGGGTCGACCAGGGTGACAAAGCCTGGACCTGCGAGGTATATTCGGACACAGCGATTCCGGAAGTAGCCAGTGCGCATGTCGTCAAGACCTACATTGATAACCGGAAACCGAAACCAGATCAGCAGTATCAGCAGCAGAGATACGCTACGTGCGATGAGGTGAAAAACGTTGCACAGTGCACCATGGGGAATATGGACGAATCCAAATTGGCGAGAAATCCGGGAAATTCAGTTGACGCAAGCCGTCAAGCCCAACAGAGGAATAGCCTTTCCCACACTGAACTCAACGGTCGTAATGAGTTCAAAGGTCAAGGTGAATTCTCGCTCCTTATGAAAGACAACAACGCAAGTAACACGCACATACACGAAGCTCCTTACGGCAGTGAGGCTCTCCGCCTTATAGAATCCCAAAACTACTTCAACGAGGATATAAAAGAACAAACGCCTTCGCATCATTCAGAGAACAAGATCGGGTCATGGATCGAGAATAAACTCCGACCGAACCAAACCTTAACCATGGAGAACAGTCAAGTCGTCAGCAACCCTGCGCTAACCAGCTGCTCCCAGGGTCAGTACATCAGCTATCTTACATCTGAGACCTTCAAACCCACCACTGCAAGCGACGCCAGCAAAAAAAATGACACAAACCTACAACAAAACAACCAACACTGTCCCGAAGATACAAAACATTGCCAGAACAATGAACCAACATCGCCGAATGATACGAACATGATGCAGTGTAAGTACGAGAAACGCAGTTGTCTGACTGGTATTATTGAGAAAATGAGCAAAAAAAGCCAACGAGCAAAAAGTGTGGACAAGGCTACCCAGAGCGAAACGGTCTACGCCATCATCGCGGGGCATCCAGTCCCAATCATCTCCTCCTCCGATACCGACAACGCTACATACTACACCGCCAGTACTTCCGGTTTCGACAAGAACCAAACTTCACTGAGAAGCTCCGTTTTAGCTGATATTCCACACATCTTCGAAAACCGCACCAGCACTGATATACAGGATAAGATCTCCTACGAGGAATACAAATCTGGTCGAAAGAGATACGCTGAGAGGCAGGAGAAGAGAACTGATTACGAAATAGAGGAGTTAACTTACGAAATAGAAAACAACACCGATAAGGGCAAGCAGATACACTGCCGCTCCAAGTGCCACCTACCGGGCAAAAAATACGGTCCAAATATCAAACCACACTTGCATTTTAATTACACTAAAAGCTCTGAAGAAAACAAACTCCGAAAAAAATCGCCTCTTCGATTAAAACCCGAAAATGATCTTTCATATACCAACATCTCGTACGTAGATAAACAGACAGTGGGGGAAGTACACACGACAAATGATGGAGATTATGTAACGTGCGAAGAATCCAACCCGAAGCAAACCTCTAGCTCTGCCTCCAACCAGCAGACGACGATTCGGGATCCTAGAAGAAAGCAGAAAAGCCCAGACATGTCTCAAGGTGCTAAGCGCAAAAAGAGACGCAAAAGAAAAACCCCGGTGCCGCTGTCTGCCAAAAGCTCCAAAGTCTCCGTCTCCGACACCAGCGTCTACAAAGGGAAACGCAAAAAGAAAAGGACACCAAAGACAGCTCGCTCGGCCACTGACCAATCTAGCCTACCAGTTTTTGTTATTGCCAAACCCGGATCATCAGCCCACAAGTCGGTTTCTAAGGTTGACCAAGACGCCGCAACGAAAACGGAGGTCCAATATTCCCTGTCCTTCGCCCGTCCGCCACTTCCCAGCGGGGGGAAGGGAATGGAACCCGTCCAGCGCACGTCAACACCCACCGAGCCTTATAAGATGGACGGCATGTTGATTATTCCAAACCCCAGTTCACGAATAACCCGACGCCTGGTCGAGGGATCCAAGGAAAAAGAAAAGAAAAAGGCGACTCAAGTTGTAAATGTCCCAACGTTTTACAGAAATGTCGAACAACAGTGTTCAACAAATGAGCTTCTACAAGATGGCGGGCGACGGAGCGACGACCCCTCGGCTTTTACATGGCCAAGCGGGGCGCCGCGCATAAAACGCCAACAACATTACCGCCAAGAAAAAATATCAAGATACGAAGAGCAGAATCCAAGCTCTGAAAGCGAGCAAGTCAGTACTATTAACACGAATGAATTAAACGCATCCATAATGCGACTTTACGAAGAGATTCACAAACTCAAACTACAGCTGGACGCCTCAACTGATGCATCTTTATCTTCCTGTGGGCCATACTTGGATCACTACGACGTCTCACCTGCCAGCAAACTGAATAAAAAAGAACGTGACGAAGTGATGAAAAACAGCTCTGCTTCACCTAGCAGGACAAAAGTCCCGCTTAAAAAATTCAGAAAGGCTCAATCCCCTGGTGACGGTTTTACAGCCAAGCAACTTGAATCAAAACCAAAGAGCTTCAAGGTCAAGCTGTTTCAAGCAACCCAGAAAGAAGAGTGCACAAATCCAAAACGTTATCGAGAAGACAGCGTAAAAGCCATGGCCAGTCCAAATAGCCAAGCTGGCCACAAACTCGAACTGGCCAAGGCTGATAAAAAGCTGAAATTCTGTCAACAATCTCCAGCTAAGTTGAGGCCAAGACACGCCCATAAAGTCAAAGAGCATTTTGACCCGTCGGATCCACAGCCTTGTTTTAATTGTGTGAAGGGTCGAAATTCGTCCAGCGGCTCCGTTAGAGAAGTCGATCGAAGCTACGGCTCTGTGGACGATTTCACTTCACAGGACAGTAGCTCCGAGCCCATAGAATTCCGGAAAATGAAAAGTGAAACAGGGCAGGATAGCAGCTCGGGGGGAAGTTCGGCTCGGGCGAGGAACCTGATAAGTGAGAATTACGAGCTTCTCAGGGAGATTACACCTGAAATAATACAGCTTAAAACGGATACAAGAGCGTTCCGTACAAGTCACTTTGTGCTGACTGCGAAAGACGATTACAGTCCCGTCGAAACGTGTTTCACCGGATCTAGTTGCTTGTCTAGATCATCTTCAGAAGCCGGCGAGGTAAGTGAGCTTGGCGAAGAGGATAAAACTCTACACGGGCAGAATGAAGAAGGCGGGGACCCTCCCGAGGAGAGCAGCTCAGCCAGATTGAAACGTTTAGACGAAATGATCCAACTTCTGATCAACCCTTCATCGCCCGCCAGTTCCACCCCTTCACAAACCAGCCAGCTCTTCGTTCCCGGACCTTCCCAGATCATCGGAGACGGCAAACATGTGGATAACTGCTCTAATCAAATACTTCAGCATGTTCTACCCTGCCAACAGTTCTCAAATTACAGCTCGCCTGACGCTGGGCATCCGATCCCCTCCGACTCGGATCAAAGCTTATCTCAGTCGACAAGCGATGAATTACACTGCAGTGTATGCGAGAGTTCTCCGGCGTCCCTCCAAGACCACCCGACACTGGCTAAATCGGAAAGTGGGCAGAACAATGATAATAATTCCAGGTTAGACGATGGCACTGCGGAGAGTGACAGCTCTCGGGAGAGCGCCGAGCAGAACATCCCCGTGAGCCTGACGTGCGGGAAATTGAAAATATTTGGGAACACGCGAGATACGACGATCAAGTTCTACAAGAACATGGTTCTAGAGCTGCCAGAGGCGCATCAGAAAATGTCCCGGATGTTGATGCCACAAAAACAGGCTCGTCGTCAGAACCAGACGACGGGGGAACCTTCCGGAACTAAAGCCTCCAAAACAGAATCTGCAGTCTCTAAAAGCGACGTCGGGTCGGCGCCTGTATCACAGGGCAAGGCTGATGGGGATCATCAACAGGATAAGACGCGAACATCTGGAGATACAGCATCAGCAATCAATGACGATGGTCCCCACATTAATGGGAAAGAATCCAGCACGCAAAAAGACTCAGCCAAAACAGACATCCCATCGTCAAGCTATAAAATCCCACCCCGGGACCAGAAAGTACCGAACGACTATTCCTCGCCTTACGTCAGACCGAGGAGCTTTCAAGATCGTCTCGGCGAGCAAATCGTCCCGCCCTTTACAGAGGGAAGAAACTCGCAGACTGACATTCTTCCAGGAATCACTATGGACGCCATCGATATGACGACGAAGAAACTTGGTATTGACCTCAATACAACGACAAAAGAACCACATATCAGAAAAGTTTACGAGCCGAACGACTCCTATTCGGACTTCCGCGAAGCCGAGGCACCGGTTGGGAAAAAGAAGCCGTTGAATTCCAGACGTATGTACAATAAAAGCTACGATTCAAAACCGCTTAACAAAAGCAGCGCCAAACCCCCAACCCAGAGATATACACCAACAGCCGTAAGTCCAGAAAGTAATAAGCACAGTCAGCAGTCAACAAACTCTACAAAATCAGATGCTTCCCATAATCCCTCCAACGACAAGGGGAAAGACCTCGCAGCTGAGCTCGCTAAGGACAAGACCATTCATTCCGAGCCCCTTACAGCTCAGCAAAATACAAATCCTGGCGTGCGCGCTGCTACGGGTAGAAATGATAGAACTTTCGTTGCCTCAGATACCCGCCGTGAAAAGGGAAGTCAGGACAATAGCCAAGGTAATAATAAACAATTGGAATTCCCAAACAGCGGCTCTACGTCTGCCGAGAAATTAAAAACCGGCAAGGAGGGAGAGCGCCACACACATCATTCGCCGGCTGACAGTGCCGGCAATTCAACCTCAAGTGAGGCGTACGCCGGCTTAAAAACAAAATCTGAAACGAGAAACCTAGGCATCCGAAACCCGCGCTCAAGTTCTGACGCCCAGGGGGTATCAGAGCCCGGACAAGAGAGCACATCGGCAGGCGGCAACACGCCTTGGGCAAAAGGTCACCGGAGATACGTCATTCAGCTGAGTGACAATAAATCTCAGCGAAAAAACGCAAACAACAGCTACGATTCTATGATGTACGGACAGACAAGCAGAGAAAGAAAAGGTGCCGTCACGGCCCAACCACAGCTTCCCAGTGAAGAGACATTGAGAGTAAGGGAACAAGAATTCATGAGACTCACGCGCCTCGCGGAAAATTGTAATGGTAAATTGAATCCAGATACAGATGCGAATAGCGGCCCTAAAGCGAGAAGAAGATTAAAAATTCCTTACCACTCTGGACGCAGTCCTTCTGGGGAAAAACCGGCACTTGATCCTTCCGCTTATGATAAAGTAGACACGATGCTGGCCCCGAAGTTTCAGACGAGCCAAGGTTCACCTCGTGAGTTTCTTACACCGAGTCCCATCAACACAAACAGCAACCACGGTACGAACGAAGCCTGCGATGCAGAGGGCATCAAGAAAAAAAAGTTCTCTCCAAACAGCCTAAACCTCAGCTCCGGCGCTTTCGCTGAGTCGGGGGCCAACCAGCCCGTCTTGTGTATACCAGAGAGCGTGGCCTACATCGCTGGACGAAAGTCTAGGCGACACCGTCAACTCAACAAAAACCCGCTGTCCCCAGACCTAGCGGATTCAAGTTTTAAAATGTTAAACTTGGTCGATTGCGTCAAGAACATGTTTTTCAAAAACTCCAAAGCTTTTGAGAATTCCGGCGACGTTAGCAACCATGCGCATTCTCCAAAATCTAGATCACCGGTCAACCGGCCGACAATGGGGAACATGGCTGAAGGTAAAGATTGCAGTGCCTTAAAACAGATCCACATGCAAGAGTTTATGAGACCAGGGTACATCACCTCAAGAAGAAACAGGAAACGAATTTCGCCAACGAGAAGCCTAGACAGCAATAAAAGCTACCAATGGCATCCGCCTAGCAAAATCTCCCCTAGAGCTTCACCGTTGATAAGAGAAGTCAGTAAATTATGTCCACCATCCCTCGACAAAGAACCCCCAATGAACGAGACTTCGAAACGGGCGTCCTCAGAAGACGAGCTGTGGATCAGCGGTGAGCTGAGCGTGTGTAGCAACATCCCCATCGTTGAAACACCTCTCCAGAACTTCCAAGCCAATCAAAGCTCCAAAGAGCTCCCGCTACCGTGCCAAGAGGTAGAGTTTTCCAACAAAGCTATCCCACATTACTCGGACGCCATCAGGAGAAAATTCACCCAAATCCGCAGCACCAAAGCAGATGAAGCGACGGAGCTCTATGGTGGTTTGCGCTGGGAAGACCAACCGCCTAGAGAAGAACTTGATGAAAACTGGATGAGCCGCTCCTTCGATGATGAACGCATACATATTAATGACTTTAACTTCACCGGAGAATTTGACATCCAGTTTGAGAAATTTCAGTATCAGCAACCCAACACGAATGACGACGATCCGGAAAACATTATCTCATCTTTTGAACGGATGATGCAGGACAAAAAACCGTGCTACGCCGAGCAGTGCGGCCTACACAAAAAAGACAGCAATTCAGTCTCGTCGCAGAAAACCGATGGGAATAATTCCAGCAATCAGTGTGAATTTATAGAGTCGGATCGTTGGTCAGGACCGCAGTCAAAAGAAAAACGGGAACAACATGGCAACAAAGGAGCGGTGGAACCGGAAGGAAAAGACCGTTATTGTGACGTTTGTCAAGGCGACGCGGGGATTAAGAGCCTCGGTTCTAGACACTCACCAGCAGGGTCGTACGGCGGAGGAGGCGGGAAGCCAGACGAGAATTGGAGAGCTGTTGAAGAGGAGGAGGAGAAGTTGAGCGAGTGCTCTGATGACAGAGAGCAGCAAGCGGAACTGGCTGAAGGGGAGCACAGTGATGACTTCAGTGAAGGAACAGCTCTGGAAGGCAGCTATGATGTCTGGTACGAGCAGAATGGGGAGGATACAGGCGATGATGTGGAAACTATTGAAGATGAAGATGTGGGTTATCAGGAGGTAATATGCGATGACGAGGAAGAAGATGACGCTGAAGAAGACGATGAGGATGGTGAAGAAGATGAAGAAGGGGAACACGAAGGCGGTGAGGTGGGTAATGAGGAAGAGGATGATAACGAGGAAGAGGAAAGCGATGATGAAGACGATGAGGATGAGAATACTTACAACAAAAACGGCAATAATAATTAGGACAGCCCAAGGTTACGCCGGCTGCTGGAAATGCGTGACGTCATCGGCGAGAAGGGTGTTACGCAATCGAAATCTACCCAGGGAGACATCTTAGAAAATGTTTTAATCCTACAACAAAATAAATGCAATATCATCTAGAGAGTTGTTTTTTTAATGATGTGCTCATCTCGTTCTCTGTTTGTTTTGGTTTTGAAAACAAAGGCGAAGGTGGGGGTTGGGGGGGGGGGGGGTTGGTGTGTTAGAAAAAGCTAGGAGCAGTTCTTCAACTTCCAAGAATGTTACTATTTTACTTTAAGTTACAACCACACAACTATGCTATTAGTAAGGGTGGGTTGATTTCGCAAAAAAAAAATTGAAAATCTCAAAATCAAATTCTTGTTTTATATATATATATATATATATATATATATATATATATATATATATATATATATATATATATATATATATATATATATATATATGAACATTATTTAAAACCCAAAGGTGGTGAAAAAATATCAGATATACTATCACAAAAAGATAGTGGGTACAATATCCTTACACACCGTGGGTAGCTTCACAAACAATCGATTTCCTCCCTTCACACACCGTGGGTTCCTTGGTCTCATATACCATGAGTACCCTAACCTTGTACACCACTGGTACCAATATCTCACACAACACGAGTACCCATATCTCACACAAAACGGGTACCCATATCTCACACATCTAGGGTACCCATATCGCAGAAACCTCGGATACCCATATCTCACACACCACGGGTACCCATATCTCACACACCAGGTACCTATTTCTCACACACCACGGGTACCCATAACTCACACACCTCGGGTACCCATATCGCACAAACCTCGGGTACCCATATCTCACACACCACGGGTACCCATATCTCACACACCACGGGAACCTACATCTCACACACAGATACCCTTATCTCACACACAGGTACCCAAATCTCACACACAGGTACCCAAATCTCACACACAGGTACCCAAATCTCACACACAGGTACCTAAATCTCACACACGGGTACCCTAATCTAAAACATTGTGGGTACCCTTATCTCACACACCACGGGTACCCAAATCTCACACACCACGGGTACCCAAATCTCACACACCACAGGTACCTAAATCTCACACACGGGTACCCAAATCTCACACACGGGTACCTAAATCTAAAACACTGTGGGTACTCTAATCTCACACACCACGGGTACCCAAATCTCACACACTATGGGTACCCTAATCACACACACACCACGGATACCGTCCCCACACACACCACACCTACTCTCCCCTCACACGACAGCACACCTGACGTCCCTCTGCCTCTAATCCTAATCACACACCTCCCCGAAACACCATTCAGATTTATCGATCTATGGCCAATATTGAGTATCGCGGTGCTATTTTTTTAAATCGATCGATTTGATCGTGTCATAACAGAGAAATGGAAAGCTTCAGGATATTTATCCATGATACCCCTGGCATACATGGATTTCTTCTTTACATGCCCTGTGTCAGTTAGAGAAACGTTCCTATTTATAACATTCTACTCTAAAGCAGTAAGTAAAATTGTCTACAGCAGTTAGTATTACTTAATCTTCATTATCAAACTACCGAAGTCCTACACTGGTACACGAGAATAAAGTAAATTTCCCTTTCAAACCTGACGGTCTATAGGCGAGGGAAGTAGAGTTCACTTGTTTCTGTGACCTCGGCAAGAGATAGTGTGGTCAGCACTATGCCCAGCCGCCTTTACTTTCGGAGTTGGGTGGACTCAGGGACAATCTACTGATTTGAACCCGGATTCGAACTCGAGATTTACGGGTTAGCAGTCCAGCTCTCTACCGCTAGACCACGAGAATATTAGCTGTAAATATATATATATATATATATATATATATATATATATATATATATATATATATATATATATATATATATATATATATTTATATATATATATATATATATATATATATATATATATATATATATATATATATATATATATATATATATATATATATTTTTTTTTTATTTTTTTTTTATTTATTTATTTATTTATTTATTTATTTATTCATTTATTTATTTTTTAATTTATTTATACCTAATTTAGTATTGATTCAATTAAAAATATAAATTTACAGAAGTATGCGTAAATATATTAAGCTTTTAAAATATAAAGGCATGTATATGTTGCTTATATAGAAATATAAAGTATCCTTAAATTTAAAAATTTAGTATAAACTAAATCGTACTCGCATAAAACTAATCGTCTGTAAGCCAACCTATTGTAGGTGTACAGATTACATTATCGTGTCATCGACTGCTAAATCCTGGAGATAAAAGAGGATTAATGACGCTTTAGCCAATTGTTTTTATCGGTGTAGGAAATTAATTTTTTTGTTATCGATCTCGTCTGATCAATAAAATCAATAAGTAAAAAAAAAAACTGGAACTCAGGACGGTAGAATCAGCGCTGGGTCGTGTTGAATTGCAGATTTGCGTTTACTGTCGTATTCAGAACACGGATTATTTCCCTTGTTTAGCGGTTGTCGACCATGAAAAAGGTAAAACTTTAAGTGGTAGCTAGAATACATTTTTGAAACAGTATATCTGCGCATATATATATATATATATATATATATATATATATATATATATATATATATATATATATATATATATATATATATATATATATATATATATATATATATATATATATATATATATATATATATATATATATAATAAACACTTGTTGTCTATGAGAATTGACTTGCTTTTATACAAGCTATTTCTGATTTGTCGTTTTTATAAAGTGAAACGCTAATTCATCTAGAATATCTCTTACTTATTTTTATATAGTTGTGAAATGTATTGTTGTGAATTACCTTTGTGCAATTACGACATTTTCAAGTTCAATGAAAAGTTCCACTGATTCTAGATTTCTTGTCCATAATAAAAACACTGCTTGTTTACATAAGTAAAAAAACCAACCAACCGGATACGTTTTGCAATGGTTATTTTTAGCTCTAGTAAAAGCGTGTTACTCTGCTTGTACGTAACCAAGAGACTAGTGGGCGGGGCTTGTTTATGACGTAAGCTTGTGACAAAACGGCGGTAAGCCTTCGTGTGTATTTCTCCGGGCATAAAAGGGATAAATAAAATAGGTAAGAATAATTACAGTGTAATGGTTAGTTTATTGTCAAATTTTAAATAGACCTTTATTGGTGTGTAGGTCGTGATTCTAAATCAGACAACGGATTAGTGTGTTTGTGTGTGGTTTGTTGTGTAAAATTAGCACGCTCTAACATGCTCGGCATTTAACTTCATTACAAATCAACATACGAACTTCAAGTTTAAGTATTTAGCGATCTAAAATAATCTTTTGTATTTAACAATATGATTAAGTTGTTACTCTTTTAGATTTATCTAGGAAAATTAATGTTTATTGATCTGTATACTGAAGTGTGTACACTCCCCAGTGGCGTAGCGAGGTCGGGTGTCACCCGGTGCGGCACTTAATGGTGTCACCCCCCCCCCCCCAGAAGCGTAGCGACCCTTCCCGGGGACAAACTTTCAAATTTTCGATTTGCCCCCCCCCCCCTCAAGTTTTCGATTTGCACCCCCCCCCCTCAAACTTTCGATTTGCACCCCCCTCAAGTTTTTCTTTATATATTTTGCTATTTTTTGCCTTGGTGTCACCCCCCTAAATGGTGTCACCCGGTGTGGTCCGCACCCCCCGCCCCCCCCCCCCCCTTAGCTACGCCCCTGCACTTCCCTTTATATACCGATGTCACAGAAACAGGTGAACTCTACTCCACTTGTTCCATGGACCGTCATGTTCGAATAGAGAACTTTACTATAGTGTGAGTGTGTGTGTGTAAAAGAGGGGTGTGTATTGTTATGTGTCTAGGTGTAAAGACGTAGGAATTGCTTTATTTTGATAGGGCTACAAGCTTTAACTTCTTCAGCTTAATAGCTCAAAAACTCATTATGCGCTAATCAGTGTAATTATGTTGTCTGTGTTATAATGATACTCCTCTTCCCTATTGTTTTTGTTTTCTTTATTTCCTTTTACTAACATGTCCTTTATTTAATTTATTTTTTATGCATTTTTGTAAATAATTGACTTCAACAATGTGAATCATCAGAATATCGTAACACTTTCTATTGTAAAATACAATGGTTTTGTGCTAAAATTATTTATAAAATATGAGTTGTTTACCTATATCTAGACTGCATTATGGAGTTGCAGTGTGGAACAGCTTTTTGTCGTAGGACACACACAACAAAGGACACACACAACGTAGGACACACAACCTAGGACACACACAAACTAGGACACACACAAACTAGGACACACAAAAACTAGGACACATACAACGTAGGACACACACAACATAGGACACACACAACCTAGGACACACACAACCTAGGACACACACAACGTAGGACACACACAACCTAGGACACACACAACCTAGGACACACACAACGTAGGACACACACAACCTAGGACACACACAACGTAGGACACACACAACCTAGGACACACACAAACTAGGACACACACAAACTAGGACACACACAACCTAGGACACACACAACCTAGGACACACACAACGTAGGACACACAACGTAGGACACACACAACGTAGGACACACACAACCTAGGACACACAACCTAGGACACACAACCTAGGACACACACAAACTAGGACACACACAACGTAGGACACACACAACCTAGGACACACACAACCTAGGACACACACAAACTAGGACACACACAACCTAGGACACACACAACCTAAGACACACATAACGTAGGACACACATAAACTAGGACACACACAACGTAGGACACACACAAACTAGGACACACACAACCTAGGACACACATAACGTAGGACACATACAACGTAGGACACACACAACCTAGGACACACACAACCTCGAACGCACATAACGTAGGACACACACAACGCAGGACACACACAACCTAGGACACACACAACCTAGGACACACATAACGTAGGGCGCACTTAACGTAGGACACACACAACGCAGGACACACACAACCTAGGACACACACAACACATGGCACGGTTCATTGAACACAGAACATGCCACACTAGGTCTATCGTAAATTGTCTGTTGTTGATTCATGGCTTAGTCTTCTGTCTTCATACGTCCGCACACCACAGTGTATTGTTTCTCGTACTTTATTACATTAATAATGTGTGTACATAGGCTAGGGTACGCCAGAGGCGTAGCGAGAGGGGGGGCGTACCGCACCGGGCGACACCAATTAGTGGGGGGGTGACACCAAGGCAAAAAATAGCAAAATATATTGAGAAAAACTTGAGGGGGGGGGGGGTGCAAATCGAAAGTTTGAAAGTTTGTCCCCGGGAAGGGTCGCTACGCCTCTGGGAGTGACACCATTTAGTGCCGCACCGGGTGACACCTGACCTCGCTACGCCACTGGGGTACGCACATTGTATTTATAGGTTTTGTTACTCGTAGGCTAGGTACCCACTTTCAGTGTTTCTTTCAGACATTTGTTCAAGGGGCACTTTGAATCTTCGGGGGGGGGGGGAGGGGCGGACACTAGTAAAAAAATATTTTCTACTTCGGGGATGGGGGGGGGTGGAAGAGATGCCTTGAAGAAGTTCTGCCCACTTTGTATATTGGTTAAGATACCCACAATATAGGAAAGACCACCCACTGTGTATATATGTAAGCTAGGTACCCACAATGCAGGCTAGGGTATCCACTGTGTATATCCAGGCTAGGTACCCATAATATAAGCAAAGCTGCTTACAGGATCTGTACCGACACTATAGGCTAGAGTACCTACAGTGCATCTGTAGGCTAAGGTACTCAAACTATAGGCTAGGGCAACCACAGTGAATCTCTAGGCTAAGACACCCACAATTATCTGTAGGCTAGGTACCCACAGTATATGTTAGCGTACCCGCAGTGTATGTGTAGGCTAAGGTACCCACAATACAGGTTAGGCTTCTAACCCGAAAGACTTGAGTACGGATTCCGAAGTCCCTGAGTTCACCCAGCTCTGATGGGTACCTGACACATTTTAAAGAAAACTAAGGCGACTTGGTACTGACCACACTATCTCTTTATACGCCCAGGTAGTTTAAACAGATAAACTTTCCTCTCCATGTGTCTTTTAGCACTAACAGTGAAACATCATCACGATAATGCTACTAGAGAATCAACGCTTAAATTTAACTGTTTCACCCATTTTCTTTTCAGACATTAAGTCCAAAACAATGACGGTTCAACTAGAAATATGGTAGGGGAGAATTCGTCACGTAGTACTGCCAGCAATGGCACTGGAAGTCACAAGACTAACCGCAGATCGGACAGTAAACCCAAGCGGGCCAAGAACGTCAACCATAAAATCATCCAAGACGTCGTCTTGCACGTTCGCAGAAAACTAAAAGCGTTCAAGAAATCCCATCTGGTGAAAGGGTCGAGCTATAATTTCGAACAATGCTCAGAGTGCCTGAATAATGAGATATTGCCGGCGTGGAAGATGAGACCGGATGGAATTCACGATTTTCGACATTTTTTAAAACTCAGCCTCCGGAAAGAACTGCCGGATGAAGTAGCATCAGCGGATGAATTCCTCGATTTAACCGCCATCAGTAAAAGAGCGGAAGAGTTCGACGCGCTCATCCCAGAATGTAACGGGCAAATTTTAAACTGCTTGGAGAAATACGTCGTGAAGACTTGCATCAGTTTGAAGCAAATGACGGGTAAAGAGGTGTTGCTTTGTGTTGAAGATTACGAAAACAATATCGTGAAACACAAGGGTGATATCGAATCGAAATGGGAGGAGATTCAGACGAGCCAGAAGGAATACGATCAGATGCTGAAACCTTTCGTGGAGTTTATCCAAGAGGGGAGCAGGCACACGGAGGCCATGAGCCGTCTCAGCGATCTTTACTTGGAGCTGTGTAGGCTTATAGAAAACTGGTTGCGGGAGGATGAAGAGTTCCCAAATAAAGTGGAGGAGGAGATTGAGGTCAACCGGAAGTTGAAGGAGAATCTGAAGGAGTCACTGGTACAGGTAACGCCTGGGGATTGCAAAGGTGGGGGTAGTGGCGTAGGCAGGGGGGGGGGGTTAGGGGGGTCATACCCCCCCATAGACCCCTAGGTATATATATAAGTATGATGGGGGGTGCAAATCGAAAGTTTGAGGGGGGTGCTAATCGAAAGTTTGAGGGTGGGGGTGCAAATCGAAAGTCTGAGGGGGGGGGGGGGTGCAAATCGAAAGTTTGTCCCCGGGTAAAAATTGTAACCCCCCCCCCCCCCCTTGAGACGATCCTGGCTACGCCACTGGGTGGGGGTAATGTATAAAGCTGGTATCGCCTATAAATGCTATAACCCTCATATTATTTCAACGTTAATGCTTATGGTTAAGGTATAGGTTTGTGTTAATTTAGAGCTTAAACATGGTTGTTGGGGATATTAAAGCTAAGAGTATAGTTCCCCGTGGTACCAATAACAGATGAAGTAGAGTTCATCTATTTCTCTTACTTTGGCACACGAAAGGAACGTGTAATCACTATAATGGTGCGTCGACTTTACATTTCCTAAGTAGTCAGGAACCCAACAGACTTAAGTTGCTCTCTGCAACTTCCGGGTACCGAACTCGAGATTCTCTACTTATCAGTCATATGCTCTACCACCAGACCATACTAGAAATATAATTTGTTTGGGACGGGAATACACAGCCGGTAAGCTGTAGTTGAGGTTAGGTTACTATGAGAGGCGTCTTACATACGCTGATAAACAAAAGCACATACATGTTAAAACGGTGGTGTAACTTAAAGTTCAGAATCTGATCGTGTTGAAGGGCAATAATCCATCACAACTTTGACTTTAGCATACACCATAACGGGACACATATCTGATGAAAGCTTTGAGTAGTTTTAACACATAAAAATCATTAGGAGTTGTTCATAAATGACAACACACATTAGCTAGCGATTTTTACCCCCCTCCCCATCGTCATACACAGTGTTTCTTTCAGGCATTTTTTCTCCGGGTATGTAGGCACTTTAACTCTCAGATGTGGGGGGGGGGGGGCAGACTTCAAATTTCCGGGGAGGGGGTAGGTCGGATACTGGTTGGAGAATATATTGTGTACATCGATTATATTTCGCGTGGGGAATGGGGGGGGGGAGGCGGTAGAAGTTCTTTGGATAAATATGCAACCCCCCCCCCCCCGACCGTTTAAGAGCAAGATGTGTTTATAGACGACTCCTTAATTTAATTAGTATTCATGTCTGTTTTTTTTTCCCTAGTATATAACACAATAAGACATACAGTTACTGTGGTAGATTTGCCGCGAGTATGTCATAGAATTTTTAAAGTAACATTTGAGATTGTGATTATATAACAAAAGGAATGGAGTAGTTCTCATTTTGTTATAATTTAATATAGGGATGTGGAGGTGGACAAGAGCAACATCATATAATTTTATTATTATAACTTGTTTGCTTCACTATGTCGGTATTATCAAGTGATAAGAAGGTATCATTCTCTTACATTAAAGGAGGCGACGTAGGATTGTGAACGCTAATAGGGCTGGTAAATAGGTCAACAATCAGTTCTATGGCTCATGCAGGTTTTATTGAGCCGTAGAACTGGTTGGTGACCTACTTACCAGCCCTATTGTTTGTAAACAAGAGAAGATTTCAGATAAGACCACAGCAGTTTGGGTTTATGAGTTATGTGTGGGTAGGGGTGGTCACGTTGCTACCCCCCCCCCCCCCCACCCACTAAATTCCCCCCCCCCCCCTCATTTCCGACCAAGATTTTAAAATTAAAATCAATGCTATTCAATATTTTTGGACTGTATACAGTGTTTCTTCCATACTTTTTTCTCCGGGGGGGGGGGGGGGGGGCGGACAACAGAATAGTAAAAGTATATATTTACTATATAAATTTTATCTCGTTCGGGGCCGGTAGACTTTCTTCGGGAGGGGCTCAGCCCCCCCCCCCCCCCTACCGAAGAGATACCTGGAAGAAACTCTGACTGTATATAAGTAAGATTTTTTTTTTAAATAGCTGCTTAGCAAATATCAAACTAAGTGATAAAAATCGTGAATGTCACGGTGACTTCCCACAATTCTCAGCCATGATTAAAAAACCAACCCCTTAATCCTTCCTTTGTTTCCACACTTGTAATGCTGCCAACACATCAATCATGACAATACTCTTACAATACAGCTAGAGAACAAGAAACAAGAAAACGCCCAACACATCGCGAAACTACAAAAGAAAGAAAACAAAGCGACCCAGCACTACTACACACACCGGACTAAAAAACATCGGCTCAAGACAAAGCTTGGGTATCTGGAGAACAAAGGAGAGAGAACCGACAAAAAGATTCAAACAAAAAGGTTGTTTTTTTTTTTCTGTTGTGGTGTTTTTATGTATACGATCTTTGACAAAATCGATATGTTTCTTATCAAATATTGACACGTTTAAACAATCACGAGCTATGCATACTGAGCATACTGTGTAGGTTCAAATTGTAAACATTACGGTATATCGAAGTAGGTGAAGTAGAGTTC
Source organism: Physella acuta (assembly GCF_028476545.2). Lineage (NCBI taxonomy): Eukaryota > Metazoa > Mollusca > Gastropoda > Physidae > Physella > Physella acuta. The sequence goes on from NW_026731694.1 coordinate 683,797, forward strand.
ATCTGTTTCAATGTGCTCAGCATATGAAAGGATAGTGTGGTCAGCACTATGTCCAGCCGCCTTGATTTCCCTAACGTGAGTCAGGTACACATCAGAGCAGGGAGGAATCAGGGATGTTCTAGACTCGAGCCCGGGATCCGAACTCAAAACTTTCGGTTTAGCAGGCTAGCGCTCTACCGCTAGGCCACAATACCAAAGTTAACATAAAAAAACATGTAACCTTCAATACAAGCTAACATCCTTTTAGTTGAAACTGCATGGGTTAGTTTCTTAGATCAAGTTTTAACCGTAAAGATGGTAAATTTTGAATGTATTTTCTAATTCGTATAGTCTCATCTTGGTAATGTTTCTACCGACTACCTTTCTACTGATTTGTTTCTACTGCGGTAGCTACTAGCTATCTCTCAGCAAGGCTACCTCCAATGATATTGCTACTCAGTGTTCATGGCTTAGCTACTCGTTACCCGCTACCTGCAAGTGTCACATGTAACAAGCTTGTTAAACACTTTTCACACTCGTAACATCAAATATAAGTCAGAGTAAGTTGGACGTCGCTGAGCCCACCCAGCTCTAAATGGTACCTGACTCACGTTAGAAAAAAACCGAACAGGCTGGGCTAAAGTACTGCCTTATACATACCGAGGTCGTTGAAACAGGTGAACTCTATCTGCCCCATGTTTTGGGCACAGACTAGAGAAGATAAAAGTAAAAATAAGAGTTATGTGCCCTTTTCTGTCCCCTACTGTTGATTTGTTTAATCACAAACCACCCTCCAGCTTATATATATGTATATATATATATATATATGTATATATGTATATATATATATTATATATAAGTATTATATATATGTATTATATATATACATATATATATACATATATATAATACATATATATGTACATATATATAATACATATATATCTATATATATGTATCATATATATATATATATATATATATATATATATATATATATATATATGTATATATATGTATGTATGTATGTATATATGTATATGTATATATATATATATATATATATATATATATATATATATATATATATATATATATATATATATATATATATATATATATATGTATGTATGTATGAGACAATTTTATCAGCACTCAGGCTAAGGTATCGATTTCACTGATACATTTTTAATCTGTGTATTATTATTTTTATTTATTTTTTGTGCTGTTTCTGATGCTTTGTACACATATTAAATAAGAAATGGAACGTATGTTGTATTTATGTATTTTTAGCACTGGCATTTTTGTTAGAAGTAAGGCTGCAAACAAAAGATAGAAATGTTGTGTATCCTCTATTCCATGTTAAAGCTATGTGTAGTAACGTGTGTACTGTTGTTTCATCTCTGCTGACCTTTAACGTGTGCTTCTCGTGTGTTGCAGGGCTGAGAGAGACGGGGTCTCTGAGACCGATGCTAAAACACAGAGAGAAAAGGAAGAGGTGAGAGAAAGTCTGGCCTCTCTCGATGCCGACATTGAGAAATTAGAGAAAGAAAAAGTCGAAGTGGAAAAACAGACGGAGACATTGAAAAAACAGTTAAAGACTGAAATAGATAGAACGTATGAATATAAGGTGGGTCTGGGGATTTAGCCAAATGGGGGTGGGTCCAGTGGCGTAGCTAGGTCGGGTGTCACGCTGTGCGGCACTTCGTGATGTCACCCCCCCCCCCCCAAGAAACGAAGTATATATATATGTATATATATATATATATAAATATATTTATATATATATACATTTATATAGGCTATATGAGTGCGTCGGCCTATAATTTAAATATATGCCACATACGCGTAAATGTAAGTGTATAGGCTTTAATCACTGTAGACTTAATCGTTATGTTGTTTATCTATGGTCTGTTTATAATACAGTTGGATGTAGCATTGTTTTTTCTATAATTAGCACGTTTACGTCATGGTGTCGACCCCCCCCCCCCCCCCACTCTTGTAATAGTTGTCGATTTGTACTTAAAAGACTATTTCACTTAATTTAATCAATAATGTAACTGGCAAAAGGCATTTTTTTCTTGCACATGTTTGCAATTTTTTGCCCCGGTGTCACCCATATAAATGGTGTCACCCGGTGCGGTCCCCCCCCCCCCCCCGCTACGCCTCTGGAACTTGGGTCCAAGCGTTTAGAACACTCCACTGCAGGCTAGAAACTGTAGAGGGAATCGGGTGTGTTCAGATAGTTGTTGCTTCAGAAATTGATACTGTGTCAGTCTTTAGAGTCGCCTTAACTCGTAGAATGCTTAATTAAGTAAACACAGATTAAAATTAATGTTATAAATTAATTAGTGGTAGTGAAATTCTAAGGCGATGTAAGCATGCGAACTGTCCTTAGGTTTTCACTTATATTATCTATTCAATTATTAGTTTACTCTCGTTCTGTTTGTCTTCTGTCTAAAAATGATCTTGTTTAAAGAGTTGAAAACATCAAAGGGAAAATTAGCTCGCTAAGTGATTTCACTTTCATTGTAAACTAGCGTGACAAATCAGTATCATGCGTCGCTTTATTTTAAGGTAAAATGTACAATGAAAATTTCAATCTGGGGTTGGAGACCCCTTTTAAAATATCCTGGCCTCTTTTTATATATCACAAAAGGTGGCTTATTGTTTTGTTGTATTGGCTATCATCATATTTTCCGTTCGCGACCAAGACACAAGGGGCAGATGACGTAGAATTTATCTGTCTCAGTGACCTCGGCATATCAAGGGATAATGTAGTCAGCACTATGCCCAGCCGCCATAATTTTCCCTAACGTGAGTTAGGTACCCATCAGAGCTGGGTCGACTCAGGGATGGTCTACTGACTTGAACCCAGATTCGAACTCGCGACTAACGGATTAGCCCTACTACCGTCCCATTGTATTGGCGAGCTGTTTTTTTTGTGTGTGTGTGTGTGCGATTTAAAAGACTGAATGAAAAACATCTATGTTTGTTCAATGTTGAATGTCTGAATGAGGAAGGTTGAAATGTATGGTTGTTCAATATGAAATCGCGGAATGAGGAAGGTTGATATGGGTGAGTCAATGCCACGTTCTTGTGATATAGATATGGAGCGCGATCATTTAGATTGTTAGGCTGGCATTCTTAGTACTTTTGACATTTCTATGCCTGCATGTCTAGAATTCTCCCATTCACCTGTCGCAGGTGGAGTCAGTGACCTGCAGGCATGACAGGGAAGACATCCACAAAGAGAACCGGAAGTTGGACAGCGACATGTCATCTGTGAAGGAGAGGATCTCGGAGATCGAGCAGCAGATTCTCGTCCTGATGAAGATACGCGAGATGAAGATATCGGACGACGCCTTCAGGCGAAACATTCGAGACAAGGAGAGGCAGGACGCGGCGCTATCGAGTGAGTGGACTTCATGTCGTTTTTTATCTCTGATTTTTAAAAAAAAATGTTATTTTTCTTAACGGTTTCTGTTTCCCCCTTAGTAGAATAAAAATTAGGTTATAGATCTATGGGGTCATTCATAAATGACGTCACGCTTTTTTTGACGATTTTTACCTCCCCCCTCACCTTCCGTCACACATCGCCACAAAAAGCCAGACCCCCCCCCCCCCCACTAAAATGACGTCACACCTCAGTCTACAACCCCCTCAAAATTGCAGTTGAATTTTTCTTAAAACATCGATATTTTTCCAAAATCTTGTCTAAACTCTCAACAAAGAGTATTTTAATCAATTCCTATTACAATTTATTAAAACAGTTTTCTAAAACGCGAAATAACGGTTAAAATTAGTTTTCTAACATTGCTGTTTTATAATACAAAAGTGTAACGTCCCACCATCAGATCCACCCCCCTCCCCCTCATCACGCACCGTCACAAAATTACGGACCCACCCCTCCCCCCTACGAGTGTGACGTCATTTATGGACCCCTATTTAAAACAAACATCTCCTCAACTATATACATCGTAAATTACAATAGGGGTTGGGAATTTATAGTTTTTTTTCACAAGGCAATTTCGAGTGACATAGAAGATGAGGGCTTGTGTAAGATAAAACAGATGAATAAATTGAAAAGGTTGCTGATTATATCATCAATATAAATCATGAATAACGGCGAAATTGTGTTTCGTTTAGTAACCAGGTGTAGTGTGTAAATTGTATTTACAGCCGATATTATTGGGTTAGGAATGGAATAAGGATAAAGCGTCAATAAGGTTCAGGCAAAATAAAATAGATCAGTTATAGTACAAATGTTTTACTATTATAACATTTATTTTTGCATCAGTTTAACACATTTTTGTTGACTACTATAACATTTTCTTTTTTTTTTTGCCTACTACTGGGACAAATATTTGTTGACCACTATAACACGTACATTATTTGTTGACCACTAAAACACTTTCATTATTTTTGACTACTATAAAATTGACCTTTTTCTTTGCTTACCACTAGGACACATCAGTTGACCACTACAGCACTTACATTGTTAGTTGACCACCATAACATTATTTGTTGACCATTATAATACTTACAGTATATGTTGACCACTATATCACAATATTTGTTGACCACAATAAAACTTACATTATTTGTTGACCACCATATCACAATATTTGTTGACCATTATAACACTTATATTACTTACTGACCACTATAGCACGTCATCTAAACTTCACATAATCTATTAACCCTATGACCCCAAATTGCAGACGGCAGCCTCCATCTGAGTGAGGCCTGCCAGTTCGCAGCACCCTCTATCGGCCGCGACTGGAAGAAAGTCTACCTCTGTCTGCCCTTCACCCCGCTCCGCGAGCAAGCAAAACGCCAACACGACATCGACCTCCTGGACGACATTGGTGCACGGAGGGACATACCTGAGGGCGAGTTGGCCCTGAAGAGTCTGGGCAAATGGCAGATGTTCCACCGCAGGGGGACGGTCAGCGATCTGGTGCTGGCACTCAAAGACTCGCGGAAGTCCCAGCTGGCACAGGATGTGGAGAAAAAGTTCGGTGCCAGTGGCACGGCGTAGTGGGGGTCGCTTCAAGACATTGGCGGCTTAGCTATGTGGACATCTTTGTGTTGATCAGTGGGAAAGAAATAGAAACATTTTTCTCACAGAACCAGATCTAGTGCCAAATAACTCTTCTTCTCGCTCCTATTATATATATATATATATATATATATATATATATATATATATATATATATATATATATATATATATATATACACGTTGTCATAATTTTGGGTTTCTACTCTAGTGTCATTCTGTTGACTCAGAAAAAAAAGAATCTAAAAGTTACATTTAATTATATAAATATATATATATATATATATATATATATATATATATATATATATATATATATATATATATATATATATATATATATACGTTGTCATAATTTTGGGTTTCTACTCTAGTGTCATTCTGTTGACTGAAAAAAAAGAATCTAAAAGTTAAATTTAATTATTAATCGTTACTTAGAAATTTTTGAAATCCTTCTGACCTCCCGTGTCACAAGGTCATCTTTTTGTCAGAGACCTTAAAGCTTTCTTCTCACACAAGTATGTCGTCGTGGGAGACTGGTGATACAGATGTTAAAGATGACATACAGGTTACACATGACACGTGCGTTACAGATGACAGATGTCATAGATAACAGATGACAAAATGTAACAGAAAACAGATGTTACACATGACATAAATGTTACAGATGACAGATGTTAATAAAACACAGATGTTTCATATGACAGATGCCGCGGATGTCACAGATGACAAAGATGTTTCAGATAACCCAAATTTTACAGATGACACTAATGTTACTAATGACATAGATGTTTCAGATAACCCAAATTTTACAGATGACACTAATGTTACTAATGACAAAGATGTTTCAGATAACCCAAATTTTACAGATGACACTAATGTTACTAATGACAAAGATGTTTCAGATAACCCAAATTTTACAGATGACACTAATGTTACTAATGACAAAGATGTTTCAGATAACCCAAATTTTACAGATGACACAAATGTTACTAATGACAAAGATGTTTCAGATAACCCAAATTTTACAGATGACACTAATGTTACTAATGACAAAGATGTTTTAGATAACCCAAATTTTACAGATGACACGGATGTCATGCCATGTAATGGAGTTGTTATGAGACGCCTTTCCTGCCCACGACCACCCCCTCCCCCCACCCGTTAACACATTTCTTATGACATGATTTTACCGTCCATTCCGTGTCTTTTACCTGCTATGTAAAAATACTGTTGCCATACAAACTGTCTCCTATTTTGTATTTAAACACACTATAATCATGCATGTACAGATAGAATATGATTACATTTATGATCATGTATTTAATTACTTTGGCATGGTGTAGCCAAGTTGTTATGTTATATTTAAAATACGAAAACTAATTATGGCAAATGTATAATTATACAACCAATTTTAATAACTGATACCATATCAATAAAAATGACTGTATCCATGAAAATGTACGACTTTTCTTCATCACACTCCCTCCATAAGCTACCTGTCTACCGGGTTTTCCCCGGTAAAATGGAAAAATCTGCTACGTCGAAACATGGCTAAGTAAAATCCCTGTATTGTAACGCATATTTTAAGTTGTCCCTACAGTACATCTTTTGTAGAGCCTACACTTATAAATACGCGTTTAAGCTTTCTGTTTTAACACTTTCAACACTCTTAACTGTTCTAATTCTTTTAAACACATGTACGCTATCGGTTCTAATACTAAATTAACACTTTTAAGCAATAGATTTCAACATTCATTCAACAGTTACAAAATAAATTTTGAAAAAAAAAACACAGTATTAAACACATGTTTAATAATATTTGAACACATTATTACATACATTTCTGACAGTATTATACTATACATTAATAAACCGGGAGTGATCTCCCCTAAACTTTCTCGAATATTTTTATATAAAATAACAGGGGATGGGAACTCGGGCTATAGACATGATTTTTAATCCATTTTAAATACTTAAAGTTTTAAAAATAGAATAAAATCTCGTAGACAAATTAATTGCACACCAAGTGAACGCGAAATAAAAAAGCGCATAATAGTGCGCAATATTATTAGTACTTTTAAAATTTACATTAGTTTTTTGAGAAATCGGAAGTAGCGTAAATTACTACTTCCGGTCAACGGAAATTACTCAAAATTTAACAGAAGGTAGAGAATTAGATCTTTTACTTACATGTGAAATTTCATGTATCTATCTGAAATAGTACTCAAGTTATAGGCTTTTGAAAAATTCAAAGTAGAAAAAGTACCACTTCCGGTTGTCTGAAATCGCTCAAAAGTTGATACGGATCAACGATTTTGATATAATACTTATATATGAAATTTCATCAACCTAGCTGTAACGGTACTCAAGTTATCGTGTTTACACACGGACACACAGACACACACAAAGACATACGGACAAGATTGCAAAATTATGTTTTTCCGTATCAGTGAGGTGTAAAACGCCGAGATTTGTGAAAATCTCGATTTTTTTTTGCACGATTACAATACTTTCTCTATACTACGTATATACGAGAAAGTAAAAAACTACCAAAGCTAACACTAAAAACACTATTAAACACGTTAAAGCGACCAGTTTTAACACTCTTAAACACATAGAAGCGACCAGTTTTAACACTCTTAAAAACATAGAATCAACCTGATTTAACACTCTAAATAACTTCCATTACTAATGTGTGCTTACATTCATAAAAAAAAGTTTAACCAAACTTACGTTTTGAACCAAAATTTATACTTACCGATGTAAAAATCATCATTAAAAAAAACCAGCAATTCAATTTAGCTGTTGTTGAAATACCACTTCACCAAGCGCTTAATCGGGTGCAGTATCTTCCTCTTCATAACCTGTGACCGCATACTCAAAAACAACGCAAACAATAGTCTACTAACCTTATCGTTTTTGTGTCTGTATATTCAGTGACCAGAGAACCAATTTAGCTTGATACTGTCATTGTCTTTAGGGGTCATCCATAAATGACGTCACGCTTTTTTTGACGAATTTTACCTCCCCCCCTCCCCTCCGTCACAAATAGCCAGAACCCACCCCCCCCCCCCCATAAAATGACGTCACACCTCAGTCTACAACCCCACTCAAAATTGCAGTTGAATTTTTCTTAAAACATCGAAAAAAAATTTAAATCTAGTCTGAACTCTGTCAAAATACAGTAATTTAATCAATTCCTATTTCAAAAGTGTTCTAAAACGCGAAATAACGTCTAAAATTCGTTTTCTAACATTGCTTTTTTTATAATGCAAAAGTGTGACGTCGCACGATCTGAACCCCCCCCCCCCCTCCCCCTCATCACACACCGTCACAAAATTACGGACCTCCCTCCCCCCTACGAATGTGACGTCATTTATGGACGACCCCTTATCTGTCCGTATATTTAAAAACCACATAATTGGCAGTCATCAACTTTCCTTGGGTGTGGCATATGATTACCGTCATTTTCTGGTAACATTAACTTTATTATAACATTCCATAGCACACTCGATTGCATGCATGAATTACATCAAGAGATTCATCAGAGTTATCTTAAAACTTACACTATTCTTTGAGTCACGTCCCTTTTCTTACACTGACTTTTAAGATGTTTTATTTTTTTTAAACCTGTGTGCAGTGAAACAACGGTATATAAACCGTGATGAAACAAGGAATTTCTGCGTGCCTCTATCGACGCACAATGTTTTTTAAAGATTCATTAGACATTATCGTTAATCAATTACAAAAGCACTGCAGAACTGTACCACGTTGACAAGTAATAAACATAAACAGCACTGAACAGTGGCGTAGCGAGGTCGGGTGTCACCCCCAGAGACGTAGCGACCCTTCCTGGGGACGAACTTTGAATTTTTTCGATTTGCACCCCCTCCCCCTCAAATTTTTCTCTATATATATTACTATTTTTTGCCTTGGTGTCACCCGGTGCGGTCCGCACCCCCCGCCCCTCCCCCCCCCCCCCCGCTACGCCTCTGGCACTGAAAGAGATTGCATATACTATCAGATAGTCTCATACAATAGTTACTCCCTGAAGATCTAGGATTGTAATTTGTTTTCATTCTTTGGTAGTGATATGATAGTCGCCTGAACGTAACTTGATAATTTACATAAATAGGCCAACAACACCAAAGCATCCATTCGGTGTATATTAATTGTGTTTATTTATTATTTTTATTAATATTATCACTCTAGATTTTTTTACTTTCTCGTATATACGAAGTATAGAGAAAGTATTGTAATCGTGCACAAAAATCACTTGAAATTTTAACTATTTTCACCGTATTACACCTCAGTCCTTCATCACATCCGAAGTATAGAGGACTTATTTTAATCGGGCAAAAATTATCAATCCAGATTTATCAAAATTAAAAGGTTTTATGCGTATTCCAGTCTGAAAAACTGGGCTTTGCAATTCTGTCCGTATGTCTGTGTGTCTGTGTGTCTGTGTGTGTGTGTGTCCGTGTGTAAACACGATAACTTGAGTACCGTTACAGCTAGGTTGATGAAATTTCATATATAAGTATTTTATCAAAATCGTAGATCCGTATCAACTTTTGAGCGATTTCGGATAACCGGAAGTGGTACTTTTTCTACTTTGAATTTTTCAAAAGCCTATAACTTGAGTACTATTTCAGATAGATAAATGAAATTTGATATGTAAGTAAAAGATCTAATTCTCTACCTTCTGTCAAATTTTGAGAATTTTTCGTTGACCGGAAGTACTTATTTACGCTACTTCCGATTTCTCAAAAAACTAATGTAAATTTTAAAAGTACTAATAATATTGCGCACTATTATGCGCTTTTTTATTCGCGTTCACTTGGTGTGCAATTAATTTGTCTACGAGATTTTATTCTATTTTTAAAACTTTAAGTATTTAAAATGGATTAAAAATCATGTCTATAGCCCGAGTTCCCATCCCCTGTTATTTTTTTATATAAGAATATTCGAGAAAGTTTAGGGGAGATCACTCCCGGTTTATTTTTCTCTGTGCCACGCTGAGGGTCTGGTAATGCTTGATTCAAATGTCTAGTGTTGAATATATCGGATTGTGTCAAATAGACTATTTGTGGGAGAACTCTACTCCACCTGAAACTATGGACGGGTTTTTTTTTAAAGCCCAATGTCATTTGGATGAAGTGTAAATCTAGTTTTGGGTGGAGTGTAAATCTAGTTTTGGGTGGAGTGTAAATCTAGTTTTGGGTGGAGTGTAAATCTAGTTTTGGGTGAAGTGTAAATCTAGTTTTGTGTGGAGTGTAAATCTTGTTTTGGGTGGAGTGTAAATCTAGTTTTGGGTGGAGTGTAAATCTAGTTTTGGGTGGAGTGTAAATCTAGTTTTGGGTGGAGTGTAAATCTAGTTTTGGGTGGAGTGTAAATCTAGTTTTAGATGGAGTGTAAATCTAGTTTTGGATGAAGTGTCAATTTAGTTTTGGATGGAGTGTAAATCTAGTTTTGGATGGAGTGTAAATCTAGTTTTGGATGGAGTGTAAATCTAGTTTTGGGTGGAGTGTAAATCTAGTTTTGGATGAAGTGTCAATTTAGTTTTGGATGGAGTGTAAATCTAGTTTTGGATGGAGTGTAAATCTAGTTTTGGATGAAGTGTCAATTTAGTTTTGGATGGAGTGTAAATCTAGTTTTGGGTGGAGTGTAAATCTAGTTTTGTGTGGAGTGTAAATCTAGTTTTGGGTGGAGTGTAAATCTAGTTTTAGATGGAGTGTAAATCTAGTTTTGGATGAAGTGTCAATTTAGTTTTGGATGGAGTGTAAATCTAGTTTTGGATGGAGTGTAAATCTAGTTTTGGGTGGAGTGTAAATCTAGTTTTGGGTGGAGTGTAAATCTAGTTTTGGGTGGAGTGTAAATCTTGTTTTGGGTGGAGTGTAAATCTAGTTTTGGGTGGAGTGTCAATCTAGTTTTGGGTGGAGTGTGTAAATCTAGTTTTGGGTGGAGTGTAAATCTAGTTTTGGGTGGAGTGTAAATCTAGTTTTAGGTGGAGTGTAAATCTAGTTTTGGGTGGAGTGTAAATCTAGTTTTGGGTGGAGTGTGTAAATCTAGTTTTGGGTGGAGTGTAAATCTAGTTTTGGATGGAGTGTAAATCTGGTTTTGGGTGGAGTGTAAATTTAGTTTTGGATGGAGTGTAAATCTAGTTTTCGGTTGAGTGTAAAATTGTCTTTGGATTGAATGTAAATCTATCTTTGTAAATCTGTGAAACGTTATTGTCAAATCGGGTGTAAATCTATTGTCAGATGGAGTGTAAATTTATCGTCGGATGGAGAGTAAATCTATCGTCGGATGGAGTGTAAATTTATCGTTGGATGTAGTGTAAATATATCGTCTGATGTAGTGTAAATCTATCGTCGGCTAGAGAGTAAATCTATCGTCGGATAGAGTGTAAATCTATTGTCGGATGGAGTGTAAATCTAATAAAGACCATAACATTTCGATCAGAATTGAGAGCCCTGTCAACACCAGCCCATAACATAATATATAAGTGTATATCATATATCTCCACATATATCAAAATGATTCTGGTTAACTATGACTTCCATTTCATTTTTAGCCCACAATCTCAACATAATTTCCACATTTTTAACATGTTGTTAGGAAACTTTGTGTAGGCTAGATTAAAATATGTCAGTGAATTTGAATTGTTTTTAATGTCTTTAATTTGTTATTTAACTGTGAAAACATAATGTAATGGCGTGTTTCTTTTTGTTTGTTTTGGTTACTGAAGAGTAGCTGAAACATTCATGTCAATGGTATAGTGTTGTGGTTTTTATAGTTTGTGTTATACAATCACCAATGTTATACCACAGCCAGAGAAATGACCTGACTACGTCACAGCTAGAACACTGACCATGACATGACTTACTGACAACAGCTTGGCTGTGAGTTTTCAGTCAGTCTTTACCTGTAGCGCATGTACCTTCAGTTAGGTAATTATGCGGGTTCTCTCTTCATATCGTGGATAAGATTTCAACAAGTGAATAAACTAGGGCCACACAAGATTTAAGTGTGATATGTATAAGTGCTGGACCACGGGTCACAAATATATTTAGTGTTGGTCCACAGGCAACATTGATATATCTGAGGGTAGGGCTACAAGCCACTTTGATATATCTGAGTACTGGACCACGGGCCACTTTGATATATCTGAGTGCTGGACCACGGGCCACTGATATATCTGAGTACTGGACCACGGGCCACTTTGATATATCTGAGTGCTGGACCACGGGCCACTGATATATCTGAGTACTGGACCACGGGCCACTCTGATATATCTGAGTGCTGGACCACGGGCCACTGATATATCTGAGTACTGGACCACGGGCCACTAATATATCTGAGTGCTGGACCACGGGCCACTTTGATATATCTGAGTGCTGGACCACGGGCCACTGATATATCTGAGTACTGGACCACGGGCCACTGATATATCTGAGTGCTGGACCACGGGCCACTGATATATCTGAGTGCTGGACCACGGGCCACTTTGATATATCTAAGTGCTGGACCACGGGCCACTGATATATCTGAGTACTGGACCACGGGCCACTGATATATCTGAGTGCTGGACCACGGGCCACTGATATATCTGAGTGCTTGACCACGGGCCACTTTGATATATCTGATTGCTGGACCACGGACCACTTTGATATATCTGAGTACTGGACCACGGGCCACTTTGATATATCTGAGTACTGGACCACGGCCACTGATATATCTTGATTGTTGGACCACGGACCACTTTGATATATCTAAGCGCTGGACCTCGGGCCACTTTATATCTGAGTGCTGGACCTCGGGCCACTGATAAATCTGAGTGATGGACCACGGGCCACTTTGATATATCTAAGTGCTGGACCTCGGGCCACTGATATATCTGAGTGATGGACCACGGGCCACTTTGATATATCTAAGTGCTGGACCTCGGGTCACTTTGATATATCTGAGTGGTGAGACACGAGCCACTGATATATCTGAGTGCTGGACCACTTTGATATACCCAAGTACTGGACCACTTTGATATATCTGAGTGCTGGACCACGGGCCACTTTGATATATATAGTAGTACTGGACCACGGGTCACTGATATATCTAAGTGCTGGACCACTAATATATCTAAGTGCTGGACCACGGGTCACTGATATATCTGAGAGCTGGACCACGGACCACTAATATATCTAAGTGCTGGACCACGGGTCATTGATATATTTGAGTACTGGACCACGGGCCACTTTAATATATCTGAGAACTGGACCACGAGCCACTTTGATATATATAGTAGTACTGGACAACGGGTCACTGATATATCTGAGTGCTGGACCAAGGACCACTAATATGTCTAAGTGCTAGACCACGGGCCACTGATATATCTGAGTACTGGACCACGGGCCACTTGGATATATCTGAGTGCTGGACCACAGGCCACTTTATATCTGAGTGCTGGACCACGGGCCACTTTGATATATCTGAGTGCTGTACCACGGGCCACTTTGATATATCTAAGTGTTGGACCTCGGGTCACTTTGATATATCTAAGTGCTGGACCACGGGCCACTTTAATATATCTGAGTACTGGACCACGGGCCACTGATATATCTGAGTGCTGGACCACGGGCCACTGATATATCTGAGTGCTGGACCACGGGCCACTGATATATCTGAGTGTTGGACCTCGGGTCACTTTGATATATCTGAGTACTGGACCACGGGCCACTTTAATATATCTGAGTACTGGACCACGGGCCACTGATAAATCTAAATGCTGGACCACGGGCCACTGATATATCTGAGTGCTGGACCACTGATATATCTGAGTGCTGGACCACGGGCCACTGATATATCTGAGTACTGGACCACGGGCCACTCATAATGTACTCAAGCCACAGCTAGATAGCAATGTGATTATGAGTCAACATTATCTACTTTGATAAAACTTTGTCACAATTTTGTCAAGTCTAAATATTCATTAAATTAGCGAGCTCATTTTAGCATAAACACAAAAAGAGAAATTTGAAGCAAAGAGAACTCGAAGTACCATAGCAAATATAGAAGTTTTGGTTTAATTTCTATAAGATGACATTTTTACTCTTGGTGATGGTTCTCATATCATCATTTGGAGAGTACATTTTCCAAACATTGTTTATGATGACGTAATTTACGTAAGGCTAATTTTCATTTTGCAAATAGACCTTCGTGGATTTGATAATATTGACAGATGTTTTTACATTTTTGTTGTCGGCTTTTCTCGCAGTAAACTTATACAGCAAGTTCATTTTGAGATGTTTAAACAAAGTGTATAAATGTTAAGGTGCTCAGATATGAATTGAGCGATCAAGATAGCTGGGTTAGGGAAAATGTAATTCTTGTGATTGATTTCTAGAAGGCGGTATGTTGGTTTACGAGTTGCAGGTTCGGTTTAGCTTGAAAGTGGATTGAAGTTTGAATTTCGGAGACGGTTTAGCTTACGTATGTTGGCAGTTATTGTTGGAAGAGGTGACGCAAACGGCTTAGTTACATTCTTTGGGGTACCGACCAGTCAGCCAGAGGTAGGCGCTTGTTAGGTAAGAGAAGTTGCATTCTGGCTTAGGGTGATCGAAGCCGAAGTAAAAAAAAAAGCTGCTGTGTTTCCGAAGCTGGTGCAGTTGGGTGGTGACGTCAGCGACGTAGTCGTCGCCGATTTCGTTGGTCTCTGGCATCCGAGCATTGGCAGCGTAGGGTTCGGCGGTGTTGACGACTGGCGCGCCGGTCGATCTCATGATTGAGAGTCCAGTGAGGTTGGTGAAGAGAGTGTACATGGAGGCGAAAACCGTTTTTGTAGTGCACATGATGGCCGTGTTGACCGCGCTAAGGAAGGGTCCAATGATAAGGAAAGGCAGGGATAGTATAGGGACGACAACGTAACCTATGAAGTACACAATCGCTTTCAGAAGCGCCAGAACCACGTTGTATACGAACGAGTAAAAAACTCCCTTCGATGGTTCCTTGGCTCCGAAATGAAAAAGAGACCACAGAGATATCCTGGATGGTTCGAACCACTTGTAAATCATGACATCGAGCCCAAGTGGGACCAGGAAATAAGTTGAGAATCCTTTCCAAGCAGAGGGTATAGGACAAGCCAGTAGATTGGGTAGTAATCCAGGAACGAAACCAGCTAGGAAGAGGAGAAACAGCACGCTGGATGCGATGATGTTCCACTCTAGCAGCGTGGTAAACGTGGAGTTGAGCTCGGCTAGCGAGGATCCCTCCAGCGATTCTTTACACTTTTTCCATCGAAAAATTGGCCCTTTCGGGTCGTTGCGCCGTGCTTCTTCGATCAGAGCGATCTGGTCATCTTCTAGCACCGGGGGCGCTGGGGGCGCTGGGGGTGGCTTAGCCGCCTGCTGTTTTTGATTCATGGCATTCAGTTGTTCACGCAAAAACTCCGCTTGTTTTTCTGCTTCTCTTTTCTTTCTTTCATTTTCTAGAACTTCGGCTTTCTTTCTTTTCCTCTCAGCTAGGTACGTATCAGCGTTGCAGTTGATATTTGCCATAAAATCTTTGCTGGGCAAGAACGTTTCCTCGCCATGAGTTTTATCCTCGTTAAACAGATTCATATTAGCCTTGGAGTTTAACACTGCGTCGCTTTGAAATTCAGAAATCTGAAAATGTTTGTCGGTCTGCAGCAAATACATTTCTTCTGGTTCCCCCATGCCAAGACCCTCAGTGCTGTGGCCGAGGGGTAGGGCGTTGTGGTTGACGTTCTCAGCACGCGCGCTTTTCCCGTTAGAAACTTGGTTCTTTTTCTTATTATCACTTTTTTTAACTAGTTTATCGGCACTTTTAGGAAACTTTTCCTCGGATTTGGATTTACTTGTTTTTGTCTCTTCTGGTTTTGGGCACTGCTTCGTTTGACGCGAAAAAGTGCTTAATATTCGAGATAGGATTCCTACCGCTGGAGACGCTGGAGGTTTTGGTTTTTCAGGATAAGAAACCTCTTCGACTGTAATCTCCGGGGATTGGGGTTTCGGTAGAGCAGGTATTTCTTCCGCCGCGGTGGCACTCTTTGATATCTGGTTGTTTTGTGGTGGCTGTTGTTGTTGTTGGGTTGGTTTCGATCTGCTAGATTTAGTAATGGTTGACTTGATTTGCGTGGCACTGCCAACCTTTCGTACCTGCGTCGTACTCGAGGTTTTAGTATCAGATTTGGCTGAGGGTTTGTCTTTTGACGTGTTTTTAGACAAAATACCTTTCAAGTGTGTGGCACTACCAGATTTCTTAAGCTGCCCAGCACTGCCAGATGATTTGGCGTTTGATCCTGCACTCTTCGAGGGAGTGGACGTTAAGAATGAGGGCGGGACGTACGTCGAGCTTATTTTAAAACTAGATGGTGGTATAACCTCAGCGCTGTCCACAGGTTGTTGTGACTTGGAAATCAAGTACTGATTTACTTGCGGTCCAGACGTTTTTTCAGAGCGAGGGCGTGGCTCGTATGTATTTAAACTACCCCTGAAAGCCGAGTACTCATTATAACTCATGTAGCTATGGTCAGTCTCGCTGAGTTTTGTAGTAGAGTCTTGCTTCTTCGCTTTGAGACCCGGTTGGTTCGTATAGTTAGGCGAACCTGGTTCGAAATAGGGCATTTCCGGAGTTGCTGGTCTCCAGGGTTCGGTTTTCGTGTCGACTGGATCAACGTCACTGTACCACGGGCTGGGTAGGGCCCGGAAGGGTCTGTAGCTTGAGGCGACCTCCTCTTTGTTGCCGTACCGGGTGCTGTAGTCGATGACGGTGGTGTTTTTACAGACAGCTTGGTTCCGCTGTTGTCGCAGCACTTTCTCGGGGTCGAAGGAGGTATGCGACTGGTAGGCCGCGACTCTATTGGGGTCGTTGTTCAAGGCACGGGATATGTTGTCCGCCACAGACCCAAAGTGGGCGTTTGTCCGCTGCTCAAAACCTCTACCGGGGTTGAATTCTTTGATATTGACAGCACTGTTCGCGGAATTTGAGCTCTCCACCTTAAAAGATTTCAGTCCATGTTTCGTGTAGTTACCTCGTGATGAAGTGGTTTCTTCCACAACATTTTCTTCTTCCATTTCTTTGTCGGTAACCACTTCTTGTTTTTCAGGTTTTTTGTTCTTTTTACTCATTTCTGTTTTCTTAGCGTTAAACGCTGATGAGCGCTTATGTATGGTGTTGGCCAAACTTGTCTGAATGTTTTCTTTTGATGTGGAGCTACGCATCTTCCTCTGTGAAGCAGAGGTACGATCTATTCTTGACCCTCGATTTTCCTCTTTTACTTGAGTTGTAGAGTATTCATGCCTTGAACCTCGACTTTCGTCTTTTTGACTTGTAGAATATTCGGACCTCGAACCTCGAGTATCTTCTTTTACTTTAGCCAACGTCGGACGTGAACTGGAAGCATATTTTGTAGATGCTTTTTTAGCGAATTCCTCTCGCTTTTTAGCTAATTTCAATGCCAGTTCCTTGGTTATTTCCCTAGTGATCTTGTCGTCAGAAGCTGAAGATCTCATGCGGTATGAGCTAGGATTGGGTCTGGAGCTTGAACTGTTAGCATGGGCCTTGTATGGGTTGTATGTTTTAATGATCTCCGTGGCCTGATATGGGGTCGATCGACTTGTTTCATGTATTCCTTTGCCGTGACGGTCCCGCTGCTTAAGACCGCGACTGGCCGGTGTATAGCCATCTTCACTGGCCGAGGTATCGTTGTTATGATCCTGTTTGTTCTTGCTCAACATCCACTGCTGACGGTTGGATTCCTGTGGCTGTGGGCTCTTCCACCTGGGGCGGCCGATAAACTGTTTGGCGTGTCTCCCATCATCCCGGTCGGCCGAGGTTAACCGTTTCTTCTTCGCAAGTGAGGACTCGTGGTCTTTTCTAAGTTGTTGAAATGTTGTAAGTTTGAGATCGTTCTCCGAAAGACGTATATCATTCTCTGTGGTCGTGAACTCGGGAATATAATCCACAGAAGAAGACAGGTCTTGTCTTTCTTCCAGTTTTTCCTCTTTTTCTTTTTTCTCATTTTTCTTAGTTCTCATTTGCACCCATTTGCTAACTTTACGGTTCGTCCCGAGTGATGTTGCGCCTTCAGTTTCTTCCTCTAATTCGCCGTTCTCAGCGGCTTTAGTTGGAGGACTTCTCTTTTCTTGAAGAGTTAAGTCGTACTCGGTTGGTGGTGCCTTGCTTCTCGATTTCACTGAGATGGCGGTTGTATTTGGGCTGTTTGGGCGACCTCCGCTAGCATCAGGCGATAGGTAGTTGTCTACACTTTTATTGTTATTGGCCTCCTCTTCGTTTCTATTTTTACTTGGTGAACGTTGAGAGTTAAATGAAACGTTTTTGGTTATCGCTAAAATCGGACTACGTTTCACGCAAAGTCGTTGTTTGGGTGATTCATCATCCGGAGTTGGCATTTCAACCTCAAACCCGCAATTCTGCGCTCGCGGTACAGATTTACAAGCTCTCCAACCCCATTTCTCGTTCGGTTCAGCGTCCTCTGGTTTCTCGTTGTTTTCAGGATACGGTTGCTCGTGGTAATCCCCCGCGCTATCCTGGCTTTCGTTTTCAAAAGGGGGACTGGGTTTCTTTCCATCAGATTGCAGCATTGTCTGCAAGTACGTTAGCGCTTGGTTCTCTGAAATAAAGATTTCAGTGTCACCAATGACGTCAGTATGACCCTGTTCACCCTGTGTGTCGGCGCCAGTGCCGTTTACCTGTATGCCGTCACCGGTTGTGTTCTCACAACGGCTCCCGGCTACACCGTCCTGAATTTTACAATCGCCCGAAAAACCAGCGACTGTTTGTATATTCTGGGCCGTATCTAAACTCTGACCATTCGTTGCTAATTCTATGATCTCCTGAATCAACGAATTCCCTTGCTTCATATCGCGGTGCAGCTCCTGGGTGTGAACGATGTTCACCGCGCCCAAATGACTCCACCATTTGGTGTCGTTGAGTGGCGCCCCATCGCTGGCCACACTCCCCGCCTCCTGTGGCACCGTGTAGCTCACGTTTTGAACTGGGTATCCTTTTGAGGACACGTATCCGTCGCAGAATTCTAACGGCATTATTCTTTCCATAAACTCTTCCTGTCTGGAGTTAGAGGAAGGTGGGACAGCAGTGGGCGAGCTACGGCGCTGCAGCGCTTTCTCTTTGATTCGTTTATACTGCGTCAACTTCTGGCCGTTGGTCCTGTAGGACTCGGACGCTGAGCCCCGGCTGCTAACCTTCCAGCTGTGAGTGCTCCTTGACCTTTCGTGAACTTTTGGTACAATTTTATTATTACTATCAGGTTCTTTGTCCGATGAAGGTTTATTCATCATTGTATTACCAATGTACTTTTGAAGACCCACTAACAATTGTTTACTCTCAATAATTTTTTGAAAGCCTTTGCTGGAATCGCCGTATTCCTTGACGTTTGAGGTCTTGACGTCCTTGTTTTTCGTTTCCGGCTCTGGTTTGTAATTTCTCTGTACGTTTTGCACACCATGTTTATGATTTTCATCAGAGTCCACTTTTTTTACGGCGAGTTTCGGTGTATCCATTTTCGCGTTAGCCCTCGTGTTTTCTTTTTTATCGCCATTTTTTTTATGAAACTGGCTAAAGCTGAAGTTTTTAGGCGCGTTTTCCCCGCTCTCACCCCGTGCTGACTGTCTTTGAGTTTTCACACTGCCGAAACCTTCGTAATCTTCTTTCTCGACCAGCTTGTTTGGCTCGGTACTAGATGGCGCGACTTTTTTTTCCGTCGCTGGTTGTTTAGGTGTTTCTGGTTGCTTAGGTGTTTCTGGTTGCTTGGGTTTTTCTGTTTTCCCCGGCTTGTTGAGGATCAATGACTCCTGTAACGAACCAAAAAACACCGGGTCGGCTGTCGTAACCTGCGCCGGTCTGGGTGAGAGACGTTTCGGCGCTCTTTTGAAACGGTTTGATTTTAATACTGGTGATTTGTTTACTTTGCCGGAGTTTAACTTTGGAGGTTTAACATCTTCTTTTAACTTCTGATCAGTTTTGGAAACTTCGCTTTCGGCGTCCTCGACAACTGGACTTTCAACTTTACGAACTTCCCTTACCACAGAATTTGGACTGGGGCTTTTCCTCTGTGCCGAATGAGATTCGCGCTTATAATATTTTGATCTACTCGTCGTGCCACCTATAGATTTTCTAAAGTTAACAGGTTCCACAAAAGAAGGCGAGGAAGCCGAAATGGAAGCATGAGGTGCAGATCTCACTGGCGTTTTAGATGTCGCTAAATTCTCAGTTTCAGCATCATCTTGTCCTAAAGCTTTCTTTTTTAAAGATTCGAATATCCGTAAGCAGTGCGCGACCGTGAATGACGCCAGGGACATGCCACCAGGAAGTTCTTGATTCTCAACCGGAACTTCTAAAACTGGCGAACATTCAGATAATCGTTTAACGCATAGTTCAGACTCGCCAGACTGGCGCTTGGGATCAGTTGCCGTGTTGCCGTCGGTTGAAAAATCAAGAAACCCCGACATCGGTGAATATCTGTCGTGGGAGAGAAGTGTGACAATCGGCGATGTTTCTTTCATCGACAGTTTGAAGGCGCCTTCTAGCACGTTTGGCGCCTCTTCAGCAATCAGGTAGGTTTCTTTATCATCCGGGTCTCGCGTGAAATATATCTCTTCATCGCTGTTATTCACTTGATACGAGTTTTCAAAAATTTTCCTGCCCGTTGGTGGAGTGCGGCAGTACGTCTCTTCATCACTGCTCTCTGACTGATGCTGTACGCTCTCTGTATAATCAACATAGTTATGATTAGATGGTTCTGACTTCTCGCTTGACCAGCCGCTCCAAAAGCCAGTCCAGCTTTTCTCTGAACTGTGATAACAGCCTTCATTCTCCGAGTCTTCAGGGGGGATAAATGATGCATTGAAAGATGTGTTGACGCATTTACTTTCCCCAAGCTTCAACGCCTCCATAAGGTTGTTGTTGTTTACATACGGGTCATCGTTTGAAAGTGGACTCGATGTTTCCGACACTTGACATGGATTTTCTGAATGATAATCATCCTGTGGTCCATCCTCTACGTAAAACGCTTCGCTTTCCTTCACAGGGATAGCGTCACCTTCACCTTGATAAACGCCCTCGCTACAAATATAATCCTCTTTACAATCACATACACCCTCATCATACTGATACTCACCCTCCTCACCTTGATATGCAACCTCATCACATTGATAATCATCCTCCTTACTTTCATATCCGTCCCCTCTACCTTCCTGTTCATTGTCTTTACATTGATACTCTTCCGCACTACTTCGATTCTCAACCTCAACTTCATTGCTAATCTCATTATCCTCAGTTCGATTTTCCTCATCTAGTACTGAATCACCCTCACCCTCACATTGAACCACATCGTTCAAGTTGTTATCTGATTCATCGCCGACAATAACCACATCATCGATGTCTACATTACAAGCATCGCCATCGCCTTCATTCGTATCATCATCATCATCATCATCATCGTTGTTATTATTTCTATTACTATACGAACTATACTTCTCCATGTAGCTCAAAGATTCGTTGGATTTTTTGCCGCTTGGAGCCAGAGAATCTTTCACCGGTGCTTTACCGGAGAGATTGGTTGGGGAACAAGGGCACCCGGTATAGTAATCATTCTCTTTGCGTTCCTTGCTAACGCTTCTTTTTCGCTGTACGACGACGGGTTTCTCAACTTCACCAAAATACAACGCCGATTTAGGGGAAACGCTTCTTCGTTTCGGGCTGCTGGGTTTGGGTTCGAAAGCACAATCGCCTGTATCCGACTTAGTGCGGTTACTGCGATACATCAAATAATCTCCCTTGGGTGATTTTTCTCTTGATCTTGATCGTGAAGTCTTGGTTTCACTTTCGAAACTGGGTTTTAAATCCCCGCTGTGGTATTCAGATTCGGACCCGGAGTCATCCAGAGAAATACAACTGCAGTCAATCTCTTCGGCGTTTTCTTCACAAACTACTTCATCATCTTGGATGGCCAGGGCTTCACACGGGTCGACTTCGAGTTCTTCCTCACATTCGGCATCTTTCTTCGCTTTTTCTTCGGCCTCTTTCTTAGCTTTCTCTTCTAGACGTTTCTTCTTACAGATTAGTTCCCTGCACTGGGCTTTTTTATCGTAGCTTCTGTACTTCAAGCAGATTTTCTCTAGCTCTTCTTCAGCCAGATAGCCATCGTCTTCTGGCATTTTCTCCGCTTCTATCGCTACTAATTCCCCCTTATCGAGCTGGTCTTCATTGGACTTTTCATTCTCTTCTTCTTCTTCTTCTTCGTCGTCCTCCTCATCACATTCAACTTCCGGTACATCGCGACAAGGTCTCTTGCAAGGATCAGGTTCTTCTTCTTCTTCTTCCTCTTCTTCTTCATCTTCACATTCTTCATCTTCTTCTTCCTCATCGACGCATTCCTCTTCGTCTTCCTCTTCTTCCTCCTCCTCTGGGTCGTCTCTGCAGAATCGTTGGTTATTACACGGGTTATCTATTTCATTATTAGGCCCCACTGTGTCTCGACACGGGATGCCGGCACATGGGATACATTGCATATCACAAGTAGGCGATATCCCATAATTGTTTGCAAAGATAGTTTCACCGCGCGAGTTGGCCAGCATCTCCGCGTTCGGATTCACCACAAACTCCATGATTTCATTCAACAGTCCTTCTCTAGACAGTGTGTTATTGGCTAGTGTATTCTTCAGTTTACTTATAATGCCCTGAACGTTAAACGTATCACCTTCCATGCTAAGTTCAAATACTCACTTCAACAGCAGCAGCTGCGCCGATTCAGACATTTAAAAAGTTTTAATAGGAATTAACAAGTTCCTGAAATAGTAACAGACCCTGTCGACGTGGTTTCTAGGCAAAAAATTGATGTCTATAAAGCCGATTTGTACTTAACCCCGATGACCTCTTCCAAATAATTTTAGCCGTAAAGGCTGATGGTAAGGAACAGATCTGAAAACGTATTACCTTATTATCGAAATCCACTTTACATGTTTGCTTTTAACTACCCGGGCAACTCACCTCCCTTGTTTACTTGGCAAATTATTTCAGTTCTTCAGAATTTACCATACAACCGAAAATCTTCGCCCTGATCACTACGAGAACAATGAATGACATCATTTCCGGTCTAAGCGCGGTGCGGTTTGGTGCGAAGAAACGAAAACGTTCTTTTTACTTTTCATGCACACCGAATCGATTTGGTTGGCTGGTAATAAAAACACTGCTTTCTTTTATAACATGGATATTGTAAACAGAGCACTTTATTTAAAATAACTTTGACGTGTATTTTATAAATGAATATCGCACAAAAAAGACTTTATATGATTGAAATTTACTTTTCCGTCATTAACTGCAATTATTATTATTAGGACTTACATTTTCGACGTTATGACCGATAAATTGAAATGTTAGTATCTTTTAAAACGTTGATTTAGAGTTAGGATTAGCGGTATCCACGCGACTGTGATAAGGCTTATATTTACAAAACTATGATATTGATTTTTTTTTTAGATTAGGAAAGTGCAAACAAAACCATCTAGATCTACTAATAAAACAAAAGTCGGCTATATATTAGCCGTACCGACATAATATGGTATAGCAAGCAGTGTTTCTTCCAGACATTTTTCTCCGTGGGGGCACTTGAAATTTTCTTTCGGGGGGGGGGGGGGGTGGTGCGGTAGACTTTCTGATTAAAATATATATTTTCTATATAAATTATATAAATTTTATTTCGTTCGGGAGGCCGGTAGAATTTTTTCAGGGGGGTTTCGCGTCCCCCCCCCCTGAAGAGTTGCCTGGAAGAAACTCTGATAGCAAGTACAAAACATTAAGACGCAGATAGGGACTTGGGTTCATGTTTTTAAAAGTTTAGGGTCGAAGTAATGATATCGCCGCACCAACTATGCAAATAGTTCAAAGGTAGGCTAGGGCTAATCGACGAGAATAAACATAATTCTGTTTAAGTGGGCTACTGGGTCTTCAGAGTTTTACATTTCACAATAACAAAATTGATAGATCGATTTAAATGCTGCCCTTTCATCTGCCTTGGGACAACAACATGGCCTAAGCGGTAGAGCGCTAGGCTGGTGACCCGCAAGTCTTGTGTTCGAATCTTCTGTCCCTGAGTCCACCCAGCTCTGATGGGTACCTAGCTCATATAAGGGAAAGTAAAGACGGCTGGTCAAAGTGCTGACTACACCTTACCTTCACATGCCGAGGATAAGAAACATATGAACTCTACTTCATCTTCCCAATGGATTGCTAGGTAAAGAGGATTCTTTACTTTTTTAATGTACTTTCATCTGCCACAATGGCACAACATAAGAGAGAACTGACGTCTATCATATGACTTCAAGCCCGACCATGTCTATCATATGACTTCAAGCCTCACCATGTCTATCATATGACTTCAAGTCTCACCAAATCTATCATATGACTTCAAGTCTCACCAAATCTATCATATAACTTCAAGGCTTGACCATGTCTATCTTATGACTTCAAGGCCTGACCATGTCTATCATATGACTTCAAGCCTCACCATGTCTATCATATGACTTCAAGTCTCACCAAATCTATCATATAACTTCAAGGCTTGACCATGTCTATCATATGACTTTAAGGCTCACCATGTCTATCATATGAATTCAAGGCCTGACCATGTCTATCATATGACTTCAAGGCTCACTATGTCTATCATATGACTTTAAGGCTTGACCATGTCTATCATATGACTTCAAGGCCTGACCATGTCTATCATATGACTTCAAGGCTTGACCATGTCTATCATATGACTTCAAGGACTGACCATGTCTATCATATGACTTCAAGGCCTGACCATGTCTATCATATGACTTCAAGGCTTGACCATGTCTATCATATGACTTCAAGGCCTGACCATGTCTATCATATGACTTCAAGGCCTGACCATGTCTATCATATGACTTCAAGGACTGACCATGTCTATCATATGACTTCAAGGCCTGACCATGTCTATCATATGACTTCAAGGCCTGACCATGTCTATCATATGACTTCAAGGCCTGACCATGTCTATCATATGACTTCAAGGCCTGACCATGTCTATCATATGACTTCAAGGCTCACCATGTCTATCATATGACTTCAAGGCCTGACCATGTCTATCATATGACTTCAAGGACTGACCATGTCTATCATATGACTTCAAGGCTCACCATGTCTATCATATGACTTCAAGGCCTGACCATGTCTATCATATGACTTCAAGGACTGACCATGTCTATCATATGACTTCAAGGCTCACCATGTCTATCATATGACTTCAAGGCCTGACCATGTTTATCATATGACTTCAAGCCTCACCATGTCTATCATATGACTTCAAGGTCTGACCATGTCTATCTTATGACTTCAAGGCCTGACCATGTCTATCATATGACTTCAAGGCCTGACCATGTCTATCATATGACTTCAAGGCCTGACAATGTCTATCATATGACTTCAAGCCTCACCATGTCTATCATATGACTTCAAGGCCTGACCATGTCTATCATATGACTTCAAGGCCTGACCATGTCTATCATATGACTTCAAGGCCTGACCATGTCTATCATATGACTTCAAGGCCTCACCATGTCTATCATATGACTTCAAGGCCTGACCATGTCTATCTTATGAATTCAAGGCCTGACCATGTTTATCATATGACTTCAAGGCTCACCATGTCTATCATATGACTTCAAGGCCTGACCATGTCTATCATATGACTTCAAGGCTCACCATGTCTATCATATGACTTCAAGGTCTGACCATGTCTATCATATGACTTCAAGGCCTGACCACGTCCATCAAATGACTTCAAGGCCTGACCATGTCTATCATATGACTTCAAGGCTCACCATGTCTATCATATGACTTCAAGGCCTGACCATGTCTATCTTATGAATTCAAGGCCTGACCATGTTTATCATATGACTTCAAGGCTCACCATGTCTATCATATGACTTCAAGGCCTGACCATGTCTATCATATGACTTCAAGGCTCACCATGTCTATCATATGACTTCAAGGCCTGACCATGTCTATCATATGACTTCAAGGCCTGACCATGTCTATCATATGACTTCAAGGCCTGACCATGTCTATCATATGACTTCAATGCCTGACCATGTCCATCATATGACTTCAAGCCTCACCAAATCTATCATATGACTTCAAGGCTCACCAAATCTATCATATGACTTCAAGGCTCACCATGTCTGTCTCATACTCATATTTCAAACTAAAATGAGCATATGTTTTCTTTCTCTTTTTGTAAAATACAAAATTATTACTAAGTCATATGTTCTAACCCTCTTCTTCCTCATACAGCTCATAGTAACCCAAAAAAATACCCACAGTACCACAAATAAACACATTGAAACTTTTCATTTACGTGACGTCACATATTATTTCACTGTCCAATAGTCTGAAGATTTTTATTTCAAATTGTTTTCCATTTGGCTGAAAACAACAACAGACCCCATGTCTCATATGAAGCAAGCTAAAGAGCAAACAGTGTCATTGTACCCAGGTTTTTTAAAAAATAAACCACAAACCCTAACATACCAACCCTAACATACTGACCCTAACATATCAACCCTCGAATACCAACCAAACATACCAACCCTAACATACCAACCCTAACATAGCAACCCTAACATACCAACAAAACATACCAACCCTAACATACCAACCCTAACATACCAACTCTAACATACCAACCCTAAAATACCAACCCAAACATACCAACCCAAACATACCGACCCTAACATACCAACCCTAACATACGAACCCTAACATACCAACCCTAAAATACCAACCCTCGAATACCAACCAAACATACCACCCCTAACATACCAACCCTAACATACCAACTCTAACATACCAACCCTAAAATACCAACCCTAACATACCAACCCAAACATACCGACCCTAACATACCAACCCTAACATACCAACCCTAACATACCAACCCTGACACACCAACCCTAAAACACCAACCCTAACACACCAACCCTAACATACCAACTTTAATATACCAACTCTAACATACCAACCCTAACATACCAACCCTAACACACCAACCCTAAAACACCAACCCTAACACACCTACCCTAACATAGCAACCCTAACATACCAACCCTAACACACCTACCCTAACATACCAACCCTAACATACCAACCCTAACATACCAACCCTAACATACCAACCCTAACATACCAACCCTAACATACCAACCCTAACATACCAACCCTAACACACCAACCAAACATACCAACCAAACATACCAACCAAACATACCAACCCTAACATACCAACAAAACATACCAACCCTAACATACCAACCCTAACATACCAATGCTAACATACCAACCCTAACAAACCAACCCTAACATAAAAAATAATAACACCAGTGATGTTAGTTACAAAAACGAAAGCTTTTATATCACCCAAGTTGGATAATGTTAACAGATTGTGTGATATTTAACAGTTACTGCCCATCTCCTTCATGCTCACTGTAGTAAATTCTTACAACTGCATTGGGTCTGTCCAGTTTTAGCATCAACGAAGAGCATGGCAATCAGGCATAGAGCTCCAACTATCATGCAAGAGCCTAGACCAAAATATGAATTAATTACCCTACTGTTAATTGTAGCATGACATAGACTACTCATAGAAACAAAACAAAAAGTATTCATAAAAATTATTATTAAGACAAAATATTTTTAAAACAAAAACCCAACCTTAACCTCAATTAGGTTTTAATTGAAATCTTTTTGAGAAGCTTTATTTAATACCACATTTTTGGATATAGATGTATAGGCCTATATGTATGGTGAGAAATGAAATGTATTATGTAAAATAAATCTAGAAGTGTTTTCCCTAAAAAATGGAACAGATAAGCTAAAATCAAATTTTGTCCCTTGTCAGAAACAACATACTAAGTTAATTCTTCTTACCTCCCATAACCATAGGAAAGTCGTATGTGTGAGTCACATCATATATAAAACCTGTAAAAAAATTAACTTATTAATTTTTTTATTAATGAAACAGTGTTCTGTTGGCCCTACATTAAATTACTCATACATGAAAGTTTAAAATCTTGGTATAAAAATGTTTTAATTTCTTTAGGGGAATGGGTTACTTATAATGGTACAGACTGAAAAGTCAACTGTAGTTACTACTTACTTAATTAATTAATTGTATTATACCAGCAAGGGATTTTTTTAATCAATACTAAAATAACAATTTTAAAATTTCAGAGGTACTCTGTAAGATTTGAAAAGTGTGGGTGGATTAGGGATACTCTAATGGAACAAATGAGGGTGGGGATCACTATAAAAGACAAAAGGGTTGTGGGGTCATTTTAAAAGACAAAAGGGTTGTGGGGTCACTCTAAAAGACAAAAGGGGAGTGGGGTCACTCTAAAAGACAATAGGGTTGTGGGATCACTCTAAAAGACAAAAGGGTTGTGGGGTCACTCTAAAAGACAATAGGGTTGTGGGATCACTCTAAAAGACAAAAGGGGAGTGGGGTCACTCTAAAAGACAAAAGGGTTGTGGGGTCACTCTAAAAGACAAAAGGGTTGTGGGGTCACTCTAAAAGACAAAAGGGGAGTGGGGTCACTCTAAAAGACAATAGGGTTGTAGGATCACTCTAAAAGACAAAAGGGGAGTGGGGTCACTCTAAAAGACAATAGGGTTGTGGGATCACTCTAAAAGACAAAAGGGTTGTGGGGTCACTCTAAAAGACAAAAGGGTTGTGGGGTCACTCTAAAAGACTTACCCCTTAGTGAGGGTTCTATAATAATGTACAATTTACTTAGGATTAACAATCAAAGATTAACAATCAAAGATTACAAATCAAAGAATAAGAATTAAAATAACAACAATAATCAATTAGACATGTACTGACATAAAACACTCAACCAACCTGCGAGTATGGGTGCGGAGATAGGGAACAGGGCATTCCCCCCCCCCCCCTGGACATCCCCCCCCCTCCCCTGACATTACCCCCCGGAGTAATTACCCCCTGTCAATTACCCCCCCCCCCCCACCCAGTAGGACATTACCCCCCCTCACGGACAGGGTTAGGGCTAGGTTTAGGGCTAGGGCTAGGGTTAGGGTTAGGGTTAGGGTTAGGGTTAGAGTTTGAGTTAGGGCTAGGGTTAGGGTTAGGCTTGAACCAATGTCTAGCGTTGGTTTTGTGTGAAGTTTTAGGCTAAGGTGGATGCTTAGGTTTTTGTCTTTTTCTTAAGGTTTGGATTAAAGTAATTAAGGTAATTCCCCAGAGGTGGGGGGAAGTAAATGACAGGGGGGTAATTGCTCCAGGGGAAAATACGGGGGCGGGAAATGTCCTGGGGGTAATTTCCGGGGGGTAATGTCCTGTAGCCATGGAGATATACCCTATTCCAACAAACATGTGATTAAAATAAAACATTCCACCAACCTGCGAGTATGGGTGCAGAGATATAACCTATCCCAACAAACATGTGATTAAAATAAAACACTCAACCAACCTGCGAGTATGGGTGCAGAGATATAACCTATTCCAACAAACATGTGATTAAAATAAAACACTCAACCAACCTGTGATTATGGGTGCAGAGATATTCAAGCAAACATGTGATTAAAATTAAACATGCAACCAACCTGCGAGTATGGGTGCAGAGATGTAACCTATCCCAACAAACATGTGATTAAAATAAAACACTCAACCAACCTGCGAGTATGGGTGCAGAGATATAACCTATCCCAACAAACATGTGATTAAAATAAAACACTCAACCAACCTGTGATTATGGGTGCGGAGATATTCAAGCAAACATGTGATTAAAATTAAACATGCAACCAACCTGCGAGTATGGGTGCGGAGATATACCCTATCCCAACAAACATGTGATTAAAATAAAACACGCAACCAACCTGCGAGTATGGGTGCGGAGATATAACCTATCCCAACAAACATGTGATTAATTCCAAAAGCTATATGCAGGTCACTGACACCAGTGAGTTTGGCTAACATGGGTGAGATTAGCATGTATGCTTGTCCGTAGAACAGTGCTATTCCTGCCTGAAATGTGACATAACATATCCTGGGTTCAGTTAAAATTTGCATATATACATGCACAAAAAGATTAATGCGATCATTTACATACACTTACAGAAAGATAAATAAACATAAAAAGATGCTTATAAATATGCATGTGCACACACATGCACACACATTCAAGTATAAAGACACACTCTGTGAAACTGCATACACATACCTATGCCCATGCTCATGCACACATACACTCACACATATAAGTATACATATATAAGTAAAGATACCCACACACATATACAGATGAAAAAGGCACATAATTTTATGTTTTATCATTGGCTTCCAAAAAAACTAAGTAACACATATAGGCCTACATACATATACACATACACATACATTGATAAAAAGGCACATATTTTCATATTTTATAATCAGCCACGCACAAAAAATTTGTTACAAATATACATATACGCCTACAAGTATCTAAGCAATCACATACCTATATCTACACACATTCACAAACATGGATAAAAACTGTCATATTTTTATTTTCAGATACAAAAAAACCCCACTTTGTTACACATATGCATACATTTACAAATACAAATATAATAGCACACACATACCTATACACACACACATACATACACATGGATGAAAAAGGCAAATATATTTTCATATTTTATTATCGACTGCATAAAAACTTAGTTACACATATAGGCCTACATACATATACACATACAAGTATACAAGGACACATTTCTATACCTGCACACACACACACACACACATACAAACATACAAATGAAAAACGCACATAATTTTAAATTTTTTATATGATCAGCTCCAAAAAAAAAAAAAAAATTCCTTACCTCCATGACAAATATTCCTGGAGCTGTGATAGAGTAGACAGGTGCCAGAGCCATACACAGCCCATTCAACAGTTGCAGGATGAATGTTAAGAGAACCAGTGGTGGCTTCAGTCTACAGAGTAGAGAAAAATATACATTGTATGAATGGTGAATTGGTTAGATAAGAATAGAATTATTGACAATGACAAGCTATTACTTTTAGGTGTAGTGAAAATATGAAAACAAGCTATTAAGTGATTGTTCAATAATATATGGGTAGAAATCAAATTGGGAAATTTGTTGATATAGTCACAAAGATATTGGGGTGTGTATTGGAGGGGTATGATAAGCTTTTTCTACAGGGAAACAGTTCTCCCTGTTCACTAATACATGGAGGGGGGGGGGGGTAGTAAGATAAATAGTTTGTTGTTTTAGTTGCTATATTGGTGTATCTATGACAGGAAGACACATTACTTAGGGGCAACTTCTATGAGAGGCTAAACATATGTGACATGAGAAAATCAAATTTGTACTTGTTATTATGAACATGTGATAATTAAAATAAAATCTTTGACAGTCACTCATCATTATGAGCACTCACTAGTAAAAGAATATGTACATTCTATCACTGACATAAAAGATCTTTACTGAAGATATAAATTTTGTCAGTGAAAATAAAAATCTGTGTTGAGAATGCAGAATTTGTCAGTGAAAAAAAAGATCTGTACTGGAGATATATTTTACACAAGAATCACAACAGAGGTTACAGAAAACACATTGAACATTTAAGACTGAATTTTTGTTATCTCCCTTTAACAAAACCAAGCCAGGAATCACATTAAATTTTTAAGATAGTGTTAGTGTTTTACCTCCCCTGGGAAAGCACTCTAGAAAAACATTCATCATTAAAGCCAGTGTTAGTGTTGTGTAAGGTTTTAGCTACCATTGATGGCTTTTATGTTAAAATATCTAAGGATGAGTTGCTATATTGATTTCCAGATTTCTCTAAACAAAGATAAGTAACAGTTTTATAAGGTACAGTTCTATAAGCAGATGAAGTTCATCTGTTTATTTGGTATTTGCATAAATTAGAACTAGTTGATCTGCACATGGTCTAGTCATCTTGAAATTCCCTGATTCAAGCCGGGTACCTATTAAAGCTGAGTTTACTCTGACTCTTGCAATCCCAGTTTCCAAACACAAGAGACTTCTGATGTGGCATTATAGTGTCCTAGCTTTTGTTATCCCACTGAACTGAGTCAACAATTTAGTTGTGCCCCCTCTACCCCCCACCCCCTGAAAAGAAAAATTTGTTTTGTCTCTTTCCCCCCCCCCCCCCCCACCCCCCCCCCCCCCCCAACATAACTTGTAATCAATAAAAAATCAATTAAAAAAACCACAAGACCTGTTGAACAAAGCGCCACCTAGCAGTCTGCCGGCCATCATGACCACTCCATAGACTGTGAAGAACTCAGAGACCTGGTGCGGAGACATGCCTTTACTCCGGGCGTACGCTGGGAAGTGCACACTGTGGATGCCCACCCCAAACATAAACAACAAACTGTTGATGTTTAGTATCCACATCACCTTTGATTTGCTTAGCCTGTTTAAAAAAAGATAGATAAAAATAATCATCAAAACAACACAATGAGTATTTTAAACCAAAATTTAAACTTAAATAAGTTGAAGGACTTCCCTTCCAACACTAAAATTAAGAATGAAGAAGAAAAGTATTTTAAAATATGTTGTATCAATAGCCATGAATACAAGTTTCAAGATTTCAACAACAAAAAAAACATTTATATAAGGTGTTATGTACAGACGTCAGAAATAATATTATCTTAACATGATGTTTTATAAGACATGTAAAATATGGGGGATAAATATTGTTACCTTTAATTCCAAATTTTTATCTGGAAATAAATTTTAGCTTTTTTTTTTACTTTTGTTTAACTGTTAATTTTCTTTTCAGCAATAAGACAGTTTCAGCTATATCTTGATTTGACCTTCTAGATGTAAAAACTAAATGGTTCTTCTAAGGTGATTAAAACATTTAATGATAATTATTGACACTTTTGAAATCTTGGGTAAATCTTTAAATGAAGAATCAGACATATAGCATTGATACTTGAAAAATTGTGTAAAAAAAAATAAAATGACGCCGTACTATTTTCATGCATTAACACTTCATTATTTTAAAACAAACAGTAATGGTGTTTAAGTTTTAAACAATGTTGCCTAATTGTCTTATTGTATACTTTTTAAGTATGGTTAGAGCACAAAGGCTCTTATCAGTTAAACAAAAGTTAACTTTTCTAATACCTTTTGATTTTAGCAATAACACAGACTTCTTCTCACTTTAACCAATTTAAACTTTTTACCTTTTGATTTTGGATAAAACACAAGTGTTCTGAGTCTCCTCCTCATTGCATGCCTCCTCTTCTGGCTGCGGAGGTACAATCATGGAGCTGCCCATCACCGATGATGCCCACACCAGACTGTTGCCAAGGTAACCACTCTCAGTTGAGGTCTGTTTTCTTAGCTGCCCAAAGGTGAAGGTCTGGGAACAATTTTTTGACTGCTGCCTAACACTGGGTCTTCTGGACAGCTGACTAGCATCAGAAACACTGTCTTCATGAAAAATGTACTTCTGAGATTCTTCTATTCTAATATTGATCACACTCTTCGGTAAAAGTGTTTCGTCCACTGAGTTTTCTGGTGGGAAATTCAAATTTTTAACAGGAATCTCTAGGTCAAGGTTACTGGATATATCAATTTCTGATTGGCTACAGAATGTTAGTTTGTCGGTCTCCTCCAAATGAAGAATGGACCTGATCAAGGGTTCAAAATTTTTGGAATAATTTTGATAATCTGGTTGTTGAAATTCTGATACTCCATTACTGATCACCTCCAGGTAATTTTGATTATTTGAATGTTGATCATCTGCGACTACATTATTGCAGAACTCTGATTTCTGACATTCAGTCGTATGATATTTCTTTTCAACGAGCCTGGTATTTCTCCAAAAGCAAAGAGGAGATAAATCCAACATACTTTTTTGTTCTAATTCAGTCGGGAAAAAAGTGGCGGCGAAAACAATAACATGCAGCATGATGGCGCCGTTTAATGCCGTACAGAACCTCCAGCCATGGGAATCTATGACGTAACGGATCAGGTAGGGCAGGGACAGTAGAGCAGTGCCTGGCGCACAGAATAAAATTCCGTTGGCCAGCATTCGTTGCTTGTCGAAATAGTAGCTTACGATAACAATAACGGGGGAATAAGCCAGTCCATAGCCTACACCTGTAATAAAATAAAATATATTTACTACCAGTCATAAAACAAACGATAACATTTTGACAATATTTAGGACTATGTAACTGACTGTAATACTCTAAACATTATAAACTCAAATTATACTAGGTCTACTAATGAATGAAATGACAAATGTCTAAAAATAATAATGTCTAAAAATACTAATGTCTAAAAATATGACTGCTAATGCCTAATAGTACTTATACTTAATTGCACTAATGAGGGCCAATACAAAATATTTTCTATCATAAGCTTTGGACTTTCAATTTATTTGGACAAATACATTTTGAGATGGTATTTTTATACTGCAGAGCAAGGTTTTGTACTAAGGTAGTTATTTTATTTATATTAGAAAAAGTTTTAATCACAAGTTTTTGGATTAGGGTTAATAGCCAGGTTATTACATTTAGATGTATTTTGAAGATTGTACAATGTAAGCCCTTTTTTAACAGAGTAAACTATGATTTTGTCCCAGAGTAACTGTTTGATTTTGAACAAGTTTTGATACAATGTTTTGGTATTTTAACAAATTTAGATAAATATTAAAGATAGTGTAAAGTGTTGTAACAGAATGCTTGGGTATTTATTCTAGGGTAGATGTTAAGTTTAGAATTAGTAGGCGTTTAAGGATTTGTACTAGAGTTTATGATAGGGAATATTATAAACCTATAATACTTGGGTTAATACAATCTAAAACTAATTGGTTTTTGGTACAAGTCTTCATCTGATGTTTTTGGATTAGATTTAATATTAGAGTTAAAAGGGCCTGCAAGCTTTACAATAGTGTCTAAACATGCTATAGCCTATAAGCTACACCATGAATACTCCTATAATTAATCTCCACAAGATGACCCAAACAAAAAGTCTATACCTTAATTACAGACTACCTTTCCCTGACCTGTAACTATTGCATAATAAAACATCATGGATGCCAGTGAGTGGGACATGCTCAGGCCCAGCATGCCCAGTGAGATGAGGACCACGCCCAGAAACACTGCATATCTGGCAGATAGGAGACTGGCCACCACGCCACTTAATGGCCCTGTAGAGCAAACATACAAAGAAACTGAAGGATGGCTATGAAATATAGTATTATATGAATATATATATATATACATATTTATATGGGCCACTGGCTTTTACATACATATATATATAATATATATATATATATATATATATATATATTATATATATATATATATATATATATATATATATATATATATATATATAGGCCTATATATATATATATATATATATATATAGGCCTATATATATATATATATATATATATATATATATATATATATATATATAAATATATAAATATATATATATATATATATATATATATATATATATATATATATATATATTATATATATATGTATGTAAAAGCCAATGACCTATTTAAATATGTTCCCATATATTAAGAGACTGTTTTGAAAACTTCACCCTAGATTAATTGTCCCTAGCTATTGAGCCTCATCTGCCTACTACTAGATCTACTAAGGGTTTCAACTAGGATCTTTTTGGTTTAGCAAATGTGAACTTTACCAACCCAACCACAAAGAGCCGTTGAGACTGTCTATTCTAAATAGTCACATGGATAACAGATGTTCCACACAAACAATTCAAACAATGATTTTTTAAGAATGTGAAAGTCATACAATTCAAATTAGCCTACAAACAAATGCATCAGAAACCTACCACACCCAAGCCTCCACCAACCACAAATTAAATTTAAAAAAAAAAAAAAAACTAATACAAAAAAGTAGGCTATTACTATAGCTAAAACATATCTTTAAAATAAACAAAATTAGATCTAGATTTTCTAGATCTAGAATCTAGTAGTGGTTAGAAAATCTTTAGCTTTTGGGAGATAACTCACTAACCAAGTTTTTCAGTTGCTCTTGTCTACCCTAGCAACTTAGCAAGGGAAATTACTCAGCCAGCAAGTTTTTGACTGCTAGTGTTCTACCTAAACAAGGGAGATCACTCACCCAGCAAACACGACATGCCCAGTGCTAGAGACGTCATGGTTGAAACAATGCCCGAACCGACACCTAGGTCGTCTATGATCTCCACCTGTTTAAAAACTACAATCAGTGCTTTCAATAAAATATTTGTTTCGTACAAAGATCTGAGCTAGATGCTTAAAATAAACATATAGGGGAGCGAAGCTAATTTGTGAGGGGTTTAAAACATACCTAGTTATCTCCCATTTTACTAATAGATATAAAGTAATATAAACAAATATAAAAATCAATTACTTTTATGACTAATTTAATATCAAATTCAAATCAAAATTAAATATTATTACGTTGTTATCGAGGATGAAACCATGCGTATGTTTGAGAAAAATCGTTCACTTAGTTGAATTTCATATTAAATTAGTCATTAAAAAGTTAATTTACATTTGTATGTAGATCTATCCAGTAAAAGGAATGAGAAAAGTACATATTTAAAACCAAGAACACTGCAGAGGCGTAGACCCTTACCGGCGCCCGGGGACAAACTTTCAATTTGGCGCCCCCCTCGGGAACAAACCTTCAATTTTCAATTCCCCCCCCCCCCTTTTCAAACTTTCCATTTGCACACCCCCCCCCCTCAAACTTTCCATTTGCACCCCCCCCCTCCCATATATATATTTTTTTTATATTTATAATGCAAAACTGCACTAAAATGAGATTTTAATGTAACTAGTGTAGTTACTAAAGACTATTGATAAGAACGCAATACAGTCTGACGCAACGGGTGCAGGTGTTGTGACAGAAATAGAAACAAAAGTCTAATAATAGGATGGCACGACAGAAGTGCGGAGTTAATAGCTTTGATGAAACGAATAGAATCGATTACGAATACAAGGCGACTGGGTATTTTGGGAAGCGATATAAGGAGAGGGCAGGACAGAAGGAGACGGAACAGTTGAGAACAGAAGTTGAAGCCTGAACTGTAGATACGTGCTTTAGTTAGGAAGAACAGAGTTGAAGACTGAACTGTGGAGACGTGTTGTGATTTGTGAGAATAGGAACCATGGACTCGTGTATTCTGATGTGTGAGAACTAGTGAGGACAGTGGGGGTCAGTTGGTTCATTGTATTCTTGTGGAACATTGATGCATTGCTATGTGGAGCATTTCTATTGATTCATGTAATAAACAGATAAATGTAAACCTGCACTTCCGAGTATCTGTATTGTGGTTGATGTTGTGTGCTGGTCAAAGATAGCACAAGTAAATAGACTCGGTAACATTTGGCACTGCGAGTAAATACACTCGGTAACATTAATTTGTTTTTCCAACCTATTTTGGCGCACCCTAAGGTCGGCGCCCGGGGAAATATGTACCCCCCTGCCTCCCCCCCTTCGCTACGCCTCTGGCACACTGTCCTAATTAATTTTAGAAGGTCACCTCGTGTCAATTACACTTACCGTAATGTCGAATCAAGCCCACAAATGGGCCAATCGTAGGCCCATCCTAAATAACAAAACCTAACTGAGTTAATTAAAAAAAAATTGCCGGCCTACTAATT
Organism: Physella acuta; assembly: GCF_028476545.2. Lineage (NCBI taxonomy): Eukaryota > Metazoa > Mollusca > Gastropoda > Physidae > Physella > Physella acuta. The sequence goes on from NW_026731694.1 coordinate 721,638, forward strand.
AGATGACTTACGTGGTGCAAACCACGAGTTGGTGTTAGCTATAATGTTGTTTCCTTTATCTATGTTATCTTACAATTTTCACGTTATATTCTTTAAATATTTTCTCGCCCAAACACAGTTTCTTGCAGGAATCTCTAAGGGGGGGGGGGGGGGGGGGTGCGGTAGACATTCTTATCCCCTTATCATAACGAAAAGAATGTATATAGAAACTATATATATATATATATATATATATATATATATATATATATATATATATATATATATATATATATATACTTTTACCAGTATCCGGACCTCCCCCCCCCCTACCCCAAAAAAAACTCCGAAAATTTCAAGTGACCCAACCCTCCCCGGAGAAAAAAGTACGAAAGAAACACTTCCCAAACACCCATCAGATTTTTTTTTAAATTTTTATCCAGAAATTGAAACTAAAAACTAACTCAATAAATAATCTGAATTACTTTTTCCGACACTCAACCCGAAACAACTTTAACTCAAGAGTCTACCCTAACACTGACTATAGCCTAGCAATGAAAAGAACCATTCGCATCTGTTTCGCTGTTTCGCACTATAGACAGCTCTCTACTCACTTCCTTACAATCGTACGCCAGTAGATCAAGTTAAATAAAGATCGTGATCTGCCGAATACCGGCCCGGGGGCAGAGGCGTAGCTAGGGGGGGGGGCGGGGGGGGCGGCCGCCCCGGGCGCCGACCCTATGGGGGCGCCAAAAGGGGTGGGAAAATTTTTTTAAAGCTGATTTTATGCTGCAGTTTTGAATTATAAACTGTCTAAGTTAAGAAATATAATGGCTACACGCATTTACATACTGATTTAACTGTTTTCTATCTTGATTTCTTAATGTAAAACATATACTCTTAAGAAACAGTGACCGGCAAAACCGCTTTGAAGCTTTTCCTAGATGGGGGGGGGGCGCTTTTTCGAGACTTAAAACGGAAGAATTTACACTAGATTGTTGAGTCGATAAACGTTACCACTATTAAAAGAAACCAATTGTATTAAAACGTATTGTACGATTGTTGAACTGTAAAATACGTTAGTGACTTTTATCAAGATGGTGCAGGGGGGCGCTTTTAGGCTAAATAAAATAGCAAAATTACACAGGATTCTGAGTAAACAACCTTTAGCTCTCAGAAAGAAACGAATTGTACTGTGCATTGTATAATTGTGTAACATTTTTTAAAAAAAAGTTAGTTACGTTAAAAACCGCTCTACAAACTTTGTCCAAGATGGTTGTGATGAGTGTGTGTGGGGGTGGGGGGGGGCGCTTTTTTCGCTAACAAAAATCGCAAGTATTTGTACTGGATTGGTGAGTAGATAACTCTCTTAACACTTAGTAAAGAAACCAAGTGTATTAACGCGTAATGTACAATTTCAATAGCCAGTTTTGTTAAAAAAAAAGACGCGACTAGTTCTTTGTAAGATTCTTACGATTCTCTCAACTTCAACGTGAGAGATCAGATACTTTTGATCAGTGTTTCTTCCAGACTTTTTTCTCCGGGGGGGCACTTGAAATCTTCGGGGGGAGGGGGGAGGCGGTAAACTTTCTTCGGGGGGGGGCGGACACTGTTAAAAGTATATATTTTCTATATATAAATTATATAAATTTCATTTCGTTCGGGGGGGCGTAAAAATTTTTCCGGGGGGCTTCGCCCCCCCGAAAAGATGCCTGGAAGAAACTGTTTGCGAGAAGGCAGGGCAAATCTGCGAAATCCAAGACTACGAGCTGTTAACATCTGTTGGATTCCAGTTTGTTTTCTCTAGCTTGTTTTGTCATACCATCAACCAATCAACGAAATACCCATGTCGTATTCCAATGTGAACAATAAATATTTCTGATAACTTCTTCTTGTATGTCACTTGTGTGTCCTTACTCTAACAAACTTCGAATCCAATATGTACCATATCACAACAGAGATCGTTCAAAACTAGAACATAAAAGGCTGGTCTAAACATATTAGCGTTAGCTACAAACTACCCTCTAACACAGATCAGGCTTATTTTTTTTTACTGACATTACTAATCTTTCGCAAAAAAAGTTAAACGCATCTTAATGGGAATTAAATTGTCGTAAAGTTTTAAGGAATGAAAATCATACAATGTAATTATTAAACCTTGTCCGGACTGTAGCATACACGCTTACACACACGCTTACACACACAAATACACTCTTACCCACACACAAGCTTATATATAAACACACTATCACACACACATAATTATACACACACACACACACACACACACATATATATATATATATATATATATATATATATATATATATATATATATATATATATATATATATATATATATATATATATAAGCGGGGGGGGGGGCGCCAAATTGAAAGTTCGCCCCGGGCGCCGGGAAGGGTCGCTACGCCTCTGCCCGGGGGTCAAATCAAAGATCATTACCTGCAGAATACCGGCCCGGGGGTCAAATCAAAGATCATTACCTGCAGGATACCGGCCCGGGGGTCAAATCAAAGATCATTACCTGCAGGATACCGGCCCGGGGGTCAAATCAAAGATCATTACCTGCAGGATACCGGCCCGGGGGTCAAATCAAAGATCATTACCTGCAGGATACCGGCCCGGGGGTCAAATCAAAGATCATTACCTGCAGGATACCAGCCCAGGGTCAAATCAAAGATCATTACCTGCAGGATACCGCCCCGGGGGTCAAATCAAAGATCATTACCTGCAGGATACCGGCCCGGGGGTCAAATCAAAGATCATTACCTGCAGGATACCGGCCCGGGGGTCAAATCAAAGATCATTACCTGCAGGATACCGGCCCGGGGGTCAAATCAAAGATCATTACCTGCAGGATACCGGCCCGGGGGTCAAATCAAAGATCATTACCTGCAGAATACCGGCCCGGGGGTCAAATCAAAGATCATTACCTGCAGGATACCGGCCCGGGGGTCAAATCAAAGATCATTACCTGCAGGATACCGGCCCGGGGGTCAAATCAAAGATCATTACCTGCAGGATACCGGCCCGGGGGTCTAATCAAAGATCATTACCTGCAGGATACCAGCCCAGGGTCAAATCAAAGATCATTACCTGCAGGATACCGCCCCGGGGGTCAAATCAAAGATCATTACCTGCAGGATACCGGCCCGGGGGTCAAATCAAAGATCATTACCTGCAGGATACCGGCCCGGGGGTCAAATCAAAGATCATTACCTGCAGAATACCGGGCCGGGGGTCAAATCAAAGATCATTACCTGCAGAATACCGGCCCGGGGGTCAAATCAAAGATCATTACCTGCAGGATACCGGCCCGGGGGTCAAATCAAAGATCATTACCTGCAGGATACCGGCCCGGGGGTCAAATCAAAGATCATTACCTGTAGAATACCGGCCCGGGGGTCAAATCAAAGATCATTACCTGCAGGATACCGGCCCGGGGGTCAAATCAAAGATCATTACCTGCAAGATGCCCGCCCCTGCAGACATGAAGGTCAAGGTGAACAGGGACAACCAGCTGCTGACCAGGACAACCCAGGACCACCCCTTGTCCGTCTGACCTTGACCTCCTCCAGCCATCCTGCTCACGTGTGAGTGAAGGTCAATCAGATGTGCACGTTCAAGGCATCTGTCAAGTACAAGTTAAAGGATTAAAGATAACATAAATACAAGTTAGGATTAAATATGCTCTTACCGATAGAAGTTAGGATTAAAGGTACCCTAAATACAAATTAGGATTTTAGGTGTTATAACCAACTTTTTTCTCAAATTAAAATAAAAACTATTATTTGTTTACAGAGAAAACCACTTGCTACATCCTCGTTAGAAACAATTTTAAAACCGTATCTAGTTGACCATGCATAACGTCACGCTCCCCCCCCCCCCCGATTCCTCTCCCCGTACTTCCATCGTCGCCAAAAGTCCACCCTCCCTTTCTCTCCCCCCCCCCCCCCCCCACCCCAAGAAATGCCTGGAAAAAACTGCCCAGTACATGATTTAATGTAGGCTAGATCTATATGTAAAAAAAAATTACCATTTCATACTGTTATATATTAAAGGCTATTTGTACCAGATTAATGTTATGCTTTCCAAGACCTTATCTAATTAAATATAATAATTAAAAGTAAGATAACTTGCAACGTACAAAGTGTCTTATAATTGTTGGAAAGGTCGTACGATGATTACAAAAAAGGTTAATTAAGAATTGTGAACTTTTGACCGCAGACAATCTTCCACAAATAGGAACGATTAGTCTCGCTAGCGTAGTGTATTTCACGGCTGTCGCGAGATTTAGCACGAGATGATACGGTGTGGGAGGATGGGGGCGTGACAGTGTGACGTAACGAACATTCTTTTGTGAGTAACTATAAAGTCACTCACTCCACAGCTACCACCCCTGGGGCACATCACATGCTGATGTGTGGTACATCACATGCACGTCTTTAAAATATTGACAGTATAGGATACTTGAGCACTAGATGAATGAAGTGTATACATTAGCACTCCTTAACGACAGCACATAGGCTACTGTAGTATGGATGACATCACATATAATCTGGCACTAGATTACAAAAACATATACTGTAGTAGTGGATGACAACAACATATACTCTTGCACAAGATGATAACAACATATACTGAAGTACTAGATGATATCTACGTATACTGTAGTACTAGATGACATCTACGTATACTGTAGTACTAAACAACACTAACGTATACTGTAGTACTAGATGACATCTACGTATACTGTAGTACTAAACAACACTAACGTATACTGTAGTACTATATGACAACAACATATACTGTAGTACTAGATGACATCTACGTACACTGTAGTACTAGATGACATCTACGTATACTGTAGTACATGATGACATCTACGTATACTGTAGTACTAGATGACATCTACGTACAGAGGCGTAGCGAGGGGGGCGGGGGGGGGGGGCGGACCGCACCGGGTGACACCATTTAGGGGGGTGACACCAAGGCAAAAAAATAACAAAATATATAGAGAAAAATGATAATTCCACTTAATTAAGTGATTAATTCGAGTGTTAAATAGACTTTTAAGAGGTGCAAATCGAAAGTTTGGGGGGGGGGTGCAAATCGAAAGTTTTAGGGGTGGGTGTAAATCGAAAGTTCAAAGTTTGTCCTCGGGGAAGGGTCGCTACGCCTCTGGGGGGGGGGGGGGGGTGACACCATTAAGTGCCGCACCGGGTGACACCCGACCTCGCTACGCCACTGTCTACGTATACTGTAGTACTAGATGACAACATAGACTGTAGCACTGGATGACAACAACATATACTGTAGCACTAGATGCCAACAACATATACCGTAGCAGTTAAAGACAACATAATATACTGTAGCACCAGATGACAACACGACATAGTAAGGACGCAAAATTTTACTCCAGCATCCAAATCTACACACGTCATCACAGTTTGTCAACGCCTTCCCTTCACACACACACACACTCACACACACAAGCGCACACACAATCATTTAAATAGATCCCCTCAATCATTCCAATTACATTTGATGAACATACACTTGATTTAGGCTAGGCAATTAAACGTGAATATCGTTACAGTGTGCCCAAAGACGCAAGATTAACCTAGGGGTAATCATTGCATGACGTCACGCATTGAGAAAATGTCTATGAACCCCAACCCATCACCAAAAAATGTCAACTGCCCCCCCCCCTCCACACACACAAATTGTGACACAAATAATAGTATACATAAATGATGGTTTGTCTTTTTTTTTTTCAAAGTTGGCTTTTCTTTCTAAGATAATTACTGACCTTGGTCAAAATTGTAGAGATCGGTCAATTTATTAATTCCAGTTAATGCAAAATAACTTCGATAATAATTTTACGAAAATACTTTTCAAAATACAAATATGTGACATCACACTTACTGTCGCCCCTAACTCACGACAAAGTCCACCTACTCCCATTGAAGTCATTTGTATACCAACACCAACCCCCACCCCCCATCTATAGTAGATTACGCTATGACATGACTGTGTCGGTATGGTTAATCGATTTATAAATAAACAAACTTGCTCAGAAGAAACAGAGAAACCGAAATTCGCGCAGGTTTGTTGGCCTATCTATAGTCAGTGTTTCTTCAAGACTTTTTTCTCTCTCTCTCTCCCCCCTCCCCCCCCTCTTCGAAGAGATGTCTGGAAGAAACTGTCTATATTGATAGTTAGATATAAATAGTCAAGAACAGAAAAAAAAAAACTTACCAGTCTTTGTCTTAGTTTCATGACATCCTAAAAGAACTGTTACAGTTTCAAGTTTCTCCACTGTCGTGTTCTGTCAATCGTTTAGCTACTGATCACATTAATTGAACAGACTAGATTAAGATTACGTTCGAACGGATTAAAAATGAAATTAAAAATGAACCCAAACAACACACCGGCTGATTTAATCGTTACATCTGATGAAACGTTTCACCACTTCAAATCCTTGTTTTCGCATAATGAGGGGAGTATCCATCACAAAACAAATTAATTCAACAATAAAGAAAAAACCCAATGTTGTCATTGTTGCTACAAGCCAGCTGTTTGACCTACATTTGACAGGGGCGACAACTCTCAGAAATTGCGACACAGTAGTCGTCAAACCAAGTATCGATTACGTCGTCATTCTTGCATATTGAAGGGAGGAATTGGGGACAGGTGACGTCATTTGTTTGGGGGAACGAGGTCAACCTTGTGTGCTGTAAGGCCGGGTCAAAAAAGATGAGTGGGGCCAACAACACAAAGGAAGTCTGCCCTTATCTAAGTAACTTGTACTTTGTATTGTACTGTAGGTTGATTTTCTGTTTCATGCAGCGCTTTGATCAACGATGGGTCAACTTTTGAGGACTCATATGGACCAGAGGAGTCGCGAGGCGGGGGTGCGGACCGCACCGGGTGACACCATTTAGGAGGTGACACCAAGACGTAAACATGCAAACTGTAGAGAAAACAATGCTACACCCAGCTGTATTAACAAACGACTATCGATAAACATCATTAGTATTAAATGTGAACACCTTAAAATTTTTATCGGGGGGGGGGGGGGGTATGTCGACACCATCTGCAAAGGTTACAGAGAAAATAAAAGAGGAGGGGGTGACACCATGAGGTGCCTTACCGGATTACACCGACCTAGCGACGCCACTATGTGGACAGGAGGTGGTTGCTTGTGTGTGTGTTTTAAGATAAACATAAAACTCCTTTCAACCTGCATACAGACTGGATACCAATAGTAGCTTATTCAGTATGTTATGCAACTCAGCTAGCAATTTAATCACAGTGTTACTAACATTTACAACACCGTCCGTATTTATAAAGATTGGCAGATTTGAGTGAACGGTGAATAAAACGGTAACAAGGGCCGATAACCCAATGTTGCCCCGCGACTAACAGCCATCCACTCGAGAAAATAGTTTTCCTAGCCTAGGTTTTTTTCTTTCTTTAATTATGGGTAAAACTGTAAAACTAAAAAAAAAAATTCATAAAAAACGTTTTAATAACAAGCTTTTATGTAATGATGCACTAAAAAGTAGAAAATAAATTATAGACTACTATTTAAATAACTATAAAGAAAAGCGTTGGTCACTTTAGTATCTATTGGATACCTTTACTAATGTTAAGGAAGACACCCACGCTTTTCTTTATAGTTATTTAAATAGTAGTCTATAATTTATTTTCTACTTTTTAGTGCATCATTACATAAAAGCTTGTTATTAAAACGTTTTTTATGAATTTTTTTTTCAGTACTTTACATGTTTTATTTACAATAGAGTTACATGACTAAAAACCATTGCGCGCCTAATGAACATCACGTTCAGTAGGCGCGCAATGGTTTTTGAACGCAGCCATTACGTGATGGCGCAGCTATTGAAGGTGATGACGCGTGTGGTGTGGTTGGCTAGACATGCCTACTAATTCGGTCCAAATTTTTATTAATTCATAAAAAATTAATTAGGCATCCAATTAAGTCAAATTTAGTTTCAGATTGCATTGTCTTCATGTCTTGACCCACGTGCCAACTGTGAATCGTATCGGTCAAGTAGAACTGTCCGAATTTTCACTCCTGCGTTTCCGTCAAGACAGACTGACGACAGACAGAGGAAGTGAGTTAAATAAAAGCTTGTAACAAGCGCTTGACAAAAAATATTTTATATTTATTTTTCTTAGCACATTCCAGATCTAATACTAATTTTCTTCTTTATTGTAAATGCAGGTGCAGTGGATTTCCTCCGTTTAAGTAAAACGTGTCAGCTTGGCAGAGGCGTAGCGAGGGGGGGGGGACATATGTCCCCGGGTGCCAACCTTAGGGGGCGCCAAAATGTGTTGGAAAAATAAATTGAAAGCTTGAGGGGGGTGCAAATCGAAATCTTGATGGGGGGTGCAAATCGAAAGTTTGAGAGAGGGGGGTGCAAATCGAAAGTTTGTCCCGGGGCGCCGGGAAGGGTCGCTACGCCTCTGCAGCTTGGTATGCACTATTTAGCTTGTCGCCTCAAACTGACGCCTGATTTTCTTTCACACAAGAACAATATGCTAGGCAGTTGTTTGATTTTTAAGTGTTTCTCTCCTAGATGGAAACGGGATACTGCCACCAAGCCACATCTGCCCCGGGTTCGAACTCTCGACTTCATAGAGTCTGCAAGGGGTCATCCATAAATGACGTCACGCTTTTTACCTCCCCCCCTCCCCACGTCGTCACAAAAAGCCAGACCCCCCCCCCTAAAATCACTTCACACCTCAGCCTACGACCCCCCCTCAAAGTTGCAGTTGAATTTTTTTTAAACATCGATATCTTTCTAACATCTTGTCTAAACTATTACAATTTATTAAAACAGTTATCTAAAACGCGAAATAACGTCTAAAATTCGTTTTCTAACATTGCTTTTTTTAATGCAAAAGTGTGACGTCGCAACATCTGAAACCGCCTCCCCCCTCCCCCTCATCACAAAATTACGGACCCCCCTCCCCCCCTACGAGTGTGACGTCATTTATGGATAAACCCCTATCACACTGTGTCTCGTTCGACCATGGGCAGTGGAGCACACGTGATATTGTCATGAGATGGTGGCACATTTTCACCACACGATAAATGACTTCCAGCTTCTTTGACGACCCTTTCCCCCCCCCCCCCCACTCTTTCCACACCACTACAGCCCCTTCCCCCCCCCCCTAAAATGACGCCACTCTTCATCCTACAAAATTGCAGTTTGCGTATTTTTAAAACATCGATTTTTTTTTCCCAAAAATATTAACTGAGCTCGGTCAATATAGAGCATATTAATCAATTTATATTACGATTTACAAAAACATTTTTAAAACGCAATATAACACTTACAGCTAAAATTTAATACGTTGCATTACGTTTTAATTGAAAAAAATGTGACGTTTCTAAGCCCCTTGTCAAACAATTCGGAGCCCCCCCCCCCCTCCCTCCCAACAGTGTCACGTCATTTATAGATGACTCCTTACTTTTAACATACAAAAATGCATTCGTCACACTTTCTTAACTTCCCCCCCCCCCCCCCCGCCTAAAAATTTCAAATTCCTTACCCTGTAAGAATGTGACGTCTTTTATGCACGACCCCAAATGTATGAATGAAAACACATCCACAAGCCGTAACACAACACTATATTGAAATAGGCGGCGATCATGATGCAATATTTGTCCACAGCTCCTGAACAAATCGCGAGCATTGGCAGGCCGGATCTAGTATGGTCTCGATTCCTTCGGTCTAGGCAGCTTTCTATCGACCTTGTCGAACTGAACGGCGCCGCGCACTTTAAACCTCATTGATACGAGGTGTCGCTCTTGACGTTTCGTTTCAATTTTGTTCTGTTCCGTAGGGGTGGGGGCTTGAAATTTTAGCGGAGGAAGACACTAATTGAAAGGATTGCTTCACCCCCCCCCCCTCCCACAAAGTGTTGCCTGAAGAAAAAGATTCACTTGAGGATAGGGGGAGGAGTTTCAAACTCTTGTTGCTGTGTGCGGAGTGGGGGTCGGTTTGGGCAGGGGAAGGGGATATATGACGTAGCATGCATATTGTTAAATCTAGATCAAAATGAAAACTATATGAGAGGGGAACATGAGCTTCGTGAGGTCATTTTTTTTTTCTGCTGATGGAGGTGGCATTTTTTAAAAATACGCATTTGGTTAACTCCCGAGTTCAAATTAAGTGAGTTAAAATAGCTTGACACCATAATGGACATCTAAACTCAGTCCATTGGCCCACAGATTCCCAACTTTTTCGGGTGGTGACCCCCCATCCCCCCTTTAAAAAAAAATATTTAAGTCCACTGACACGCGACCCCCATTCAATTACAAAAATATATATATTTGTTTGGTCCAGTGTACTAGAGTAGGCGACCCCCTAACAACCCTTCTCGGCCCATAGATAGGGAACCCATGCGTTAGCCAATACTTCCTACACAAACGTGTGTTATGTAGATTCGGTGTGCTGGCTGTCACAAAAATAGAACTGTTTCTTCTTTGTCTACATGTTTTTTTTTTTCCAAACAGGTAGAGTACAGGTTGGCTTATGCCTGGCAGTGGGCGGTTGGTTGATATTGCTCAACAAAGCCATTCAGGCATGACCCGTCTGGATAGCTTTTAAAGTACATACACGCCTTTGTTTAAAGAGAGAAAAACAGCAATGCTTGAAAGGGGAAATAATTCACTCTAGTCTCAATAATAGGGTGGAAAAAAAATGTTTAAGACCATTCTTGAAAATGAGGAGTAACAAATTTGACATGAATCTTTTCAATGAATAAAAGAACGGGCACTTTAAACATTTTGTTTTGGTGCAGGGCTGATGGAGACCAACCATACAGCCTGCTCAGGGGCGTAGCGAGGGGGGGTGGTGCGAACCACACTGGGTGACACCATTTAGGGGGGTGACACCAAGGTGAAAAATAGCAAAATATATAGAGAAAAACTTGAGGCGGGGGTGCAAATCGAAAGTTTGGGAGGGGGGTGGTGCAAATCGAAAGTTTCAGGGTGGGGGGTGCAAATCGAAAACTTGAAAGTTTGTCCCCAGGAAGGGTCGCTACGCCTCTGGGGGGTGACACCATTAAGTGCCGCACCGGGTAACACCCGACCTCGCTACGCCACTGAGCCTGCTAACCATACAACTACATACACATGTTATTATTTTCAGCTTTGTACAGACTTGAGTGGTCAATTAAAAAAAAAAAGGTTCACTCAGCTGATTACTTGTTGTACTCTCTTTAAAATTTATCAGCTTTTTGTTTGTTTTCAAAATTACAATTTACAGTACTATCATTAGTTATATTCACACTGGTTTATAAACATACTACAATACAAATAAGTAAAAACAAGAAAATTGATTTTTTTTAAAGGACTTTTTAATTAATTTACAGTAATCATCAACAAAATAAAATTCGTTAATTAAAAAGAATGATTCTCTGCTGTGGAATTTTTATGTGTTAATATTTTGTTTGATTTTTTTTAATAAGCTTTACAAAAATGTTAACCATATTGATATTTAAATAAAGTGAAAAGCTAGACCAACCAGATATTAACAGTCTTTATTACAATTATTCATGATTGTTAATTATTGGTACACAAACCTTCATATTTGAATTACTTTTATTTCCAATATAACATGAGATGAAGGTATAGCTGGGTACAAACCCTAAGACTAAGAGCAATGTGAAATATTTTGGTTAATTAGCCATGTGCTCCAGCAGCTCACCACACCATCTCCATCACGGCTTGACCTAATGGCCACTGCTGACATAACTGTCACATAACCTGTGTGCTAAGACAAGAGTCAGTGCTCACTCTACAAAGGCATATTTTGGGTAAAGTTAAAAAAATTATTATAGTAAAGTAATACCAACATGTCATGAAACTAAAAATAAATTCGTTACACATTTTAAAAAAGATTATTTTACACCTAACAATCATATGATGTGAATTAATAAATGCTTAAATATTCGTCTTGTATAGGCCTAGTAAATTTTGTAAACGAAGATATTGTTAATATTATACTACCAAGTAAAGATGAGTCTTGCTGAATGACAATGATAAAACCTAAAGTTTTTTTTTAAATTATGTCACCTTAACAGCAATAAGAATTTATTTTACAACTAATATAACAAGAATTATTTTAATCTTTAGAAGAGAATTAAAATTAATAAAAAGTAATGGTATTTTAGTATTTACTTATAATTAATAAGTAGGCCTATAAATAGTGTTTTTTTTCATTAACATAAAACAAATCAGTAAAGTATACATAAAACCATATAATTTTTATGATAGAATTAGAAATAATTTAACTGTCCTGTCTTTTCCTTTTTAATCTTGCAGAACGAGTCACTTGCGCATTTCCTTGGATCATCATTCTAGCCTTTTTCTCTTCGTTGAAGCCTTTCACTTTAAGATCACTATTAGGTAGGACTTCAGTAACAAGACCTGTTAATGTAGTAATGTTATTTTCACGTACAGTAAATCTTTGCCCTGCGGAAACAACCATAGGCAGTCTTAGTAACACGCTGCCCTGAATGGCTTCACCTGGCATCAACATGGTGGTATCATCCGGAAGCTGCACACAACAGGAAATATTCCAAGTATTGCTGTACATCATTTGAATGTAATTATTAGTTATCGGACGGTCACGACCTCCTTCATTTTTTGTAAGTAAATACATGTGAGCTTTGAATGCATTACACTGAAACAAGCTATTAGGGGCGCCAGCGATCATGCCACGTTGCAGTATTTCATTTTTAACTCCGCGCAGTAGAGCACCAACATTTTCACCAGCTGCGCATTCTTTTACAGATTTATTAAACACATGTAGATCAGAAACAACTGACTTAACGAGGTTACCATAGCCAACTAGTTCTATTGGTTCTCCTTTTCGAATAATTCCACGTTTTATTGTTCCAATAGCTACTGTGCCACGTCCAGGAACACTTATCACTTTTTCAACTGGCATCATAAAAGGTTCATCTAATTTTCTTTCAGGTGTGGGAATACTTGTATCTACTGCCTGTAGTAATTCAAGAATTTTATCTCTACCAATGGGATGGTTTTCTCCTTTCAAAGCATGTAGCGCTGAACCAGACACAACACTGCATTTACTTCCATTGAAACCATACTCCTCTAGAACCTCCCTGATTTCCATCTCAACTAGCTCAACCATTTCACTGTCTACAGCATCAGCTTTGTTTATGAATACAACAATATTTTCAAGCCCGATCTGCTTAGCCAGCAATAAATGTTCTCTTGTTTGTGGCATAGTACCATCAGTAGCTGCAACAACTAAAATTGCACCATCCATCTGTGATGCCCCTGTTATCATATTTTTTACATAATCAATGTGACCTGGGCAATCTGTGTGTGCATAGTGTCTGTATGGTGTAACATACTCAACATGCGCAGAATTTATAGTTATACCTCGTTTAATTTCATCAGGGGCTTTATCAATTGCCTCATATGCAACAAATTTATTTTCATTACTGTATTTTTCTGATAATACTTTTGTTATAGCAGCGGTAAGGGTTGTTTTACCATGGTCTACATGGCCTATCGTCCCGACATTACAATGCGGCTTTTTGGGAGAAGGCGAAGATCCCGAATCATCTTTAGCTTTTGCATTAGTTGAAAAATGACGGTGCGTGTTCAGAAATTTATTTACATTGCTTTTACATAAACAAGAACAAGGAGTAAATAGCTGATCCCGTCGTAGGACATGTCTTTGGTTTAATAGGGTAATAAATGTTTTATTCCAACCCAAAGCACTTTTCATCAAGCGGGCTGCCATCTTTGTTGACCTTGACAATGAAAACTGTAGGGCTAAATCTATCTCCTTGTAAAAGAGATCACTATTATACTCTACAACATTCGACTAAAAAACAATATTTAATAATTTATTGAAATTATTTGTGGCTCATTGACATTCGCTACATTGGTTGACCTGGATATGTAAATTCTCTAATTATTTTGGTAAAACCTTAGTTTAGCGTCGGAAATTATCGGGTAATGTTTGTTGAGTTTCGGTAACTAGAGTTACGGTAAACCATGGTTTATTTGACCATTGAAATATAAATAAATTGAAAGTTGATTGTAGTAAATTAATGTTTTAATTTTTTAAGTTTAATCGACAAAAGGAAACAAGAATAAATATTATTATTCGATTTTATTTAGTACATCTATAAATTAAAAAAAACATATATTAATATAAATAATGAAGTCAAATGTAATAATTTAATGTTTTTGGCTTGCAGCGGATTTGCGACCATTAATTAATTAGATCTAGCTAGCTGCTAGGCCAAGTAAAAAAATCTAGATTACGAAACTAGTAAAAATTATTACAAAGATGTAAGAATGATTACAAAAAGAGTAAGAGTGACTGGAAACAGGGTTCGTACACTATTTTGAAAATGAAACAAGACCTTTGTAACCACACCATTATTTGTGCTTATAGTTATAGCTGAGAAACTTGGATGATATTTCGAGTCGTCCCTTTGAATCCCGGGGTCACTGTGAGGTCACAGTAGCCCTGTCTAATACGTCATATCATGAACTGTACAGTAACTTCTATTCCCCCCCTCATCCATCACCTAGCCAAACAGCACCGTCTACGTACTTGGGGTCACCGTGAGCTCATACAAGTTTAGATATCAGTGACCTTGGTTGCAATGAGGGGCGGGTTAGTCTAGCCCTAAACTTTTTCACGGTCAGTCAAGCAACAACAACAAAAAAGACAGGTCTTACACTCTTCCCCCCCCCCCTCCCCCAACGACGTAGTAACTGAGAAATCAGGTTTCATCTGCGATACCCAGCTAAAAATGTCATACCACAGTCTGTAGACCCGTCCAGACTTTTTAAAGTCGACTTTTTCCAGACTGTGTACGAACCCTGTTAAACAATGTTTAGTAGCAGAAATATTTAGAAATCTAGCTGAAAGACTTAAAAATAACTAGTTATACAAAATGAGTAATAAAGCAGTATTTAACACGCAATTAAAATAAATCTATCCAAATTTTAAACGTTCTGTATTAAAAATAAAAGATGACGCCAAATAACGTATGGTTTACAGTACTTCCGGTGAATTCCGGAAGTGTGTGACAGACTTTAGCATTGTTTTACTGTTTTTTACTGCTATACGATTCCGGAATAATAACCGACGCTAAACTAAGGTTTTACCATTATTTTTATATAACAGAGAAGAGAAAAACAAAAACAACACATGTAAAAGTATTTAAAAATACACCATAATTATGCACTAAGATTAATAAAATGTGCTCCTATAGGCTAACACTAGTTACGAGGAGATACGCTACTTCATTTATGTTTTTAAAATGTTATCGTCCTAATTAAAGTAAAAAAAAAAAAATTAATGCCCTTCATCATCTGCTTAATCCGCTACAAATTCTAGCTGTAGTGTAGGCCGTAGTAAGAACCATGTACTTTTTTTTAATTCATCATCAGTGTTTCTTTCAGACTTTTTTTTCCGGGGTGGGAGGGCGGGGTGGGAGGACCACTTGATATTTTCGGGGGCGGACTAAAATTGTCCTTTTCCGGAGGGGGTGGGGGCGGACACAGGTAAAAATATTTATTTTCTATATCAATTCCATTTTGTGGGGGGGGGGGGGGGGGGGGGGTAGACTTTTTTAGGGGGTCAGAGACCCCCCGAAAATATTGCCTGGAAGAAACTCTGTTCATCATTAATCTTGCACTTTCTTCATCGAGCGACAATTAATCAAAGATACTTTCCTTTTGGTCAGGGAGAGAAAAGGGGGAGGGGGGGGTTAAAATCTTTGTACTTATTTTTTCCCCCCTCTTTAGTAACTGAATTGTATTTGAATTAGTTAGGTCTACAATGAATCACTTTATGAGATAAACTTCCAATAGGTATTGCAAACAAGCACATACACGTCCCGGAGCTTTAAAAAAAATATCAAGTTAGCTAGACAATGCACATATAAGTAAACCAATTAAAACATGCCAGGATTGCTTTTTACACCCCCCACACAACACAATATAGGCATCGCAAATTGATAAACCACATGCACCCACAACCCCTTCATTTGGGCCCACCTTTTCTGACATGAGGCATTTTGTCGGGGCCCTTTTATCTTGGCTATTATGATACTGTCGTTTTGTCGGGGCCGTTTTGATAGATCAGACATGCAGGCGTCATAGTTTCTTACAGGCATATCTCTGTCCGTCCCTCCTCCCCCAAAGAAAGTCTCCCCCCCCCCCTCCCCGGAACGAAATGGAATTAATTTAGAAAATATATACTTTTAACAGTGTCCATCGCACCTCCCCCCAGAAAAAAGTTTGGAAGAATCACTGGTAGGCGTAAGCACTATAACCCTTTGACTCAGAGCCGGCGTTAGTAATACGCGGGGCCTAGTGCCAACCATCCGCGCGGGGCCTTTCCATTATATATATATATATATATATATATATATATATATATATATATATATATATATATATATATATATATATATATATATATATATATATATGTATATATATATATATATAGGCCTATATAATGTGATGTACACATAATAACACAAATGTTTTGGAGTTTATAAGCTAATGTCAAACTTTCCACTATAATAACAGATTTTTATCTCTCCCATGTATTAACCCAATGTTCGTAGTTTTTTTCCTTTGCTAAGATATTAAATCACTTTTGACCAGTGGCGTAGCCAGGATCGTCTCAAGGGGGGGGGTTCCAATTTTTACCCGGGGACAAACTTTCGATTTGCACCCCCCCTCATACTTTTTATATATACCGAGGGGTCTATGGGGGGGGGTTATGACCCCCCCTAACCCCCCCCTGCCTACGCCACTGCTTTTGACAGTTATGTAATTCATACCAAGTCACTTAAGAAAATTTAATCACGTGCCGAATAATTAGGAAAATAAAGTTTACAATACAGCGAACTCGGCTTGATGTATCAAAACAGTATAGACTTCAAAATGTGTTTAGAATTCATACAATATTTTAAAACCAAAAACATTATTGTCTTAATTATTGAACGGGTGAATCCTTAAGGTGACACAACATAACAACAGTTTTAACTTTCTTCCAAAAAATAAAAAAAATTCATAAAAAACGTTTTAATAACAAGCTTTTATGTAATGATGCACTAAAAAGTAGAAAATAAATTATACACTACTATTTAAATAACTATAAAGAAAAGCGTGGGTCACTTTAGTACCTAGGCCTATTGGATACCTTTACTAATATTCGAGAAGAGACACACGCTTTTCTTTATAGTTATTTAAATAGTAGTGTATAATTTATTTTCTACTTTTTAGTGCATCATTACATAAAAGCTTGTTATTAAAACGTTTTTTATGAATTTTTTTTTTAGTACTTTACATGTTTTATTTACAATAGTGTTACATGACTAAAAACCATTGCGCGTCTATTGAACGTGATGGCGCGCCTACTGAAGGTGATGGCGCAGCTATTGAATGTGATGACGCGTGTGGTGTGGTTGGATAGACATGCCTATTGATTCGGTCCAAATTTTAATTAATTCATAAAAAATTAATTAGGCATCCAATTAAGTCAAATTTAGTTTCAGATTGCATTGTCTTCATGTCTTGACCCACGTGCCAAGTGTGAATCGTATCGGTCAAGTAGAAGTTTCCGAATTGTCACTCCTGCGTTTCGGTCTAGACTGACGACTGACGACTGGCGACTGACGAGGAAGTGAGTTAAATAAAAGCTTGTAATAATAAATCACTCTGTGTATTGCCGCCTGATATAGATCCTAAGGCGCCCCCCCCCCCCTCGTCGCCCTCCTCCCACCCCTCTGCACGCAACTGAATGTTAATTTTGTTATACCGGCCTACATATAGAGTTTCTTCCAGGCATCTCTTCGGGGGGGGGGGGGACAAGCCCCCCCCCCCCCGAAAACGAAATGAAATTTATATAATTTATATAGAAAATATATACTTTTAACAGTGTCCGCCCCCCCCCCCGAAGAAAATCTACCGCCCCCCCCCCCTCGAAAATTTCAAGTGCCCCTCCCCCTTCCCGGAGAAAAAAGTCTGGAAGAAACACTGTACATATACGACATTATACGACATCTACAACAAGAAAATCAGGACTAGAGTTCATCAGGTCACTAACTGTCTACTACAGGCATCCCGTCTGCTCACTAAAAGGACGTCTTCATGGGTCCGCATACAATAGGGTATCTCTTTACGTCGTGGGCTAATTCTCGACCGCCATCTCCAGTCAGCTCAGGTCAAATGCCAGGCGACCGTACCCTACACAAAGGGGAGGTGTGACACTATTTTTGTATCGAATTACGGCCTGTCCCAGTTCAGGTGGGACTCACCAACATCAACCGTGGCCTCGGTTATAACAATCAACAACGTCGGCATTCGACCATTTAGTTTTTTTTCCAATTGAATTCAGCAACACTTTTTTTAAGTTTACGAATTCATTCAGATAACAATGACATTGCTGAAGCGCGGGGCCCCTTCAAGCGCGGGGCCTATGGCGACCGCCCCGTTCGCCACCCCCTAACGCCGGCTCTGCTTTGACTCCACGGTCCCCTGACCCTGCCGTAGTGAATGCAAATGTGTGTTCAAGCTTGAAATGTGACCGGGCAAGTCCTTGAAATAAACGTGTTCGGTGTTTTCCAAGAAAGTCAGCGAGCTAGGTCCTGGCGTGTAACGTCTTCATTTAAAAAATGTACACACCCGTGTGTTCTATATTGCCTAGCGTTTAAAGGCCTGTAAAATTATTTCATGGGTCGTTCATAAATGCCCTCACACTCAAGGTAGACTTGTGATGATGGTGAGAAGTAGAGGTAACTCTCGTTGAAATAACGTGACATCGTATTTGGATGCCCCCCCCCTCACACAAAAACGGTAATCAACATACCCAAAGACGTTTACACCGTATATTAATTCCTAAACCACTCTTATCAACAGAATTTTTTTTTTTTTTTTTGCATACAAATTTGAGGTATTGGATACAATACGATAAGAATGGTTTTGTTTTTCAATTAGATGGTGAATGTGCATAGATCTAGGTCTTTTATCACATCTGAAATACAGCTCGTAGGGGTCATCCATAAATGACGTCACGCTTTTTTGGACGATGTTTACCCCCCCCCCCTCCTCTCCGTCACACATGGTCACAAAAAGCCAGACCCCCCTAAAATGACGTCACACCTCAGCCTACAATCCCCCTCAAAATTGCAGTTGAAGTTTTTCTGCTGAACTCTGTCAAAATAGAGTATTTTAATCAATTCCCATTTCAATTTATTAAATCAGTTTTCTAAAACGCGAAATAACGTCTAAAATTCGTTTTCTAACATTGCTTTTTTATAATGCAAAAGTGTGACGTAGCACCATCTGAACCCCCCCCCCCCCTTCCACATCGTCACAAAATTACGGACCCCCCTCCCACATGTGAGTGTGACGTCATTTATGGACGACCCCTTAATTATGCAGCTATTGACTTCTAGATCAACAATTTCTAAACTCATTCCATATACTCTATAGGCCTATATATCATGTATTAAAATATATTTCTCCTTTTGTAATATTAGTATAAACATAATTCTTTTGGGTAGAAACTTTGAGGTTCAGATTGCTAAAGGTCTAACAATTGTGAAAAATCCATCATGGAAAGAAAACAATATATTATGGGATAGTCAATGCATTCCTAATTTTAACTTAAATGGACCCACAACATTGTTTAAAATTATTTTAAAAAATGAAACAAATATTAAAGTGTTGGTAATACAAAGAACAATAACAACCAAGATATTCATTTACAAGTTTTATTTATTCTAAGATAAAGATTCATAAACTGCTACCGTTGATATACATTTTCACTCTTTGCTTACCATAATTATTATAATAAGAGTAGCAAAAATTAAATTGACATGGAGTAATATGACAAGGAATACAAAAATGTACTCAACACTTGAAAAGTTACAGGAAAAAATAAACCGGGAGTGATCTCCCCTAAACTTTCTCGAATATTCTTATATAGCACTGCGGGAGATGGGAACTCAGGTTATAGACATGGTTTTTAATCCATTTTTAATTACTTGAACTTCTTAAAATAGAATAGACTCTCATCGAAAAAAAGAATTGCGCACCAAGTGAACGCCAAACAATCTGTGAATAATAGTGCACAATATTATTAGTACTTTATAAATTCATTTTTTTTTTAGAAATATCGCAAAAAGCGTAAATTACTACTTCCGGTCAACGGAAATTACTCAAAGTTTGACAGGAGGTAGAAAAAATTAGATCTTTTTCTTATATGTGAAATTTCATTTATCTATCTGAAACAGGCTTTTGAAAAACTAAAAGTAGAACAAGTCCCACTTCCGGTTATCGGAAATCGCTGAAAAGTTGATACAGAACTACAAATTTTATATAACTTATATATGAAATTTCATCTACCTAGCTGTAATGGTACTCAAGTTATCCTGTTTACAAACATACACACACAAGGACAGAATTGCATAGTCTGCAGAGTTCAGTTTTTCCGTCTCGATTACGCGTAAAGCGTGGAAATTTTGAAAAATTGGGATTTAGAATTTTTGCCTGATTAAAATAAGTCCCCTATACTCCTTATATGAGGAAGTACTGAGAAGTAAAATGGTGAAAACTCAAAATTTCATGTGATTTTTGTGCACGATTACAATACTTTCACTATACTCTGTATACGAGAAAGTAAAAAAGTGCTATTTACAGAGATAAATTGTAATGACCCATGTTAAGTAGTGTATGGTTGTTTACTTTCTATGTTTACTGTAGCAAATCCTATGAATGGTGGCAATGACATAAGTGATATCCCTGATTTAGATTAAATAGAGAGACTTAAAATGAGGTGATGGAAAAAAAATTGCAGTGAAGTAGTTACATTTCAGACCAGATGGCACATCTGGAAAATGAAGTAGAGTTAATCTATGCATCAGATGAAATGATGGTTGGGTTAGCACAATGCCGAGCTACTTTATTTCTTCTGATTTGGGTACGGTACCCATCAGAGTTGAGTGCACTAATAGACATTCTAAAACCTCAAGAATCTGAACTATAGGGTTGTAATCAATTTATTAGATCAAAGGGTAAACTTTAACACAATAACATGTAAAGTAAAAAGTTTAGTTTGGTATGCTGTACTGATGATGAAGAAAACAAATCTTAACATAAAAATACATGTGTGACTGTATATTTGCCATGTATAAGTATTTGTACTTTCGGGCTGATTTTTGGGGATAATGTGTTTTTAAAAAATATCTTGTCAATCTTAGAATGTTTTTTTACCGTTAAAAGACAAGATTTAAGTACACATTTTTTAATGAAAATTTGTAAAAAAAAAAAAGGTTAGACAGGCACTTCATAAAAAATTGATGGCAATTATCATTATTATGGGAATTAAATAATTTTTCAAATAGTCAGAATTGCATGCTTTGCTTTACATACAATAAAATCAGCATAATGTGATACAAGATATGCTTATTGACTGAGCAAAAAGCTATTATTAAAAGTTTTTATGACAAAGATTTACACACTGATAGTAACAAGCAAATTGTTTTAATACAAATAGTTATCTACTGGTGCTACACAACATCACAACAACATTAATCAAAGCAACAATGACAATGTTCAGTATTTGGTTACACTACAATCTCATTAACTTTACAAATACATGGTACATAAAAAAATACAATACTAATACCTTACTGAAATAAACAAAAAGACGCCTGCATGTCTAGTTTTTAGTTAAAATGTATCTTTCTCTTAATCGTGAATGCATTTTTTTTAATCTGATGAGGGACTCAGAAGGTAAAAAATTAAATGGTTGTAGAATCTAGTTATGTTTAACAATAACAGTAAATACATCTGAAGTTGAACAGTTTTTGTTACAACTTGAAGCTTACAAACTGATTAGCACCATACAAACTATACACTGATTACATGGGATGGCATTAACAAACAGTGTAAGAGTACATGCTTGCGAACCCAAGAATCTTAAATTTAGATCTGTGTTTTAACCACAACAAGGTGTGAAGTGTACCAGACCATGGAAAGTAAAAATGACTGGGGATAACACTGACTTCATAATCCTTTCATATATCGTCATTTGCGGAAACAAATGATTTCTACTTCTATATTTATTTATATATGTAACATATATTTTATGTGTAATTACATACATTTTTCTAAAAGCACAATAAAAAAATAAACTTTTACAAGTTTATTAACTTTTTAATATTCATCATAAAACCTACATGTTAACAACTGATTCACATCACAACTTGCCGTACCTAGAGCTCATGTAAGTACCGTCCCAACTACCGAGAAGTTTGGGTGCTTCTGGGGTGGACAACAATTTATTTTTACTCTCAGCAGCAACCAGCTTAGGGTTTTCAGGAGGCAAAACATGGTCAGATATTTTCTTACTGGACATGGGCGGCTTGGGTGGAGAGAGTTTAGGCCTAGTCATGCCTAAATTTAATGGGGGAGTGGGCATGAAGTTTTCTTTCATCTTAGTTTGGTAGGAGAAGTAGCTGGTAAAATCCTGGGTTGGAGGTTCAGGTGTCTGTGGTTTACACAACACTCTGGCAGAGTTAATATCTTGTTCTGCAGTATTTTCCCTTAAGGGCTTCAGTTTAAACCCAGGCGTTGCCAACAGTTTAGGTGTTTCAGGCATTGCAGGAGTTGGTCTTACATTGTATGGGGTGAAGATTTCTTTTGGTTCTTCTCTTCTGGTTTCCTCAAAATTGTGTTTAGTTTGAGAAAAGTCTGCGACTGTAATGTCTCTTTCCTGATTAAAGGGGACACCATGTTTAATGATGAAGATTGTGCTCTCTGATAAACTACTGTAATAATCCTCAAGTTTTGGAGTCTTTAGTTTGCTTTGCTCAGCTGACTGTCTTTGCTCAGAGGGCAGCGGAGTTGAAGGCAATTTCTCAGCAGAATTACCAGCATCATCTTCACTAGCACCATTATCAGGACTCACTTCACATTGTTCACAAGGGTCATCTGTTGGTTTTGTGTAGCCGTAGTCTTCAAGAAAAGATTCAATTTCTTCAAATCGAGATTTCTGGGCGTCCAGGACATTTTTCATCAGCTCCCCAATTTTCACTAACTTCATTCTTTCTTGATTTAATTCTTCATTTTTGGTTTTGATGGCCTGCATCATAACACCCATGTCTTTTTTTGTGTGCAGAAGAAACGTAACAGCTTCTGCGTGCTCCTCAGACGACGGTTCATTTTTATTTTTATGAGATGAACTCTGAAGTGCCTGTTGTAAAAACTCGACACCGCTATCAACTTCCACAGCAAGGTGACGTAATTGGGAAAAAAATGACCTTGTCGACTTTTTATCTGATTCTTTTGTATCTCCACCACTTTTTGATTTCGTGGGACCTAAAAAGAAGCAATTAAAAGAATTATTAACTTAATGAATTAAATTAGTACGGCTCAAAGAATATAAGTTTACATTTGGTTTTTTTTTACATAGTAGAGTTGAGTTAAGCTTATAACATTATAACCACAAAATGAGAGATAATTATATTCAATGTTAGAGGGTAGATAATGCAAGAAGTCACAAAGAAATAAGTGAAAACCTCTGGAAATAAGCGATCATTTATCATATTTTTTTGCCTTGTGTAATCTTATACTTATACTGACTTGTATACCATCTTGTTAAGTGCAGATATGTCTGTTACTCCACTGGAGATACAGATAAGTCAAGTGATATATAATATTATATATAGATTATAGATCTAGGCCTAGATATAGATCTATATATATAATAAAGGCCGATGCTAGCCGGAATAAGATACCCATGCGATACGCATGCGCAATGGAGAGAAACTACGACTTGCCTTCGCGGTGACTGTGATGTTTTCGATGGTACTGCGCATGCGTGTGTTTACAACCGCAGAACCATAACACCAACCCTTATCCTATCCCTAATCCTACCCCTAACCCTAGCCATAGGTCACTGCGCATGCGCAGAGCTATCCTTTGCCGACTAAGTGGAGACATTGGGGAGAAAAATCTTCTTCCGAGTAGTCACTTCGTATAATAAATATTAAAATACTAAAATAGGTCTCTCACTCTTCATCTCTTCTTCATTCAATATTTCATTATAATTATTAATTAGTTAATTAGGCCTATATTAATATTTATTTAGTATTAGGTAGTAGACTATTAGTTTTAGTTAGTTCTAGAACTAGAAATACTACTCTAGGGTTAGGGTTACTCTAGATTCTTGTTAGTATAAGTATAGTTAGATCTAGATTATTCTAGATCTAGATCTAGTCTAGATCTTTTGTCTTTTAGTTTTAGTTTGAACTTTTTACTAATTTTTACGCCACGCCAAAGTTACAGTTACGCGGCTAAGGCCTTTTTAGTTTTTAGTCTAGCTCTAGGTAGGCTACTTCACATTTAGTTTAGATCTACTTACCCAATTTAGATTTTTCCATTCTATTTTAAATAGATTCTAGGTTAATCAAAACAGATCAAGGAATCTAATTTTAGACAGAGGTGGCTAAAAAAACACTGCCATTTGTTTTAAACTTTTGTAAATCCCGGTCACTGTAAAATCGTCACTCTTCACTACTGAAAATTATAGACGTCTAATTTCAAGTCACATGATCTTAAAAATGGTTACCAAGCGTCCATGGCGAAAAATTTTGTATGAAGAACAGGATTACCCTGATAATTATGTTGATCGTTCATTTTTGGAAGAGCTAAGGAAAAATCGTATGTTCCTTGAATTCCATCGTTACGCAGTCCTGTTCGGAAATATTGAGATAGCCCACCCCCCCCCAAAAAAAGAATAAAATAAACAATAGGCCCTAGCAAAGCCAGAGACCAAAGATTGCAAAAAAAAAAATAGGCCCTAAACCTAAACTGTTTACTAAACTGCTTTCTAAACTCAGTAAACTGCCCCAAACTAAACTGTACAATACCCTATTACTATTTAGTATTTGGAGAGTTAAATAAAAGATAAAAACTCTGTAGGCCTACTAAATTAAATAGTTTATAGAGTAGGCCTACTAAAAAAATTTCAGTCAGTCACATTTTCATTTACACTGTGTTTGTAAACTTTGTTTGTAGTGTTGCCTGCCTAATAATATAGGGCCTATAGTCCTATAGGCTAATATATGATTATTTAAAAATGTTTAGGGCTTTGGGCAGTTTGGGATATAGATCTAGAATTCTAGATTTATTATAAATAAAATGTGTTGTAAATAAAAATGATCAACATTTAGATCTAATTAAATTAGTTATGCACTAACTGAACCATTTTTTGCTTTTGATTTAACACATTAGGCCTAATACATTTTTTGTTTGGATATACATTTTTTTAGTTCATGTTTGCACTTATGATTACACAACTCTTCTGTTTGAGTCAACAAGTATTACCCAACAGATTAGCAGGTAAATAATTTACATTATTATGTTAATACATGTGTTTTTAGATTTTGTATTATTTTTGTGCTTGTAGCGGTATTGCTATCAGATATTTTAAAACTGAGATATGATTGGCCTACTTAAATAAAAGTAGCTTTGTATTTGTAGTTTTGTTGTTCAATTTTTAAAATGTCACAAAATTGTAATTTAAAATATTCTTCAATTATATTTATTTATATTTTCATAGCATAGTTGAATATCATTAAATTCTTAGAAGCCTTCTATGATTTAATGGCATGTTTTAACTCCATCTTTACATTTGGAAGAATTTCTATTTTCAATACTTGCCTCTTTTTATCTTCAGTTATGCGCTGTATTAAACAAACCATAATTATAGAAAATGAAAACATTTAATAGCCATAGCCATTCTATGGGATAAATGAAGTAGAGTTAATCCTTTTCTTTGAGCTTAGCATTTGAAAGGATTATGCGGTCAGTTAAATGCCTAGAAATCCTTACTTTTCCTTGAGTCATGTGAAGCAGGCTAGTCATAGGAGCTGGGTGGGCCTTTGGGGTCATCCATTAATGATGTCATGCTTTTTTGTCGATTTTTACCTCCCCCCTCCCCTTTGTCACATGTCATCACAAAAAGCCAGACCCTCCGCCTATAATGACATCACACCTCAGCCTACAGCCCCCCTGAAAAATTGCTGTTGAATTTTTCTTAAAACATCGATAATTTTCCAAAATCTTGTCAGAACTCTGTCAACATAGAGTATTTAGATCAATTCCTATTACAATTTATTAAAACCGTTTTCTAAAACGTGAGACGTCATTTATGGACAATCCCTTTGGGTGTCCTGTGGATGAGCTCAAGGGCCAAACTTGAGACTTATGGATTGGCACTCATTAAAGAGTCATTATACAATATTATAGCTGAGTTCAGATGCCTGCTGACAACATTCATTAACTAACGAAATTTAATTGCAATTTCAGCATTGGGATTTTTATTACAATGTTCTTTTATATGGAGGATCATTCGATATCAGCTCAAATCTTGTGGCTTATGATGTCAGCTTTAACTATCATTGGGTACATTTGTAATGTTGTTCTGACCACCTGGCTAGGCCAGACATTATCTGTGGCTACTTGTAAGTCCTAAGTATGACCATTTCAATCTTTATATTAACATTTGATTGATGGCTAGGTTTAGAATTGGGGTTTATTTTGTTAATGATGATACCCATTTAAAAATACCCCATTTCGAAAGTAAAAATAAATATTGTGCTTGAGTTTCAACATTCTGCATTCTGTTTATGTTATGAATATGATACTGAATTTAAAAAAAAAATTAACTAAAAGTTGTACATGTTGCAGTAGTTAGACTAATTAAAAATTAATTAAAAATTAATTTCATAATGCATGCTATGATCAACATCCTCTCCTCAGTTTTACAGCACTTGAAGACGTGTCTGCTGTTTCAAGGCTTTAGCGCCACCTTGTCCCCAGTGCTCGTGTCTCTCACTGAGACCATTAGCACTGACACAATCTATGCTATGACTACTGTCATGCTGTTTGCTAATTTATTGTTCTACAACTACAACTGTAATAACCACAGGTAAGCTGTGCAGTTAGTTGCATGCTACAGTATACAATTGACATCACAGAGGTAAAGTCGGTAAAGCTCAAGGTTGCTAAAACGAAAAGTCTTGAGTTGGAACCCTCGGGCAGATGAGGCTCGATAGCTGGGGACAGCCACTCTTTAAGAGAGATAACTCCAAAATCAAACATCTGCTGCCTTGTAGTTTGTTCTTGGTTGGACAAAGGCTATGAAAGCAAATCCAAAAAGAAAAGCAGGCTGAAATCTGAGTCAATGGCTCAATGGCGCTAACCAGTTGACACATATCCTTAATTGTGTTGGAGGGAGATCCCTTTGAACACTAAAATTAAGAACGAAGAAGAAGAACATCACAGAAGACTTTTACTTGAGAATACTATTGTACTGGGTATTTTTATTTCATTTCAGTACTTCTGGCTTTGCCAAACTTTAGGGCTTTATTTAAAAAAAAAATAGTTTAACAATGTGAATTGTGCAGAAATGGGGAACAGTGGGGTCGGATAGTTGAGCTTGCAACTGCTAACCCAAAAATGTTGAGTAGGATCCCAGGCTCTAGTTGGTACCATGTCCCTGAGTCCACCCAGCTCTGATGGGTACCTGACTTTTGTTTGGGAAACAAGGGTGGTTGAGGATAGTGCTGACCACACAGTCCTTTATATGCCAAGGTTATTGAAACAGATCAATTCTTGTTTATCTGTCCCATGTGATTGGGCATGAATGTTAAAAGATGATGATGATTGTACAGAAATATGTTATAAAGTTTCTATTTATTTACAGTGTGCCAGGGGCATTGTCTTTAAATGCTGCCATATTTGCTTCAGTGTGTTTGGCATCAAGGCTCCACACAACCTGGCATGCTTTCACCACAGTGACAACATCTTTTCAACTTTTTGCCTTGTGGCCAGTTCTACGACAAAACATCAAAGTAAATTTTTACCAATACAATTGTAGCATACCATAATTTTCTATAATTTGCGACACTACCTGGAAATAATTAACTATAATTTTTACATATTTTAGATTTTTATTTTACTATATATTATATCTTGATATAACATTTTCAGGTGAGTCATCCCAGAGTCCACACATGGCTGACGCTGTTTGTGGCCGTCATCTGTATTATTGGTTTAGGGTCTAAGACCATAGTTGGGGCTGTGCTGTATACACTAATCATCTTTCTAGTGACTTTCATCTTTCCCGCCTGGTTCTGCTCACTACAGCCACAGAAAAAGTAAGTTTGTGTTTAACCTTAGGTAAAGAAGTTAAGTACCTGTAGCCAAAGAGTTAGGAAATTGGGGTCAATGGGGAGGTGTTGTTGAGTACACAATAACTAGCCTGCATGATTTTGGTTTACTTAAAAGGAAAGTGTGTTCAACATTAGATAAAGATATTTTACCCAAATAGTTAGGATCTTGGATCATTAGAAGCGTGTGGTAGACCTTGCATTATTTTGGTTTCCTTAAAAAGTATAAGTTGCTTAGTTTAAATGGACAATCACTTTATATACCAATGTAGAAGATGCAGTTAAACTTTACCGTATGAGGATAAGGAACATTAAATCTCAAAGGGTGTTATATCTTCTTTAATATATGGAAAAAAAAATTGGGGGTATTGTAATACTATTCATTTGTATTATGTTGTTATTTTATGCTGTTATTTGAAACACTCCTACTAATTCATTTTTTCCTGTATTGCAGCAATATTTATGGACCTTGGGATGAAGCTGTTATTTCTGAGCCTTCCTGACCCCAGATTCTAGTGTTAGACCTAATCAAAGAGAGACAACTGCTGACTGCTAATTCAGGGAAAAAAGCTGTTGACAAACCAAAGCTCAAGATATTTCTTACACAATTTGATGAAAGTGATGATGTTACATTATTATTTTATATATTATTATTTGATATATTTTGCAATATAGATGTAAAACGGCTGTCAAGGTTTGATTTATATTTTTGTTAAGATAAAAAAATTATGACACATATAGTATCAAGTTTTTCTAAGCCATGTTTTTTGTACTGGTCATGATTTTTGTTGAAATATATTTGGGCAATCATTACACTGTTTAAACCACACATTTTATTAGATCTGCCAGCATTTTATTAAGCACCAACAATAATTGTGATATTTTTTTGTGCAAAAGTAATATTTGTGTGTAGTTTCTTTTATTTTATTGTGAAAGTGTGACTAAAAATATGAAATATGATTTGTATATAAAGCTTTTGTCAAAAATGTATTTAAAAATATGTTTGAATGTATTTTTGTAATTCATATTGCATCTCATTTTTATTACAAAGCATATTAACATTAAGTGTAAATGTGTACCTGATTTGTTAAGGTGTGCATTTTGGCAAAATATGTGATATGTGATGCACAGATAGAAGTTGTTGGCAATTTTGTAATAATTTTTCTTTCCAAATATTAGTCTGTCTATAGCAAATATGACATGTTACATATGTAAGATTAAAATGTTCCAATGTAAATTTGATGATTAATTTATAAATTATATTTTCTGGTTACAATCAAACATTTTATTAAAAGAATAATGCATTATCTGAAACATGTTTAATTTCTTAAATAAATGAGCAACACACACATTTTTTTTGTTTTAACACCATTCACTCTGGCCTCAAGTATAAAACACCATAAAGCTTATCACAAGCATTTCATGTAAGCAATAATTTGCTAATTATTTGAATACAGATTGACTCTTTGTTTACATTGGAAGCTTCTCTATGTCTGGCTTAATTCCCTTGGGCTTGGAGAAAAAAAATTCAATTTAATCAAAATAAATAAGGGAACTAACTATGTCAGTCATGATTTCTACCATTATTAAAATAGTGTCCCCTCTTTATTTTGATTCAGCTTCTCTTTATTTTTTCGTGTACAATTAGTACAAAGTATAAATGTAGTATTCCAATCGATCAAAAAAATCGAGATGTTCCCAAATTTCGACGTTTTACACCTCCATGAGTCGGAAATACATTTTTTTTTGCAATTTTCTGTGTGTGTGTGTATGTCTGTGAACATTATAACTTGTACCGTTACAGCTAGGTTGATGAAATTTCATAAATAAGTATTGTATCAAATTTGTAGTTCTGTATCAACTTTTCAGCGATCTCCGGTAACCGGAAGTGGAACTTACTCTACTTTTGGTTTTTCAAAAGCCTATAAGGAGGTCGTCCATAAATGACGTCACACTCACAGGGGGGGGGGGGGGTCCGTAAATTTTAAACGTTATTTCGCGTTTAAGAAAACTGTTTTAATCAATTGAAATAGGAACTGATTAAAATACTCTATTTTGACAGAGTTTATACAAGATTTTGGAAAAATATCGATGTTTTAAGAAAAATTCAACTGCAATTTTGAGGGGGGGGGGGGTCGTAGGCTTAGGTGTGACGTCTTTTTAGGGGGGGGGTCCGGCCTTTTGCTACAATGTGTGACGGAGGGGAGGGGGGAGGTAAAAATCGTCCAAAAAAAGCGTGACGTCATTTATGGATGACCCCCTAAGCTGAGTACTGTTTCAGAAAGATAAACGAAATTTCACGTATAAGTAAAAGATCAAATTTTCAGCCTTCTTTCAAATTTCCGTTGACCAGAAGTAGTGCTTCACGCTTATTTGCGATTTCTCAAAAACGGATTTCATGCAGTGTTTCTTCCAGACTTTTTTCTCCCGGGGGGCACTTGAAATCTTCGGGGGGGGGGGCGGTAAACTTTCTTCGGGGGGGCCGACACTGTTAAAAGTATATATTTTCTATATAAATTATATAAATTTCATTTCGTTCGGGGGGGGGGGGGGGCGGTAAAAAATTTTCGGGGGGGGGGGGGGGGCTTCGCCCCCCCGAAGAGATGCCTGGAAGAAACTCTGATTTCATGTACTAATATTCCGCATTATTATACACACATTATTTGCTGTTCAATTTGTACGCAATTCTTTTTTCTACGTGATTGTACTCTATTTAAAAAATTTCAAATAATTAAACATAGATTTTTAAAATTCATAAAAAAACGTTTTAATAACAAGCTTTTATGTACTAATGCACTAAAAAGTAGAAAATAAATCAGTTTCTTTAAATATATAGTAATATAATACACTACTATTTATATAAAGAGTAAGTAAAGATTCCCTTTCAAACCTAACGGTCTATGGGGCAAGTGAAGTAGAGTTCACTTGTTTCTGTGACCTCGGCATATGAAGAGATAGTGTGGTCAGCACTATGCCCACTATTTATATAACTATAAAGAAAAAAAATTTCAAATGAAACAAAAACTGTCAATTAACTCACGGTATTTTTGAGGCTAATCTAATTAATCTGAGCGATCAATAAAACAGGGGTCATGAACCCGATGAAACCAAACGTCCGTGACAACCAACATAAACGGACGACTCAGTGGTAATTAAGCCTATTTAAAGTTTACTAAAAAAATTATCAACAAAATAAGTTCGCGTATTGTGAAAAAAAAATTTGAAAGAAAGTCTAATTAAAGAGGTAAGGCTATGTAGGGTGCAGAGGCGTAACGACCCCTCCCGGGGACAAACTTTCGATTTGCACCCCCCTCTGAAGATTTCGATTTGCACCCCCCCCCCCCGCTCAAACTTTCGATTTGCACCCCCCCCCTCAAAATTTCGATTTGCACCCCCCTCAAGCTTTCAATTTATTTTTCCAACATATGTCCCCCGTCAATCACCACCTAACCTTTACCCCCTTCCCACAGATAAATTAGTCCCCTCTTATCCTCCCGTGGTAATTACCCCCTCTTGAAAATACGTAGGCCCTATACGTATTACCGGTTGTGAAATAAACATTTTAACGTATATCTTGCTAGGGAATTAGCTTATTGCTCCACCCCTTCCCCCCTTCCCCTGTAAATTTCCTACATCTAACCATAGTCCAAGCACTATCTTTTGATTAGATTATGTTTAATTTTCTGGTCAATTATAGGGGGTAATGTCATACTTCATTTTACTGGACGTTGTTATATAGTTAAATACAATGTGTAATTAATGTGAAGGTTATGTGGGGAGGGGAGGGGGGGGGGGAGGAGATATCAGCCATTTAGCAAATCGCTGTTATGTAGCATTTACATCTTCTTCTTCGCTCTTAATAATTAAGTTGGAAGGAATTTCCTCCAACACAATTAAGTATAACGTGTCAACTTTTTATGGGCAATATAGACCGCTGGCTCCGATTTCAGCCTGCTTTTTCTGGATTTCCTTCCAAGGTGTTTGTCCATCCAGTGGCGTAGCTAGGGGAGGGCGGGTGGGGCGGCCGCTAAGGGGGCGCCAAAAGGGTAGAAAAATTAATTTAAAAGCTCATTTTAAGCTGAAGTATTAAATTATATATCGTCAAAGTTACGAAAATAAACGACTTCAAGGCTTTTCACATTCATTGAACTGTTTTCTGTATCAATTTTGTGGCACCGAAATAGAAAATATAATGGGATAGTAACTGGTAAGAAGCTACACAAACCTTTCCAATTTATTTACTTTGGGTTAGAGGGGGGGGGGGGGTCAAAAGGTGGGCGCTTTTCCAATGACAGGAATAACTATAAATAGAATGGCAGGGAGGGGCGCAAAAATGTATAGTCCGCCCCGGGCGCTGGAATCCGTCGCTACGCCTCTGTGTCCATCCAAGAACAAACAACAAGGCAGAAGTTGTTTAATTTTACAGTTTTCTCTTCCCAGCCTAATCAGCATGAGGGATTCACTTCAACAGACAAGTTTTTTTTTCTCAGTATAATTTCTATCTTGCCTAGAGTGCATCTTATGTCTATTGTTTCGCGTGAGATAAGATAGAAGAAGAAAACAGAAAGTGAAAAAAAAAAATCAACATCAAACAATTCTGTAGGAAAAATAAGAATAAAAAGGTTTTCGTTGCAAGGGAAGAAGGCTGGTTGACATTTGAGTATGATTGATACGTAGAACGGAGTCAGCAAGTTTTCCAAGTCACGTGACTCAGTTCCTGATTACTCAACACGTCACAACACGGTTTTTTTTTTTCAAACAGAACGTTGAAAACATCGCGAGTTAAAAAGTTAAAAATAACAAAACGGTTTGTTAACAGTCTGATTTTGGGAAGGTAGTTTTTTTTTTCAAAATTCGTTGCTTCCAAAAATAATTGAAAAATCTGTAGTTTAAATGGATCAATGTCTGAAGATGAGTCTAAATGGGATAATACATTCATGTCAACCAGTGTTTCTTTCAGACTTTTTTCTCCGGGGGTTGGGGAGGGACACTGGTTAAAGTATATATTTTTTTAAATATAAATTCTATTTTGTTTGGTAGGGGGTGGGGGTGGGCGGTAGACATTCTTCGGGGGGGGGGGGGGGGCTCTGCCCGAAGAGATGTCTGAAAGAAACCCTGATGTCGACTGTAGGTCCATACGTTTTCAATTAGGCGCCCAACATTAACTTAAAACTTACCCTTTGTAAAAACTTTCATATGGCTCGCCAAGTGTCACCAGACAAAAAATAACTCTGGATAAGTATTGTTTTTTAATGACGACAGGCAGAAAATAATAACTAAATTTAATTAATTCTCCCACTAAATCACATCGACAGAAACCAGAATCTTATTTTTACTGCTCTTCTTAAAATACATTAAAGATATCATTTTTAGCTTAATTTAAAAAGAAATAAAAATATCAGTTTTTTTTTTAATGCGAATTAGAATAGAGTTATTTTATTGGCAATAATTTATGGGAGGGCATGGTCAATGGCAGTTTTTGACTGCTAACCCAAAAGGTTCGAGTTCGCATATCTGTAGGACATCCTTAAATCCATCTAGCTCTGATAAGTACCTGACTCACGTTAGGGAAACAAATGCGGCTGGCAATATGCTGACCACACTATCCCCTTGTATGCCGAGGTCATTTAAATAGATGAACTCTATTTTATCTGTCTCATGAGTGTTGGGCACTAACGGAAAAAAAGATGATGAGATGATTAGCAATACTTAAGTACAATATCGATGTAACAATAGTAATAATAACTGAGTTCACTCTGGGCAGACAAGGCAACAGTATACGGGCTCCATTCATACTAGTGCAAAAAACATACAAAAAAGGAAGATACATTTTACATCCGTTATTGTTGAGATGAGTTTGGTACCATTCAATAATTGTTTGGCGGATATTACTTTAATATTAAAATTAAGAACGCAGAAGAAGAATATAGATGACATTATGACAGTAACGTATGTAATACACACGTATAATCTACATATAAGAAAATCAGTCAGTGTAGATATCATGTTAAATGTACACAGATCACATAATAAATCAGAATAAATGACATGTTAGTGTACATCGACCACATATTTATCCAGCAAAAATGACATGTTAAATGTACACAGATGAGACGTATAACTCACATAGACGATGCATGTACACATAAATGACATGCACACCCGTGGTAAAACAATAGGTGTGCACACGCCAACCACCCCATTTAGACTACACGCGATAAAATACCCTGTACACTGGGGCACACATTAACGTTAATTGCTACTACAGGTTTGACACTACCCCCCCCACTCGTGCCTGCTCACACCCCCACCCCCGCGCCCCTTCCATCACCCCTGCTCACAGACGGCTCACCTGCACAGGACGGTAAGTTTAAAAATAAAACAAGACGGGCGCGTGGTGTTCCCACAGACAGGCAGGGGCGAGAACTCTAAAGCACACAGGTAACTCTGTGCCCGCCCACCACTGCTAAACGAACAAGGGGAGGATACCTAACATATGGCTGTCAGTATACGGGAATTGTTTGCCGAATAAATAAAAACATAATATCCCAAACAATTCTTTACCCAAAGAAGAGTTCCATTCCGAGTCTATAAATAGCGAGACATTTCAAAACTTTCACACGACAAAATGTAACCCACTGTACCGAAATGTCAGGCAGCGAAACAAAATAAATATCGAAGGGCTGGAGAACACGACCACAATGTACATCTACCAACCCTCCACCTGATAAGCGATTCCACGCCCCTGGGGGTAGCCAAGAGCCATGCCTTGTTACGTTCCGGTACCAACTTTACTTGTAATCCCCCTTTACCCCCTTTTTTTCCCATTACCACCATTCATTCTCACAATTTTTTTTTTTTCAAAAATAGATTCTAACAAAGTCGAGCCTGCCTCTCCATTGTTAGGTACGCGATAGAATAGAAGTGGAGGCGATTGGTACCGAACCGACCGTTGCATCAGTCGGAGTGAGTATTTAGCCTCGTTCTAAAACTCCAACCGTTTATTTCACGATAGCTTTGTTTGTTCTAGATCTAGGCCCAACCAGTATCGCGGTGTAGGATTAAATTCTCTGCCCGGTTTTAAAGCGTGAGTTCTGTTTGGATTTACTCATCCTTCCGTGTTCGACGTGTGTATTTATTTCTCTAAATAAACAACGGATGTGCTGAGCAGCGTCTGCTTCGTCTTAACATGATAAGTAAATAATTTTATTAACTTTGGCTGTTTTCTTTTTATTCATAATTAATTATTTCCAGTAATTATAAGTTAACAAGTTATATCAGTATGAGTAAGAGTGCATATCTTATTGTTGGTTATTTTTTCTCATACTAGATTTTTAACTACCATACCTTTTTAAACTTTTTAATATGTAGGTCAAAAGTATAACTAGGTCAGATGATTCACAGCCTCTAAAACTAAACAAAAGCGGTTAAATTTGGCTTGACCATACTCTTTAGGCCGAGTAGGTACTGTTCCTACTGGAGTGTACCGGTTGGTGTTTGGTAGTAAAGAAAAATGGTTGCCACTAGCCACGTGCGGTTTGTCTACGTAATGAGTGGGCTAGACAGGAAGTAACCTGTTTGTTCTATCTATAATCCGAGGCGTCTGTGTCTAAAAATAGACTACGTTTGCTCGAAGCGTGTGCGTATTGAACTCAGGTTTCACCTTAGTTTTCAAGCAACGGTTTTCAGACGGGGATTTTTTTTTCTTCGCCGGGAGATAATTATAAAAAAAAAATTAGGCAGAGTTAGTGTACGGTTTCAGATGGGTTATCTTACATGGCGCAGAGCCTGTTCGCCTGTTGTGGAAAGTTATCTGAAAATTAGCTGATCGGTCGATTCGGTAATCATAAATGTTAATTAACGAAGGGGGAAGGTGGGTAGCGGTTTACTAAAGGAGATTTTAGATTAGTTTAGCTAATAAAGATGGTAAAGAGGATTAGAGATATTTTCGGGGGATTTTTCTGGAAGAGTTTCTGAATGTATGTGCGTCAATACATACGTTTATAATAAAATTCATCTACATTGTTATTTAAATAAATATGTTTATAACAATCTGACAGTTTTGTTGTACGGCTTTACTAAAGATATGATGTATTTGATGTATTTAGTAATTTCGTTAATTAACTAAATTCTTTTTTAATTGGCAAAAAC
Source organism: Physella acuta (assembly GCF_028476545.2). Classification (NCBI taxonomy): domain Eukaryota; kingdom Metazoa; phylum Mollusca; class Gastropoda; family Physidae; genus Physella; species Physella acuta. Next base: position 758,091 of record NW_026731694.1, read on the forward strand.
AATGTGTTTGTTTACATTTTGTCACCGAAAATTTACATAAACATGGCTTAACAGGGCCACATGGTTTAAGAAAGTATAATTTAATTTTAAAATTTTATCGGCAAAGTTTTGCCTAAAAATTCCTCCAAACTGGAGTTACTGTACAGCCAATCAATGTTTGTCTTACAAAAGTGAAACTTACAAGTTATAATTTAGGCTCGATGAAAATAAATAGAAATGTATCCTTAAACGCAAACAATTAATTTCAAGTTCTCAACAAAAATTATGGAAAGATTCTCATCAACTCACTAATGTCCATTTGTGAATAATAATAATAGCAAAGAAATGTACAAATGTATGTCCACAAACAGAAAAGCATATTTGGTGTTTACAATCGTCTGTAAGCAATCCAGCAACTCTAAATAATGTTTCTACGTGTTTCTGAGTATATTAACTTATAGCGCACACTTGCATCGAATGGCGAAACCCTAAACAAAACATTTTGATTGCCAACCTTCTAGTAACACAGTAATAACGCTGTTACAGTGGTACGAATATGAAAAGTCAGTACCCCCCCCCCCACACCCACACACTCACTCACACACTCACTCACACACCTAAAAAAACAATTCATAATTACAAAATTCTAAGCTAGTTTTAATCTACTTAAAAGTAAATTTAACACATTGTTTACAATGTAGACAGGAAACTTACTTATTGAAAATTCAGCGAATCGTGGTAATATTTGCTTTATATTTTATAATAAACATTTGGTAACATTTATTTCTGCCTGAAATCGATGAAATTCGATCCTTACAGTGATAAAACTACACGTAAATGATGTGTGTGGATTCGCACAATTTTCTGAGACCACGGACTGATATTTGAGAACATGGCTTACTTTATCCAAGCTACAAACCTGTTTCTAAAAATTTGAAATTTGACTTAAAGCACGTATCACACTTTTTCATCTGTTTATTTTTTACAATTCTTCTTTGACGACTGATCGTTAGGATTTCTATTTTAGTGCTTCAAACATTTTATTCAATTATTTCAAAATCGCTGCTAAACCCACTGTAAGTAACCCCCCCCCCCCCCCCCAAAATGTGGAGTTTTAAAAAGCATATAACAACGCCTTCAGTACAAAAACAAATTATTTTTCTTTTAACCTGCTAATGGAGACTTAACAAAATTTTATTGAACAGCTGGTCCATAGGAAAATACAGTAGTTTGTTTAGAGCACCATTTACACCAACCATATTTCATTAAAAGGTTACTCATACCCTATAGGGAGTAATGTTGTTTGCTAAAAGTATTCGTAGCATTCCATTACATTCGTCAAAGAAAGACGTGGTCGGGTGGTAGAACTCTCGAGTGCTGATTCCAAACGGTTGAGTTCGGATCTCAATCCGGACTCCAGTCTGCCAGCACGTCCCTGCATTCGCACAGCTCTGATGGGAAAATAACGTGGGGTGACTGTTAATAATGCTGACCACACTAGAGGTAAAGGCTACTGTAAATAATGCTGACCACATATACATATTCCGTTTCCTCAAACTCTCCCATGTTATTATAAAATAAGAGATAAAATGAAGTATTCCTATTTCATGCAACAACAAATGAGGCAATATTTTCATACTTAGTTACAACAAAAGAAATCATTCATTAGAAAGCTGAGTGCGGCTCCACTGAATCACAGTTTTTCAACTATGGCCTCACACCCTAAGAAAACAGCCCCGCTTACACAAGTTACAACGCTTACACAACCTAGGCCTAGCTTATTGTATTTGTAGTAGTATAGCCTAGGCCTAGCTTGTTGCATTTGGTACAATCTAGGCCTAGCTTGTTGTGTTTCAAGTAGTAAAATCTATCACAGCTTATTGTATTTGAAGTAGTACAACCTAGACCTATCTTGTCGAATATGAAGTAGTACAATTAGGCATAGCTTGTTGTATATATAAATAAAGTAGTACAAAAAAGGCGTAGCTTTTTGTATTTGGTACAACCTAGGCCTAGCTTGTTTTATTTAAAGTGGTACAAACTAGGCCAATTTTGTTGTAATTTTGTTGTGTTTGGTATAACCTAGACCTAGCTTCTGTGGTACCAACTAGACATATGTTGTTGTAGAACCAACTAGACCGATGTCGTTGTAGAACCAACTAGACCGATGTTGTTGTAGAACCAACTAGACCGATGTTGTTGTAGTACCAACTAGACCAATGTCGTTGTAGAACCAACTAGACCGATGTCGTTGTAGTACCAACTAGACCAATGTCGTTGTAGAACCAACTAGACCGATGTTGTTGCATTTGTAGCTTATCTTCACACATACGTGACGTCACAGACCTTGAACTAGAGCACTAACTCGCGCAGACTTGGCAGGTTCGTCTAATTAACAAGCTCAATCAGTGCCGTCAGTCAAAACACCATTACAGCGTACACTTGCACCGGCGAGTCTGACAACCAACAGTTATAAAACCATGTAATTACTCTAATTATCTCCTAATTACCTAAAATAATTTCTGAGTGTCTTCGAGATAGTGCAATTATATTCCGTTTGAAAACAGTTTGTTTATAAATATATGAATAGATGCTACCATTGGCGTGGCCTAAATGGTAGAGCACTCGGCTGCTATTACGGAAATCTCGAGTTCAAATCCGAGTTCAAGTCAGTGGCTCATTCAAGAGTCCACGCAGCTTTGACTTGTACCTAACTCATGTTAGGGAAAGTAAAGGCAATGTGCTGACCACACCTACACTCTATATGCATAGGTCATGAAACATATGAACTCTACTTCATCTGCCCAATGGGTCATCAGGTCTAATGAGGATATTCTACTTTTAACCCCTCGTCTTGGTTTAATGTCTAACCCGATTTCAGTTTTTTTCCACCTAGTGGATCGATACGTTTGATTGGTGGAGCATTATCCGCCACGTCCCTGAGACTTTTTATATCACAAAGGCTATTTAAATGACATCGGCCCGTAATGCTTAAAACAAAAGTTTTTAATTTAAAAAAAATATTACATAGTGTGTTATAAACATATACGACAGTAAAAACTTATTGATTTTTTATGTTCTGTTATAGTACTTCTTAAGATTTGGTGAATTTGTTGTATTTAAAAATTTCGGTAAATAAACAAAATAGTGTGTCCCCCCCCCCCCTCCGCGTAATAACGTTAACAAAATATTTCATATTGGCGGTTGTTTTTATTATGTATAGGAAATGACCGAAAATGGGTAAAAGGATTATTTTCTGCTTCTAAAAGAAGGTTCTAACTTCCATCCTTTTAACCCCCCCCTCCTCTGATGCTTTTATACAAACTTCTGACCACACGATATTACTTACAAACATAGTGGTGGTTCTGCTTAAATAATTTTGAAAACTTATCACACATCACTGGCAAAGTGATAAACCCGGAAATCTATAGAATGCCTTAAAAAAAAAGGATATGAGAGACGAATGGATTGGTGTAATTTTTATATACCTCTTTGCCATCTTTATAATCCATTTTCTATGCTATATTAACACCAAAATAGAGTGAATGAATCAACATACCTTGAAATTAGTCTGTTAAATCATCAGGTTTCTACATTTAATATGTATACGTTTGTGCCTATCGTCACTTTAAAGTTCTAATTATTCTCTCTGTACTGATTTATAAAGCTATAATTACTTGTTTTCTTTCGGTAATCTGTTATAGATTTCTACTTATTCCGACTGTGTGTACTCAGTGCTAAAACAATAGCGTTGAAATTAGACACTACACTATTTTTATCGTTAGATTTTCTTCCAGGCATCTCTTCGGGGGGGGGGGGGGGTCTGGTTATGTCCCTCCCCTCTTACCAGTGTCCGCCCCCCTGAAAAACGAGACAAAATTTATAAAATCCTTTTGAGTCCATCCCGTTTTATATACATTCAACAAATGGCCTTTACTGCGACTAAATTTTTTGTTAAAATATATCCCGTTTATTGCTTAGTCAAGAGAACGCTTTTATCACTTTATAAATTCAACAAATGGCCTTTACTGTGACTAAATTTTTTGTTAAAATATATCCCGTTTATTGCTTAGTCAAGAGAACGCTTTTATCACTATTGTTGCAGTACAACATTTCTCATCCTCAGCTTTTCATGTTAGTGACCGAGACACACGGGCAGATGAAGTAGAGTTTATCTATTTTAATGACCTCGGCATACATGGGAATAGTGTGGTCAGTACTAAGTCCACCCGCCTTGGTATCCCTAACATGAGCCAGGTACCCAAAAGAGCTAGGTGGACTCTGAGACGATACGATATTTATTGTATCATTTTCATTTCTATATATAGATTGTCTGTCGTATTCGATTTCTTTTTCTGACAAAGTACCAGCTTAATCGATACTGGTGTTGTATCGATAAGCTATTATAGAAATTTGACTTCAGGTATTGTACTTCCTTAGGTATTCGAATTTGTAAAGTATCTATTTTACCGCTTTTGCTATAGTCGGTGAGGTCTTCTATACCGACTGTATCGAGAAAGTTACATTGTTCTATCAGTACGTCACGTAGAGAGGGTAGGGGTGAGTGTGTCAGATTGTTAAGCCTGATGTTGCACCTTACAGCTATTTTCTGTCTTGATGTATGTCTGCTCCAGCACTTTTAAAGCTGATGTTAGATTATCTGTGGATCATTAGATTAACTGTTGGATTGTGGTGATTCAGCGTGTTCAGTTTTGTATTTATTTATTGTGAAGAAAGTATTTGTTGACTATTGTACATTTATATGTTTTTCTAGTATCTTTCGTTGCATTTTTTAAAACTTTAATAGAACATTTGTCTATGTTGTAACAGCTTTAAGTGTTTGTTTTTTTCTATCTGTAGCACTTTAAAGTTTTTGTTAATTTCAGCGTAACAGAATTTTTTTTCCGCCTCAGACATGAAATTTACAGCGTCAGTTTGCCTTGCGTGTTCGCTTTAGTATTACAGTTTTCATCATCGGCTTGTGAGGACTGATACAGATTTACTAAAGAAATACTTCTTTCTTACATGTAGCCTACTTTCATTCATTAAGATGGTTTACTTTTACATGGATCTAATACAAAACGTCTAATTACAATTTTATTTAGCGTATCAGAATGTTTAGTAACAACAGGTTTTGTAGCGTTATGTAGTTCTGTTATTGTAGCACTTTTAATTATTTTTTTGGTAACAATTTCTGTTGAATCATCAGGGTCTAGGGAAAAAAAAATAAACCGGGAGTGATCTCCCCTAAACTTTCTCGAATCTAATATATAAAGCTCAGTTCTGTAACGTGTGGCAAAAAACAAAAAAGTTTGTCGTTGACACTTCTACGGATTTAAGTGTTAGATTTTTTATCGTGCTCAAAGTCTAAATTTACGAGTCGAAAAATTACCACTGAAAGTCTTTAAAAACAATTTTCATTCTATTTACTTAGAAGAATAATTTTCAATTATGAACGCGACATAAAATTTTTAAAAAGTGTATCGACGTTTATAAAATTTCTAAAATTGTGTCGGAAATGTATTGACTGCACAGTTACTTCCCTTTAATAAAAAAAATTCTTAAGAAGAAAGAATTTACATTTTATTACTTTGTTTTTGGTGTTAAGAAAAAAAAATAATTACATAATTAGCGGGGATTGATTAAGTGCAATGTCGTTAGGTATTTTTAACACTGCCTTTTATTTATTCTATACACTGAACATACTGTTCAATAATTATTATTTTTTTTTAAAATCAATAACATTTAATAAGCCAGGTCCTACAAATCATATACGTTTATTTCTTTCCATTTACGGATAAGCTTGGAGTATTATCATTTTTGTTCACTAAATTGAAACAGGCGCGTCCGCCGGCGCCCCTGCACGGTTCGATTTGGCACCCTGGGCTATCATGTGAGCGCTATGCTGCATAATTTTGTTTTAAACAGTGCGATAGACTATGGATAAGAAAGGTTACTATAGTCTTTAAGTGAATCAAATCCGGGCGTCCTCCGGCACCCCGACAGGGTGCTATTTGGCGCCCCGGGCCTTCCGGTGTACGCTATGGTATCTATGTTCGCGTGAGTTCAAAAGACTATAAATAAGTTATGCACTATAGGCGTTTACTAAGTTCAATCAGGCGGTGACGTCATGGTGCGTCCTTTGGCGCCCAGACAGGGTGCTTTTTGGGGTCCCGGGCCTCCCGTGTTCGGTTTCGCGCCTACGTTCATTAAAGTGAGTGCAAAAGACTATGAATAAGTTGGGGTACTATAGTCGTTTATTAAGCTGAAGTAGGCGATTCAGCCCCGTGAGCACTTTGCGTTTATATTCGCGTTAGTGTTTTCTTTGTGTTTAGGTTGGGTTTGCGTTAGTGGTTGCGTTTTGATTTGGTTCGTTTTTGTTCTTTCTTTTTTCGTTTTCGTTTGTGTTTTATTTTCATTGGGTTTGTGTTTGTATTTGTGTTTGAGGTTGGTTTTGCGTTTGGATTTGGTTTGTTTTCGTTTGTTTTTTCTTTTGTGTTTTTTTTCTTTGGGTTTGTGGTTGGTTTTGCGTTTGTATTTGGTTTGTTTTCGTTTGCTTTTTCGTTTGTTTTTTTCTTTGGGTTTGTGTTTGTGGTTGGTTTTGTGTTTGGATTTGGTTTGTTTTCGTTTGCTTTTTTCTTTGTGTTCGTATTGGTGTTTGTGGTTGTGGTTGGTTTGTTGTAAGTTTTTGTTTTCGTTTGTATTTGTAATTGTGTTAGCGTTATGTTTGCGTTTTGTTGTTTTGGTTTTGGTTGGTTGTGGTTTGGGTGGGCAATGCCGGGTTTATGATGATTACTAAACACACAGGTGATGGTCTTTAACAGAAGGGTTTTTCACAGAAGCCAGAGCAGGGCCTGGCCGGGACGGCTAGTATTCTAATATAACACTACGTAGGATGGCAACTCGGAATATAGACATGATTTTTGTTTACTTAAACTTTTAAAAATAGAATAAAATCTAGTAGAAAAAAGAATTGCGCACCAAGTGAACGCCAAAGCAAAAAGCGCATAATAGTGCGCAATATTATTAGTTCTTTATAAATTTACATGCGTTTTTTGAGAAATCGGAAATAGCGTAAATTAGTACTTCCGGTTAACGGAAATTACTCAAAATTTGATAGAAGGTAGAGAATTAGATTTTTTACTTACATTTGAAATTTTATTTATCTATCTGAAATAGTACTCAAGTTATAGGCTTTTGAAAAATTCAAAGTAGAAAAAGTACCACTTCCGGTTGTCGGAAATCGCTCAAAAGTTGATACGGATCTACGATTTTGATAAAATACCTTTATATGAAATTTCATCAACCTAGCTGTAACGGTACTCAAGTAATCGTGTTTATACACAGACAGAGAGACACGCACACAGACATACGGACAAGATTGCAAAATTATGTTTTTCCGTATCAGTGAGGTGTAAAACGTCGAGATTTGTAAAAATCTCTATTTTTTTTTGCACGATTACAATACTTTCATTATACTTCGTATATTTGAGAAAGTAAAAATTTATAGCCTACCGTAGTTCGATTGTTGCTATTGTTTATTGTAGCATTTTTAACTATTTTTTGGTAACGGTTTCTGTTGTATCAACTGGGTCTAGGGAAAAAGTATTTTATACCTTGATGTAGTTCTATTGTTGCTATTGTTTATTGTAGCATTTTTAACTATTTTTTGGTAACGGTTTCTGTTGTATCAACAGGGTCTAGGGAAAAAGGATTTTATACCTTGATGTAGTTCTATTGTTGCTATTGTCTATTGTAGCATTTTTAACTATTTTTTGGTAACGGTTTCTGTTGTATCAACAGGGTCTAGGGAAAAAGGATTTTATAGCCTGAGGTAGTTCTATTGTTGCTATTGTCTATTGTAGCATTTTTAACATTTTTTGGTAACGGTTTCTGTTGTATCAACAGGGTCTAGGGAAAAAGGATTTTATACCTTGATGTAGTTCTATTGTTGCTATTGTCTATTGTAGCATTTTTAACTATTTTTTGGTAACGGTTTCTGTTGTATCAACAGGGTCTAGGGAAAAAGGATTTTATAGCCTGAGGTAGTTCTATTGTTGCTATTGTCTATTGTAGCACTTTTAACTATTTTTTGGTAACGGTTTCTGTTGTATCAACAGGGTCTAGGGAAAAAGGATTTTATACCTTGATGTAGTTCTATTGTTGCTATTGTCTATTGTAGCATTTTTAACTATTTTTTGGTAACGGTTTCTGTTGTATCAACAGGGTCTAGGGAAAAAGGATTTTATACCTTGATGTAGTTCTATTGTTGCTATTGTCTATTGTAGCATTTTTAACATTTTTTGGTAACGGTTTCTGTTGTATCAACAGGGTCTAGGGAAAAAGGATTTTATACCTTGATGTAGTTCTATTGTTGCTATTGTCTATTGTAGCACTTTTAACTATTTTTTGGTAACGGTTTCTGTTGTATCAGCAGGGCTCAGTGACAGCAAGGGTGAATGGTGAGAAGAAGGAAGAAAAACTCGAGTTCTGCAACACAGTTGTCTCCCCCAGTCAGCGGCCCGCACTAGAAGGGAGGTAAACTTGGAACTGGCATCCCTCGAGGGACTGGATCATCGCACACAATCTGCCCAGGTAGGTGGGTTACCTGTGTAAATGGGATGTTGGGGGGTGGGGGCGTGTGTAGTAGGTCACAGGGAGGGCAGGTTATAGTGTGTAACAAGATACAGGGTCACGTCTGGGGTGGATGGGGTATACAATAAAAGCTGGTATTGTTTAATCTGTAAGGTGTGGCATTTACTAATGGGTATGGTCAAAGGACGGCTTACTTGTACGTTTATCTTCACTAATAATTACCACTACTTTCATAATATGAACAGCAAATTAACTCTTAAACTATTCCCGTAATAATGTACGGCAAATTTAACATAATGTATTGATGGGGAGAAGCAAAGGTGTACAGTTTTTGTTTAAAAATAATTTAAGAGAACACGGAAATAGGGTAGGTAAAACCAGCACGTTAATTGCTAAAATACACGGGTTGGTAGATCAATGAAACAGATGAGAAACAGACATTGGTTAGAGATTGTGGGTTAGAGATTATTTTATGTGTTTTAACCGGCAGACAATATGTCGAATATTCGGCAAGTCAGAAATTAGAGTTACGATTTCTATCACAGACTCGATACCTTGGTTAGTATTAATAAGGTATTGAGACACTTGCAGATGCGATACTATAAAATCGATACGATTCTAATTGAAATACAGCTACTAGTTCAATTATATTAACGAATGAAGGTTAGATTTGAGCAGGTAAATCATATCAGAATAGATTAAAATTTGTAGATTCATATCAGAACAGAATGGTTTAAAATTTGTTCATGTAAATAAGATAAAAATTGTTAAATTCTGTTTGGTGTAAATCAGAATATACATTGTACAACAACAGGACACACATTAAAATATGTTGATGTAAATCAGGACACATATTGTTAAAATATGATAATGCAAATCAGGACACACATGAGATAATTCAGGACACACATAGAGATAAATCAGGACACACATAGAGATAAATCAGGACACACATAGAGATAAATCAGGACACACATTGAGATAAATCAGGACACACATGAGATAAATCAGGACACACATGAGATAAATTAGGACACACATGAGATAAATCAGGACACACATGAGATAAATCAGGACACACATGAGATAAATCAGGACACACTTGAGATAAATCAGGACACACATTGAGATAAATCAGGACACACATGAGATAAATCAGGACACACATGAGATAAATCAGGACACACATGAGATAAATTAGGACACACCTGAGATAAATCAGGACACACATGAGATAAATCAGGACACACATGAGATAAATTAGGACACACCTGAGATAAATCAGGAAACACATGAGATAATTCAGGACACACATTGGTATAAATTAGGACACACCTGAGATAAATCAGGACACACATTGAGATAAATCAGGACACACCTGAGATAAATCAGGACACACATTGAGATAAATCAGGACACACATTGAGATAAATCAGGACACACATTGAGATAAATCAGGACACACATGAGATAAATCAGGACACACATGAGATAAATCAGGACACACATGAGATAATTCAGGACACACATGAGATAAATCAGGACACACATTGAGACCATTCAGGACACACATTGAGATAAATCAGGACACACATTGAGATAAATCAGGACACACAATGAGATAAATCAGGACACACCTGAGATAAATCAGGACATACATTGAGATAATTCAGGACACACATGAGATAAATCAGGATACACATGAGATAAATCAGGATACACATGAGATAAATCAGGACACACATGAGATAAATCAGGACACACATTGAGATAAATCAGGATACACATGAGATAAATCAGGACACACATGAGATAAATCAGGACACACATGAGATAAATCAGGACACACATGAGATAAATCAGGACACACATGAGATAAATCAGGACACACATGAGATAAATCAGGACACACATGAGATAAATTAGAACACACATGAGATAAATCAGGACACACATTGAGATAAATCAGGACACACATGAGATAAATCAGGACACACATGAGATAAATCAGGACACACATTTAGATAAATCAGGACACACATTGCGATAAATCAGGACACACATGAGATAAATCCGGACACACATGAGATAAATCAGGACACACATGAGATAAATCAGGACACACATGAGATAAATCAGGACACACATTGTTAAAATTTGTTAAGATAAATCAGAACACGATGGGTAAAATAAAAAATAAACTTTAATTTTTTTCATGTGAGATGTAAGTCTATGTCGCGACAAGACGTAAAAAATTAACTTTTTAAAAAAAAAACATGCAATACATACATTAAAAAAGAACGTTAAAGCTCGTTGCAAGTTTTTACAGTTATATTTAACCTAAGTAAACATTTTTTGAGCAATGGTGTAGTTGTCGAAAAGATGATGAACACAAAAGCGCATCTGTTGAGTGCTTCCAAAACGTGCAACATTAGGATGTTATGAGCAAAGATGAGTTGTAAACAGCAGATAAACTGTCTTTAGCCAAGATGAAATACAAAGACCAGAAGACATATTCCAATTTGGTTCATTTTTTTTGTTGTAATTTTTGTTTTTCGAACAATTTTCTTCACGACACTGATTGGTTAAACGTCGAATGTTTAATTAAACGATGGTAATTGATTGATGACCTGTAGCTTTAACGGTGAACAGTTCGTAAACACGACGGTCTAATGATCTTAGATACAGTACGAAACTTACTTAAACGTAGCTCCATCACACTATTCTTGATGTTTTAACCTTTGCAGATTTACATAATTATTTTATTTTTAAATATCCGATGCTTTTATATATTTATTAATTTTTTTTATGATGTAGCGACAAATATACCATGTTTTATGTTGATACCGTGAGCGTAAGACAGAATATTGCGATACTTTAAAGCCGAGGCGTAGAGCCACTGTCCCCTGACCAGCGGTTTGTGATGACGTCAGCCACTGTCCCCTGCCCAGCGGTTTGTGATGACGTGGCCGAGTGCTAGAGTTCGGGGATGGTCTGTGTGCTGTGTTTTGAGCTGGCATGTGAGGACATGAAAGTCACCTGGGCCTGCAACAAGCGACGTTGTTTCTGCAACAACAACAACAAAAACAGCTTACACACAAGTTATATTTCAAAAAAAATAATTTAAGATGTGCACGTGATGTTTAAAACGTAGTTCCAAAATAATGCCTTAGGGGGTGATCCATTAGTGACGTCATGCTATTTTGACGATTTTTTCTCTCCTCCCCATCGTCACACATTGTTATAATAAGATAGACCTCTACCCCTAATATGTTACACATTGTCATAATAAGATAGACCTCCGCCCCTAATATGTTACACATTGTCATAATAAGATAGACCTCTACCCCTAATATGTTACACATTGTTATAATAAGATAGACCTCTACACCTAATGTTACGCATTGTTATAATAAGATAGACCTCTACCCCTAATATGTTACACATTGTCATAATAAGCTAGACCTCTACCCCTAATATGTTACACATTGTTATAATAAGATAGACCTTTACCCCTAATATGTTACACATTGTTATAATAAGATAGACCTCTACCCCTAATATGTTACACATTGTTATATTAAGATAGACCTTTACCCCTAATATGTTACACATTGTTATAATAAGAGAGACCTCTACCCCTAATATGTTACACATTGTTATAATAAGATAGACCTTTACCCCTAATATGTTACACATTGTCATAATAAGATAGACCTCTACCCCTAATATGTTACACATTGTCATAATAAGATAGACCTCTACCCCTAATATGTTACACATTGTTATAATAAGATAGACCTTTACCCCTAATATGTTACACATTGTTATAATAAGATAGACCTCTACCCCTAATATGTTACACATTGTTATATTAAGATAGACCTTTACCCCTAATATGTTACACATTGTCATAATAAGATAGACCTCTACCCCTAATATGTTACACATTGTTATGACAAGATAGACCTCTACCCCTAATATGTTACACATTGTTATAATAAGATAGACCTCTATACCCCTAATACGTTACACATTGTTATAATAAAATAGACCTCTACCCCTAATATGTTACACATTGTCATAATAAGATAGACCTCTACCCCTAATATGTTACACATTGTCATAATAAGATAGACCTCTACCCCTAAAACGTCATACCCAGAGGCGTAGCGACCCTACCCGGCGCCCGGGGACAAACTTTTCGATTTGCACCCCCCCCCCCTCAAACTTTCGATTTGCACCCACCCCCCTCGAGATTTCGATTTGCACCCCCCCTCAAACTTTCGATTTTCACCCCCCTCAACCTTTCAATTTATTTTTCCAACCCATTTTGGCGCCCCCTAAGGTCGGCGCCCGGGGACATATGTCCGTCCCCCCGCCCCCCCCCCCCCCTCGCTACGCTACTGGTCATACCTCATCCTACACCCCGCTCTGAAAATCGCAGTTATTTTGTTTTTAAAACATATCGGCCTTTCTCTAAAAAATTCGTTTATCACATTCATTTTCTAATACTTTTTACAAAAACCAAGCTCTGAACACGCGAAATAACGGCTAAATTTAGGTAAATGACAACATAAAAAAATTAATACAAATTAACAAATAATGAAGCTACTTCGAGTGGGAGCTTTTTTAAAAAAAAGCAGGCAGTATAATAAAGTATCGTACCGATTTTTCCACCTATCAGTTTCGCTATTAGACTGTTATCAGAATTAAGGAACAAAAAATGCTGGGGTTTGGACTAGGGCTATAGAAACCAGAGCTTGATACCGGTATCGATACTTGTATTCGAAATTTTAAAAAATCGCATTCGTCCTACCCATTTTTAAACAACTATCCAAAATAATAGTTTGTTTTCTCTCCCCGCCTTCCCACTCCCCGGGGGGGGGGGGGGGGGGGGGAGGGGGGGTGGTGGAAACTCCCACCTTTTTCTCCTGAATTCGCTTGTCACGCAACACTGCATTCTTGGCCGTGTCCAAAATGAAGCCGTCACGGTCGAAATTCTTGACCACATCCTCTTCCACCTTCTCCAGCCGCCTCTGCTGCCGACTCTTGTTGAAGTCGTTCTTGTTGGTCAGGAACTGGACGCGGCGCATGTTGGCGTTCATGTGTCTGCAAGGGAGGTAATGTCAGTTACAGTTTGTGAACCGAAAAAGGGAGGTAACTTTGATTAAGGGAAAAAATAATTAGTTACCAAAGGGAGGTAATGTCAGTTACAGTTTGCGAACCAAAAAAGGGAGGGAACTTTGATTAAGGGAAAAATTAGTTAAAGAAAGAGGTAATGGCAGTTACAGTTTGCGAACAAAACAGGGAGGTAACTTTGATTAAGGAAAAAAAAAATTAGTTACCAAAGGGAGGTAATGTCAGTTACAGTTTGTAAATAAAAAAGGGAGGTAAAATTGATTAAGGAAATATTTTATAAACAAATGGGAGGTAATGTCAGTTACAGTTTGTTAAGAAAAGCTAGTAAAAATGGAGTGAAGTTTTGTCTCGAGAATATAGTTAACAAATGAAGCTACTACTATATACAATTTAAAAAACCAGAGCATTAGATATTTTCTTTATTAGCTGGTGATACAAATATATTTATACATGAGACAGGGACCTTTATTGATTGGAAAAATTAAATTGGCATCGACGGATTGCTAGTATAATATGACTTTTGCAGCATCAGTAAGGTAATAAAAAATATCGGCTGCTCGTTATTAATATAAGTGGGTCCTGTTTAGCAGGTAATAACGAGAATTTAATATAACTACAGTGTTGAAGTAATGAATAGCTTTACTGAGAGTCTCCAGTTAAACAAAGTCACTTATGCAGAGAATGATGTTGCACAAGATAATAAATAATTTCAACTCAGAATTAAACCTCATTGTTAAAAAAAGAATTAAAAACGATGTTATGTTTAAGTGGTGATTCAAAACTAATAAAGTCATCCGAAATCAAGGGGGATGATCGCGATATTAATATGAGGTACACTAAAAACTGTCTTACTCTCGAGTGATCTCCCCTAGTGTCAATCGCTTGGGACCTTTCTGGTCTACGGGGGAAGACAACATCTGAAATAAATCAGAAAGTAAGCAGAGTTAGTGGCCTTGCATGGTAATTTAACGGGGAAGTGGACACTGATAAAAGTATTTATTTTCTATATAAATTCTATTTCGAACAGCAACTCTGTTAGTGTGAGTGGGGGGGGGGGTGACCGGGTTCCGTGACAATGTAAGGCGAGATAGGAAACATCACCGTATTGCTCGCAAGCTGAATGCCTTTCTCTTCATAGCGCACCCCTCAACACCAACTCTACGGAGTCGGCCAACATAACGCCCCCAGGTACAATCACTGAGGTTTTTAGAATCATACATTACGTAAGATAGAGTCAACAAAAAACCGTTGTGTTTGCTGTGGCGTCACTGTGCGGGTGCTGGGGGAGGGTCGGGACCGCAGGAGGGGGGGGGCTGAAATAATGCTACGTTTAAATTTTGATTTGTACAGCTAATTTTAATATATATGTATATCGCGATATGTATACCGCTATTTCAGAACAAGCAGACTGTTCCAACTACTCTTTATAATAAAAACGAGCCGGCCCGCGGCATAACATACGCCGCTATTTAGTTGTTGTTTTTTCTACTTTTCAGTAATTCATAATTTGTGAATTCGACAGTACCAACGCTGCCACTGAAAATATTTCTTTAAAACACAATAAGTAGCTCGTTAAGGACCATACTTCCCCCTTCCTTCCCCCCCTTCCCCCCCTACGTTTAAAATCGTTTTAAACTAAATTATCTGCCCCAATAGTCGTCACATAACCCGGCTCTGCTTGTAAACATTTAGAGTGAACACAGCTCACTAAGACCATGTAGGGGTGGGGAGGTAGGGAGCGCGTTTACAGCTTGTTTTCTAGCGTCTCCCAGAAGAGAATTATATATATATATATATGTTTATAAGAGGGTTTGAACCTTTGGTTTATCCCTCATATTTTTATATTAAGCAATAGATTAAGGTGAGATTAAATCTTTTTGTGTAATAATGTGAGAGATTATGCATCAAAATCTTTTGCTAATTTGCCTTGGTAGATTTAGAAAAAAAGATCTAAAAAAATATTTGAAAATGGAATTACATTAGTCGGAATCTAGGGACGTTTGGTCGTTTTTTGTTTTTTACTTCCTGAGCAAGACAGTACAAGTCACCTGCACCTAGTTAATCTACTGCGTGTGTGATTTGCTACACGGGTCAACCCGATTACCTTGATGTGCTACACGGGTCAATCCGATTACCCTGATGTGCTAGTCAACCCGATTACCTTGATGTGCTACACGGGTCAACCCGATTACCTTGATGTGCTACACGGGTCAACCCGATTACCTTGATGTGCTACACGGGTCAACCCGATTACCTTGATGTGCTAGTCAACCCGATTACCTTGATGTGCTACACGGGTCAACCCGATTACCCTGATGTGCTAGTCAACCCGATTACCTTGAGGTGCTAGTCAACCCGATTACCTTGATGTGCTACACGGGTCAACCCGATTACCTTGATGTGCTACACGGGTCAACCCGATTACCTTGATGTGCTACACGGGTCAACCCGATTACCTTGATGTGCTAGTCAACCCGATTACCTTGATGTGCTACACGGGTCAACCCGATTACCCTGATGTGCTAGTCAACCCGATTACCTTGAGGTGCTAGTCAACCCGATTACCTTGATGTGCTACACGGGTCAACCCGATTACCTTGATGTGCTACACGGATCAACCCGATTACCTTGAGGTGCTCGTCCCGGCTCTGGCGTGGGGTCATGACCTCGGGTACACTGGTGCTGCTCCTCCCCTCAGCCCCGCCTATGCTGTCCCTCCCCTCCCAGCTTCTGTCGACCGTGACCTTGGTGGAGGTGGAGAGTTGCCCTGTGGAGGGCTTGGAACTCTGCAACTGGTGACAAAATGGTGGGTGATTTTTTTTTTTACTTGTAAATGATAGCAAGTGGGATTTGTGTGGTTGAGAGGTAAAGCGCTCGATTGCTAGCCCGACGGTCGGGGGTTGATGTCGGTCTGGACTTGACACTGCGGGACGTCCCAGAGTTCACCCAGCTCCGTTAGGTACCCGACTCGCGTTAGGGAAAGTAAAGGCACCTGGGCGCAGCGCTGACTATACAATCCCTTCAATGCCGAGGTCAAGAAACATGTGAACTCTACATCGTTTGTCCAACGGATCGTAAGATGTGTCAGGAGATATCGCTGTTTTTACTTGTTAGCCAGCTATGCTGTGTTATTATTTTCATTTTCAACTTTGAGGGATAAAAAAACTTAGATAAAGTAGTAGATCAAATCAGCTGATGATACACGATTGTGTTTTTTTAAATTTTCAACAACTGCCCTGATAAGTTATATTTTTCATATTAGATGTGCGCGAATGAGTTGTATTTATACACCTTCAAGATTTAAAATGACCCCTGCACCCCATTTGATTTATGTTCAAATCCAAGCGCCATATCAGACATTCACTGTTACTCTTGGCGTCTTCGAAAGTCCTAGTCATGGTTATACTGACCCCCAACGATCTAGTCAAGATGTGTACTGACCCCCGACGTACTAGTCTTATATATACTGACCCCAACACCCCAGCCATGTTGTCACCTGACCCCCAACACCCCAGCCATGTTGTCTACTGACCCCCAACACCCCAGCCATGTTGTCTACTGACCCCAACACCCCAGCCATGTTGTCTACTGACCCCCAACTTACAATCCATGTTGTCTACTGACCCCAACACCCCAGCCATGTTGTCTACTGACCCCAACACCCCAGCCATGTTGTCTACTGACCCCAACACCCCAGCCATGTTGTCTACTGACCCCAACACCCCAGCCATGTTGTCTACTGACCCCCACACCCCAGCCATGTTGTCTACTGACCCCCAACACCCCAGCCATCTTGTCTACTGACCCCAACACCCAGTCATGTTGTCTACTGACCCCAACACCCCAGCCATGTTGTCTACTGACCCCAACACCCAGTCATGTTGTCTACTGACCCCCAACACCCCAGCCATGTTGTCTACTGACCCCCACACCCCAGCCTTCTTGTCTACTGACCCCCACACCCCAGCCATGTTGTCTACTGACCCCCTTTGATCTACTTAAACCTAATGACGACTCTCGCGCTCTCCTCGTGTCATCGATTGGCCTGTGTGTGACCAGATCGATGGCTACGTGAGGACATGGGGGGGGGGGGGGAGGGGGGGATGGTTTCAGCAGTAGACCAGGGACACATTTGGTTGCTGTCTCTAGCTGTATTCGTTTGATCATATCACAGCTCTACAATCAATATCATTACCATCATAATCATATCGAAGCTGCACAATCAAGATCATTTGACAGAAGGACCAACAGGAGCATGTGCTACCTTCAAGATCACTAACATGTTTCCTCAAGCTTTGAATCAGTGTTTAAACTTTTTTGAACGGCTGCTTCGAACCTCGAACAAGTGCCTATTCCTCGAGATTAGAAACAGCGTTTTAACTTTTTAGAACGGCTGCTTCGAGTCTCGAACAATAGAATATTCCTCAAGATTCGTGACAGTGCTTTAACTTTTTAGTACGGCTACTTCAAACCTCGAACAATAGCCTATTCCTCGAGTTTCGAACCAATGTTTTAAATTTTTAGAACGGCTGCTTTGTACCTCGAACAATAGCCAATTCCTCGAGTTTCGAACCCGTGCTTTGAATTTTTAGAACGGCTGCTTCAAGTCTCGAACAACAGCTTTGTTAAGCAACATTGGCCTCTACATACCGTAAACTCAATCTGTTCAACGTGCTTGATCTTACGGGGCTTGGGAATGAGCGTCAGCTTCTGTAGACCCCACCGGAGCGGCACTCGTGGCATCAGCACGAAGCGAGCTGAGGCGAGGGTCTCCTCCTTGGTCCCTAGGGTGAAGCCTAACTTGCTGCATGTGGGGGGGGGGGGAGAGAAGATAGGTTGCGTTTTTTTGTTTTTACTTATGAGGAGAAATTACTAAATAAATCAGAAAAAATAATGATTAAAATGTGTATTTGGGTTGAGAGAGTATAGCTAGTGAAGAGGAGAAGGGACAAACTTCAGAAACAGATAGAAACAAATATGGGCATGAATAATAAGGCTGGTAAGTAGGTCATCAACCAGTTTCTACGGCTCAATAAAACCTGCATGAGCCATAGAACTGGTTGGTGACCTACTTACCAGCCCTATTATTCTCACAACGTTTTGATCGTGATTATTTTTTTATTTGAGGGATTTAGTATGAAGGTTGTATAACCGGTGAAATGGAATAAGAGGAATACTGACGGTGTCCTGTCAGAGGTGTAGGGACACATTTATATATAGTTATTCAAATAGAGAAAAAGCCCCCCCCCCCCCACTCGCCCCCTCCCCCAATTTGAAAAGCTTCGGGGCGGATATTGCAATGTTCTAAACTGCAGCAGTTTATATTTTGGTTTCGCACCGTTGCTGTAGAAAAAAAATAAAATCAGCTTGCAAAGTCAAGTAGCAGGATAATTTTTCTAAATTTTGAATAAGTAACGCAGCTCAGAATGAGCTTGTGATTGTTTTCAACCTTGTTTAACGCCCACAAGGGCCGGCGCCGCCTCCCCTCCCCTTTTTTTTTCTAGCTACACCTCTGTGACTTGTGGGTATATTCGTTTCCAAAGCAAGAAGCAGTGAACGGCGAAATCTAACAGTTAGGACAGTTGACCCCCCCCTTAACAACCCCACCCAGAGGCGTAGCGAGGGGGGGGGGGGGCGGGGGACATATGTCCCTGGACGCCGACCTTGTGGGGGGGGGGCGCCAAAATGGATTTGAAAAACAAATTGAAAGTTTGAGGGGGGGGGGGGTGTGCAAATCAAAAGTTCGAGGGGGGTGCAAATCGAAAGCTTGAGGGAAGGGTGCAAATCGAAAGTTCGAAGGGGGGTGCAAATCGAAAGTTTGTCCCCGGGCGCCGGGAAGGGTCGCTACGCCTCTGCCCCCACCACCTACGCTATTGAACAGGGTTTAAACGTATACACTCTACATTACCCTATACAACCTTCTAGACTGACAAAGATTTGGAAATAAGAAGAAACCTTTTCAAGTAGTCGATGTCGCCCGGGAGCTCCCACTTGGGTGCCGGTTGATCTTGCGGCACCTCTTTATCGTCCGCGCGTCGTGAGCAGACAAAGCCGCGCTGGACCTGGATGAAGCCGTTGTAGTCGGGGTAGACAAGCTTGGCCTTGCTCTTCCTCTTCTTGCTCATCGACTCTTTCTGCCAGAGTTCGAACAGCGACATTTTCTTTTTGTTTTTTTTCTACAGCCGAATCTCGCAAACTTTTTTAAACCTGCGGGACATTTTTAACTTATGAAATAGTACGTGTGTATGTGTGTGTGTGAGTGTGTGAGTTTGTGTGTTTGTGTGTGAGTGAGTGTGTGAGTTTGTGTGTGTGTGTGTGAGTGAATATGTGTGTGTGTGAGTGTGTGTGTGTGTGAGTGTGTGACTTTGTGTGTGTGTGAGTGTGTGTGTGTGTGAAATTGTGTATGTGTGTGAGTAAGTGAGTGTGTGTGAGTTTGTGTGTGTGTGTGTGTGTTGTGGGGATTTTTAAGATATTTGTGACAATATACTACGTATTTAATGGGGAAGGGGGTGTTAGAATATATGTGATAGAATGCTACGTGTTGGAAGGGGGGAGGGGGGTATAACACTATGTAACACTATGCTAGATAGCAGATAAGGGAGCAGTGCTCAACAATGTCTTCTGAAAAAAAAATTAAAACTCGTTAGTTTACTGAAAATGTGAGTGTGTGTCTATCGGATGAAAGGGGGGGGGGGGGTACTTAAATGGCGAATCTTTACACGCCTTTTTAGGAGAGTGCCTTTGGATTTGTTTTAACACAGTGTGACCGTAGATAGGTTGGTCTTTTATGGAACCCTGTTCTAATATCAAGAAAAAAAACAGTGTTTATTCCAGACTTTTTCTCCGGGGGGGGGGAAGTGAGGGGCACTTGGTATTTTCGAAGGGGGGGGGGGGGCGGACACTGAAAAAATTACATATTTTCTATATAAATCCCCCTTCCCCTGGAAACAAACAACATACAGACTAAGATAACGAACTATTTATATAAGCAGGAAGACACTTTATTATTCTTGTATGTAAAAGTACATCGTACACACTCTACTTAATTCTAAACTGAACTACATGTTTGGGGCAGTTGACCCAGTGGGTAGTGGTTGCTTTAAAACAGACTCCTTTTATCACTATAACAGTGGGGTCGGCGTGGTCGAGTCGGTAAAGCTAAACCGAAAAGCCTCGAGTTCGAACCCTCGGGCAGATGAGGCTCGTTAGCTGGGGACAGCCACTCTTCTAGGAGAGACAATTCCAAAATTAAACAACTGCTGCCTTGTAGTTTGTTCTTGGTTGGACAAAGGCTATGGAAGCAAATCCAAAAAGAAATGCAGGATGAAAGCGGAGTCAATGGCCTCAATGGCGCATAACCAATTGACCCGTATCCTTAATTGTGTTGGAGGGGGATCCCTTCCAACACTAAAATTAAGAACGAAGAAGAAGAAGACTACAACAGTCTCACATTCCTAACGATATCTACCACTATCTCCTTACCACAACATAGCCACTCCACGCTTGTTTATTTTATTTTACAAGCTTATACTTCATTCGCATGTTTGTCCTACTACTCAGATCGTCTCTGGCTAGTATGCTAATCCGCATATCTTTAGGATTATCAAAGCTAATTTTTTAATGAATATTCAATTACTCATATTTTAATGCGAATGATGTAATCGATTTCTTGTCGTCTCCACCCGAGCATACAGAGTGGTGATAACAAGCGGCGGAATTTGGCGGGTATCGATCCGAATATTGCCCGGCGCGAGTACGTTTGACAGTGCTAGAAATCTGGTCAGAAATTCTGTCAGATATTCCGTCCAAATATCTGTCTGTGTTTGTAAGAGTGAATTATGGTGTGAAATTCAGTCACAGATTCTGTCTAAATATCTGTCTGTGTTAGTAAGAGTGAATTCTGGTGTTAAATTCAGTCAGATATACCGTCTAAATATCTGTCTGTGTTTGTAAGAGTGAATTATGGTGTGAAATTCAGTCACAGATTCTGTCTAAATATCTGTCTGTGTTAGTAAGAGTGAATTCTGGTGTTAAATTCAGTCAGATATACCGTCTAAATATCTGTCTGTGTTTGTAAGAGTGAATTATGGTGAGAAATTCAGTCACAGAATCTACCTAAATATCTGTCTGTATTAGTATGTGTGAATTATCGTGTGAAATTTAGTCACAGAATCTAAATATCTGCCTGTGTTAGTAAGAGTGAATTCTGGCGTACAGTCACAGATTCTATCTAAATACCTGTCGGGGCTAGCTGTTGTTGAATCTTGGCAGAAATTCAGTCAGATATTTTGTCTAAATGTCTAGTTCTACATTCTACTCTACATTTATTTGCAGGAAAAGCCATTATGTCTGCCTACACTACACTAAAACTCATGAAAACAGCTTTGGTGTATCTTGAATTTCATAATAAACCGCCGAAAGGAGAGCAGTGTTTCTTCCAGACTTTTTTCTCCATGTGGGGGGATGGGGGAGGGGGGTTGGCACTTGAAATTTTCGGGAGTGGGGTGGGGGGCGGACAGTGCTAAAAGTATATATTTTCTGTATAAATTCCATTTCGTTCGGGGGGGGGGGGGGGGGGGGGAGGCGGTAGAATTTTTTAGGGGGGGGGGGATAGATGGCTGGAAGAAACTGAAGAAGAGTAGAAAAATCAATTAGCCTTATGGTCCATAGGGCAGGTGGTCGTAATACTTTTCCTAACTTAAGTCGGGTACCCATAAGGGCTGGGTGGACTCTGGGACCGAAATCGAACCTTTGGGGTTAGTGGTAGTGCACTATGCCGCTCTGATATACCCCCATTTGAATATTAGTCCGAACTTTAGTTAGGGTAAGGTCAATGATCATGGTCACAGTCAGGGTCAGAGTTAGGGTAAGGTCAATGGTCATGGTCAGACTCAGGGTCAGAGTTAGGGTAAGGTCAATGGTCATGGTCAGGGTCAGGGTCAGAGTTAGGGTAAGGCCAATGGTCATGGTCACAGTCAGGGTCAGAGTTAGGGTAAGGTCAATGGTCATGGTCACAGTCAGGGTCAGAGTTAGGGTAAGGTCAATGGTCATTATCACAGTCAGGGTCAGAGTTAGGGTAAGGTCAATGGTCATTATCACAGTCAGGGTCAGAGTTAGGGTAAGGTCAATGGTCATTATCACAGTCAGGGTCAGAGTTAGGGTAAGGTCAATGGTCATTATCACAGTCAGGGTCAGAGTTAGGGTAAGGTCAATGGTCATTATCACAGTCAGGGTCAGAGTTAGGGTAAGGTCAATGGTCATTATCACAGTCAGGGTCAGAGTTAGGGTAAGGTCAATGGTCATTATCACAGTCAGGGTTAGGGTAAGGTCAATGGTCATTATCACAGTCAGGGTTAGGGTAAGGTCAATGGTCATTATCACAGTCAGGGTTAGGGTAAGGTCAATGGTCATTATCACAGTCAGGGTCAGAGTTAGGGTAAAGTCAATGGTCATTATCACAGTCAGTGCGAGATATAGGGTAAGGTCAATGGTCATGGTCACAGTCAGGGTCAGAGTTAGGGTAAGGTCAATGGTCATGGTCACAGTCAGGGTCAGAGTTAGGGTAAGGTCAATGGTCATGGTCACAGTCAGGGTCAGAGTTAGGGTAAGGTCAATGGTCATTATCACAGTCAGGGTCAGAGTTAGGGTAAGGTCAATGGTCATTATCACAGTCAGGGTCAGAGTTAGGGTAAGGTCAATGGTCATTATCACAGTCAGGGTCAGAGTTAGGGTAAGGTCAATGGTCATTATCACAGTCAGGGTCAGAGTTAGGGTAAGGTCAATGGTCATTATCACAGTCAGGGTCAGAGTTAGGGTAAGGTCAATGGTCATTATCACAGTCAGGGTCAGAGTTAGGGTAAGGTCAATGGTCATTATCACAGTCAGGGTTAGGGTAAGGTCAATGGTCATTATCACAGTCAGGGTTAGGGTAAGGTCAATGGTCATTATCACAGTCAGGGTTAGGGTAAGGTCAATGGTCATTATCACAGTCAGGGTCAGAGTTAGGGTAAGGTCAATGGTCATTATCACAGTCAGTGCGAGATATAGGGTAAGGTCAATGGTCATGGTCACAGTCAGGGTCAGAGTTAGGGTAAGGTCAATGGTCATGGTCACAGTCAGGGTCAGAGTTAGGGTAAGGTCAATGGTCATGGTCACAGTCAGGGTCAGAGTTAGGGTAAGGTCAATGGTCATTATCACAGTCAGGGTCAGAGTTAGGGTAAGGTCAATGGTCATTATCACAGTCGGGGTCAGAGTTAGGGTAAGGTCAATGGTCATGGTCAGACTCAGGGTCAGAGTTAAGGTAAGGTCAATGGTCATGGTCAGACTCAGGGTCAGAGTTAGGGTAAGGTCAATGGTCATGGTCACAGTCAGGGTCAGAGTTAGGGTAAGGTCAATGGTCATGGTCACAGTCAGGGTCAGAGTTAGGGTAAGGTCAATGGTCATGGTCACAGTCAGGGTCAGAGTTAGGGTAAGGTCAATGGTCATGGTTAGACTCAGGGTCAGAGTTAGGGTAAGGTCAATGGTCATGGTCACAGTCAGGGTCAGAGTTAGGGTTAGATCCATGGTCATGGTCATGGTCAGGGTCAGAGTTAGGGTAAGGTCAATGGTCATTATCACAGTCAGGGTCAGAGTTAGGGTAAGGTCAATGGTCATGGTCAGACTCAGGGTCAGAGTTAAGGTAAGGTCAATGGTCATGGTCAGACTCAGGGTCAGAGTTAGGGTAAGGTCAATGGTCATGGTCACAGTCAGGGTCAGAGTTAGGGTAAGGTCAATGGTCATGGTCACAGTCAGGGTGAGAGTTAGGGTAAGGTCAATGGTCATGGTCATGGTCACAGTCAGGGTCAGAGTTAGGGTAAGGTCAATGGTCATGGTTAGACTCAGGGTCAGAGTTAGGGTAAGGTCAATGGTCATGGTCACAGTCAGGGTCAGAGTTAGGGTTAGGTCCATGGTCATGGTCATGGTCAGGGTCAGAGTTAGGGTAAGGTCAATGGTCATTATCACAGTCAGGGTCAGAGTTAGGGTAAGGTCAATGGTCATGGTCAGACTCAGCGACAAGGTTAGGGTTAGTGTCGTAAAAATTGGTTCGGGTTAGCTTAAAGACCCTGGCGAAGGAATAGTATAGAAAAGTCCCTGAGGTTATTGTTTATTGTTTGCATTGTGCTGAAACTGGGACTTAATGATTTATTGACTTTGAACTAAGTCATCAGCGTAATCAATGGGCAGCCGGGGTGGCGTGACCTTGACATTTCTGCTCAACTAAGACCGTGGGTCGGGCATTCCCCTTCCCCTGGTCAATAACCCCCTCCCATCAGCACCCCCCCCCCCCCACACACACACACATAACTCCACACAAATGTTTTACTTTTGTAGATTGTCCCGCCAGTCACTAAAAAATATATGTCGATTACCTTCTTCAGACTGTCCCTAAACGTAACACTAATATTAAACGCAGTTGCGTAGCGTGGGGGGGGGGGGGGGGTGCGGACCGCACCGGGTGACACCATTTAGGGGGGGGGGGGTGACACCAAGGCAAAAAATAACAAAATATATTGAGAAAAATGATAATTCCACTTAATTAAGTAATTAATTTGAGTGTTAAATAGTCTTTTAAGAGGTGCAAATCGAAAGTTTAAAGGGGGGGGGGGGTGCAAATCGTAAGTCTGAGGAGGTGGGGGTGCAAATCGAAAATGGAAAGTTTGTTGCCCCGGGAAGGGTCGCTACGCCTCTGGGGGGGGGGGGGGGTGACACCATTAAATGCCGCACCGGGTGACACCCGACCTCGCTACGCCACTGATTAAACGTAACCATAATCAATAGGTAATATTAGGGCTCGGATTAGGTTCAGGGTTATAGTTAGGAAGTGTGCCGGAGGGATTACTCTGATTCTACGCTGGTTTGATTCTACTGAATGCCTCGCAAAGGGGGGGGGGGGACGATTTATTCGTCACTGACAACTCATATCCACTAACGTGTATAATAAATACCCTTGAGAGGTGGGTAATTATCATAAGGGAGGGGGTGGGTGAGAAGTAAAGACCTGGGGGGGGGGGGGGGATAACGACCTGTGGGTAATTAGCTGGGGGGGGGGGGAGGGGTTAATGACCGGGAAAGGGTAATGACTAAGACCCGCCCTAAATTAAGAATGAGAAGTAAAAATTGATCTAAATATATTTTTAAATGTACAGTTTTAATTTACAACCGAATGACTTATTGAAAGAGTTTTGCCATTGAAATGACTTAACTATTCATTTACTAGATCTAGATTTTAGATCTATATGAATATTACAATTATTCGTTTCCATGCTTATTTTATTTAACAGAAATGTGTAAAGAAATCAACCAAATAAAATATCATAGAACCAAAATCGAACAGCACCTTGATCAAATACTTTGATGTTTGAAGTAATGTATCTTAATTTTTCAATCACTAAACTTATCCCGTCCTAGAGTTTTGTTGTTATATTATCAACACCGATGACATCTTGGTTGTTCACCCTAAATGACAGGAAGTGATGTTGACATCATGTCAAAGTTTTGTGAACCTTTTTTTACGAGAATACTTTTTAAGTAAAAACAGAGTAATCTTTTCTTGAGCATATCATCAGAAGAGAAGTTGTAGACCGATGTTTATCTAGGATAGGAAACAAATAGGCATCGTTAAACATAATTCTTTTGAAAAGAAATTTTATCCGATGTAAATATAATGATCCGTTCTTTTTCTGAAATATGAAGAAACGACTAGATACGTTCCTAAACTTGTTTTTGAGCCAGATATTAGAAATATTGAGAATACCCTCGAGCTTTTATAGAGCTTTAGCAAAACTTTGAAATTCTAAGGCTAATATGCTCATTGGTTGAAATTAAAGAACGCTTTATAGGTTATCTGAGATACGGAATGAGATTAAGAATAAATTAATGTTATTTTGTAAAGTATGGACACAGGAGTGTGGGTCTAGTGTACTTGTTGGGAAAAAGTACCCTTTCGAAATGACGGTCCATGGGGCAGGTGAAGTAGAGTACATCCCCATTTGTTTTCCCTAAGCTGAGTCAGCGGACCGAGAGTTGGGTGGGCCAAGTGACGTTTTGTGGACAGCCCAGGATTCGAACTCAAAACTTTCGGGTTAGTAGTCTTATGCTCTATCATCCTACTACGCTGTTCTCGGTGTACTTGTGAGCCTATATGTAAAGATGTATTGTACTGTGGTCTTATGAGACGGCGTTACCTAAGCGGTGGAGCGCTAGGCTGCTCACCCGAAAGTCTCGAGTTTGAATCCGGGTCCAAGTCAGTAGGAGTCCACCCATCTCTGATGGTTCCCTGCCTCATGTTAGGGAAAGTAAAGGCGGCTGGGTAAAGTGCTGACCACACTTTCCCTTCGTATGCCGAGGTAAAGAAACATACGAACTCTGCTTCATCTGCCCAATGGATCTTTAGGTCTGAGCCATCCCCCCCCCCCCCCCGAAAATTTTAGTCGCCCCCCCCCCCCCCCCCCGAAAATTTCAAGTGCACCCCCCCCCCCCCCCGGAGAAATATGTCTGGAAGAAACACTGGGTCTGAGTAGGATTATTTACTTGTATTGAGTTCTTAGTGTGTTTCCAAACGGCTGCGTCAAATCCTAGAGCAAGTAGATATCGGGCCCAAACCTCGAGCTAGAACGATTTTGGAAGAGGTAAACTTTTTTAACTTTCATGGGTCGGAGACGCTGGCTTATTTATTTCATAATTCTCAATAAATGACCAAAATTACTGAAGTGTAGATTGAAATCTAAAAACTGCCTACTTTGCTCGTGTAGTGACGTGGTAAGCAAGGGCTGTGACACGAGTGCGACTTGTGACGTCTCATGACACGAGTGTGACTTGTGACACGAGTGTGACTTGTGACGTCTTATGACACGAGTGCGACTTTTGACACGAGTGCGACCCTTGTGACACGAGTGTGACTCGTGACGTCTCATGACACGAGTGTGACTTGTGACACGAGTGTGACTTGTGACACGAGTGCGACACTTGTGACACGAGTGTGACTCGTGACGTCTCATGACACGAGTGTGACTTGTGACACGAGGTTGACTTGTGACACGAGTGCAACACGTCACACGAATGTGACTTGTGACGTCTCATGACACGAGTGTGACTTGTGACACGAATGTGACTTGTGACACGAGTGCGACACTTGTGACACGAATGTCGAGTAGGTTGAGTGTAGGAAGAGAAACCCACTTTGACAAACACCCGACGCTGCCACTATCGACCCATCACGTTAACTGTTCCCAGTCTGGACTTATCCCTCGGTTGAATCCGCCACACGCTTTCCTTAGTAGCGGCTCCAAAAACTAGATCGGCGCATGCGTGCTGGCTGATATTCACAAAGCTTCTGAGAGAGATGGCCATAAGAACAAGACATATTCAGATGGCCTGGTTCGATGGCCACGGGCATTATTTCACCGGCCACTATGGAAATGGCAAATGTGATTTCTAGTTGAGCAAGGTAGGTGGGGATGTGGTTCGTACGTTAGTGGAATATTTTCGGAGTTTTCTTTTCTATAGGCTGAGTAACGTATTTATTTACTTTCTACACTTGTAATACTTTTAATATAGATTATCTTAGGATAGTAGCACTGTTAATGAGTTATTAAAATCTCATTTTGCCTAATTAGTTTTTGATAATTAGACTGAAATGATTTGTTAATATTGGACTTCTTAGTATCAAGCTGGTTTAGGGAGAAATTTAAAGAAGGTAATTAAAAATTCATTTCCATTTTCGCCTTTAAAGATTGTTGTTTTAAATATAAAAAAAAACGTTTTCAAAAGTTTGCATTGAAAAAAAAGTACACACTTAAACTGTTAACTCTAATCTGTAGACCGTAATTTACGTCTCATAATTTTAGCCAAATTTAACACCCCCTACCCCCACCCCACCCCACCCCCACACTCCACATCACGAAAAAAAAAAGAATGAAACACGAAAAATTGTAACAAAATACGATATTTCAACATTGTTTATTAAAACAAATTAAAATTTACGCTACCCCCCCCCCCCACCCCACCCCATACTAGTCACATATCGTCACAAAACTCATCTACATCGACAACCCTTTTCTATACGTGCGTGCCGTTATTTCTGGTTGCGCGGTATAAGAAAAAAAATCCTTACAATTTAACCGAACCCACACATTGAAATAACGGGATTCGCAGACATCGATATTTAAACCAATACAGTTCGATGACGGTTTCTGGTGGACTTAGAATTTTGTTGGGGGATTAGGGTTGGGTTGGGGTTAGAGACGGGGTTCGTCTGAGGTGTGTTGAGTATCTTAATCCAACATCCCAGTTGTACGAATGTCTTGATCTGCAAAGAGAAGCGAATTATAGGGAGTCTGTCTAAAGGAAAGACACTCTATTCAGCTCGCACTTTAGCTCAATGTTACGTAATTTAGCTCCACACGACATACGTATTGTTAAGCTCAGTCCTCAGCTCAATGTTACGTAATTTAGCTCCACACAGTCCTCAGCTCAATGTTACGTAATTACGTAATTCTTGAGCTCACCCTTCAGCTAAGCTTTACGGGATTTTAAATCGGCTTGTGTCAGATTAACTTTTTTTTTAATCACTTATCCCATAAACCCAAATTATAAATCCTATTATATTACCGTATTCTAATCGGCTAATCAATATTTATATTCAAACGGAAATTTTTGTTGTTGTAAAACCCAACAAGCTATTACCCGTCGATGATATCAGGTAAAAATCTATTAATATTCATCACAAACTGACTTATTTATTGCCGAAAGCTTGTTGCCTTATTCCATTAGTTTAGTCTACAATTAGATGAATACAGGTGCGAGTCTTCAGTTGATTATAGCTAGCTGGCACCAGGAAGAAGTTTTAAGACAGTTACAGGTTTGTACATAGCTGAGTTGTGGGACGGCGTGGCCTAGCGGTGGAGCGCTAGACTGCTAACCCGATAGTTTCGAGTTCGAATCCGGATTCAAGTTATAGGGAACGTCCACCCAACCCTGATGGGTACCTAACTCATGTTAGGGAAAGTAAAGGCGGCTGGGCATAGTGCTAACCACATTATCCCTTTATATGCCGAGGCCAAGAAACGTATGAATTCCACTACAACTGCCAAATGGATCGTTAGGTCTAAAGAGGAATCCTTACTTTACTTACATAACTGAGTACACTTTTGTGTCTGTGTACTTAAGGTGTGTGTGTGGTCAACACATGTACTCAGGGGCGTAGCGAGGGGGGGGGGGGCGGGGGGGGGGGTGCGGAACGCACCGGGTGACACCATTTAGGGGGGGTGACACCAAGGCAAAAAATAGCAAAATATATGGAGAAAAAATTGAGGGGGGGGGGGGGTGCAAATCGAAAGTTTGAGGGAGGGGGTGCAAATCGAAAACTTGAGGGGGGGGGGTGCAAATCGAAAGTTTGAGGGGGGAGGTGCAAATCGAAAATTTGAAAATTTGGACCCCGGGAAGGGTCGCTACGCCTCTGGGGGGGTGACACCATTAAGTGCCGCACCGGGTGACACCCGACCTCGCTACGCCACTGCATGTACTACGCCATCTTTTAAAGTAGTTTTTGTTTTTTCATTCCGTACATCAAGCCGGCCCCAGATTGTTAAAGGATTCGATGAGTTAGCAGTGACTTAGTACGCACGCTTGACTACACGGAACAATATCTTTATACTGAACTATGGTTACATATGGTTACATATGGTTATATATGATATATACGGTGGTACTTACTATGGCTTTTTGTATCATCAAGATGTTTTGTGTAACCATCAACGTTATGTGTGTTACCATCATTTATATGTGCTCTGTCACATTATGTTTCAAATGTCACATTATAATTTTCATATGTCACATTATAAGTTTCAAATGTCACAATATTTGTTTCAAATGTCACATTATAATTTTCATATGTCACATTATAAGTTTCAAATGTCACAATATTTGTTTCAAATGTCACATTATAATTTTCATATGTCACATTATAAGTTTCAAATGGTGTGCTGTAGTCGTGTTGTGACTACAGTATTGGTCCATCGAATACATTCTCAGGTGTACTGTAGTCGTACTGTGACTACAGTATCGGCCCATCGATTACATACTCATGTTTACTGTATTCGTACTGTGACTACAGTATCGGCCCATCGAATACATACTCATGTGTACTGTATTCGTACTGTGACTACAGTATCGGCCCATCGAATACATACTCATGTGTACTGTATTCGTACTGTGACTACAGTATCGGCCCATCGAATACATACTCAGGTGTACTGTATTTCTGCTGTGGCTACAGTATCGGCCCATCGATTACATACTCATGTGTACTGTAGTCGTGCTGTGACTACAGTATCGGCCCATCGATTACATACTCTTGTGCACTGTATTCTTACTGTGACTACAGTATCGGTCCATCGAATACATACTCAGGTGTACTGTAGTCGTGCTGTGGCTACAGTATCGGCCCATCGAATACACCATCGAATACATACTCTGGTGCACTGAATTCGTACTGTGACTACAGTATCGGTCCATCGAATACATACTCAGGTGTACTGTAGTCGTGCTGTGACTACAGTATCGGCCCATCGAATACATACTCAGGTGTACTGTAGTCGTGTTGTGACTACAGTATCGGTCCATCGAATACATACTCAGGTGTACTGTAGTCGTGTTGTGACTACAGTATCGGTCCATCGAATACATACTCATGTGTACTGTAGTCGTGTTGTGACTACAGTATCGGTCCATCGAATACATACTCAGGTGTACTGTAGTCGTGTTGTGACTACAGTATCGGTCCATCGAATACATACTCAGGTGTACTGTATTCGATATCTCTGGTTCAATCGTGATCATCCGCTGATGGATGATTAGGTCCGGTGGTTTTACCAGAGACCTAGCGGCCAGCTGTTTTAGGTCACTATAGGTTGGCCGAGAATGGTTTGTAAGTGACCTACTGTAAGGTCATTATAGGGTGCTCATTAATTTCCTAAAAGTGACATTCTGTTGGTCAAGTATACAGGTCATTATGGAGTGGTCATTAATGTCCTAAAAGTGACCTTCTGTTGGCCAAGTGATCTGGTCATTATGAGTTGTCCATTATTTTCCTTAAAGCGACCTTTTTTTGGCCAAGTGTTAACATGCCATTAAGGGGTTGCCAAAAGTTATCAGGAAAACAAGTCGGTCCACCAACCAGTTCTGCTAGCGAAGTGTGTTCTCTATCCTACGCTCCATCTATCAACAAGTGTAGGGTTTATGTAAAGGAAGTTATTTAATCTAACTGATGATTCTATTGATGATGCTAATAACGAAGTTGCGTTAAATTGTCCTGTTTAATTTTAAGAATGCCACTACATAAACTACGTTTAAAAGTAGGTTGTCTGATTGTGCTATTAGGAATTCTTAATACATAACGAAGACTGTAATGGAACTTGATTAATAGAGATGTAAAACACCATTTAGATACAGTAGAAATGTTGACTGGGGTAGGTGAAAAAATGGACGTACAAAAGTGCCGGACTTTATTGGGTCACTGCCAAGAAAATAGCCGAAGACCGGCAAAAGTGGAGGGAGCTTTTTATGCCGGCCTATATGTCATGGGCACAAAACAGATTGGATAATGATGATGAGATAATGAGTAAATAATTGACCAAAAATAATTTTTCATATTTAAACATTTATGTTTCTTTAACACGCCAGATGTTTCCCATGAAAATGTTATGCTTAAAAGTTGACCCAGACATGAATATCCAACAAAACAAATTAATTTGTTTGTCTGCATTGCGACAGGTTTTATAGCTAGTAGAGAAATAAAACTGTTTACGTTGGGATTAGGAACAAGTTAAAGTTAAAAACAGGGGTGGTCGAGTCGGTAAAGCTCGTGGTTGCTAAACCGAAAAGTCTCGAGTTCGAACCCTGGGGACAGTCACTCTTCTATGAGAGACAACTCAAAAATCAAAACAACTGCTGCCTTGTAGTTTGTTCTTGGTTGGACAAAGGCTATGGAAGCAAATCCAAAAAAAAAATTAGGCTGAAATACTTAATTTAGTTGGAGGGGACGCCTTCCAAAACTAAAATTAAGAACGAAGAAGAAGAAAGAAGATAGTTAAAAACATATTTGAAGCATGACGGGCTGGGGCCGCAATGTTAGGGTTGACAGTGGTGGGTTGCTGCCCCTGGTGACACCCCATCTAGTGACGCCACTGCTATGCGTTACGTGTCGTATTTGTCTTCTCAGAAATATTGTGTTGGAACTGGTACCAATGTTTGTTACGGAAATCTGTGTTGAGACTGGTACAAAGTACCACCAAAGTCATTTCTCTTTTGTGTATAAGACCTTAAGATCCAGAGGAAATCTACTATTAAAGGAGAAAAAAGTGAACAGTAAAAATATGATTAAAGGTCAAGTAACTACATCCGGAGCACCGAGTCACGTGACTGGTTGACCCCCGTCTGGGTTCACATGGGTTGGTTGGTCTGGCAATGTATGACCATATAAAAATATAAGGTGTGGATGGGGGGGGAGGGTTGGTAAAATCTGCTAAAATAGTATGACATCATTTATGGACAATCTACCCCCCCCCCCCTTTTCTTTTTTCCTCTCCGGAAAAAAATTCCTAACTACTGGTTCAGTTGGTTCCGTAGGGTTCCAGCAGTCGGTATAGGCTCACGGTTTTCAACGTGGCCCACCCCCCCGGCAGGCCAGGGTTTAACGTGGCCCACTTGTTAGCGGGCCACAGTTCAACGTGCCCTCCCCCCGGTTAGCGGGCAAGGGTTGAACGTGCACCCCCCCCTTTGTTAGCGGGCCAGGGTTGAACGTGCCCCCCCCTGTTAGCGGGCCAGGGTTCAACGTGCCCCCCCCCTCTGTTAGCGGGCCAGGGTTGAACGTGCACCCCCCCCCCCCTGTTAGCGGGCCAGGGTTCAACGTGCCTACTCCCCCCCCCCCCCTCGGTAAGCCAGGGTTTAACGTGGCCCACCTGTTAGCGGGCCAGGGTTTAAGTGCCCCCCCCCCCCCCCCTGGGCCGGGCCGTGGACACTTAGGTCACACAAGTTGTCCCACTCTACGACGGGCCAACAACAACAACAGGCCACAAGAAAAGTGGAACTGTGACCTAATGGAATTTCTGTGTCGTCTGCATTATCATTTGGTCCTGACAGTGTCGGTCGATCGATTTCTTCATCGATTTGTCTCTGGGGGTCAGGGGATTTGTCCCAATCGATGCGCGGTCGTATTGTGATCTTACAATCAAAGCGCTTGAATCATCAATCATGCAATCATGGAGGGAGATCAAATAGAAAGTTCGTTTAATTATGGTGTTGGTTTTTGTAATGTATTGGGTTGTGATTAGAAGTTACGATGTGAGAGTTTGGTGTGGGGAGGTTGGTAGGTGAGGAGAAGTGTGTGGGGAGGCTGGTAGGTGAGGAGAAGTGTGTGGGGAGGTTGGTAGGTGAACAGAAGTGTGTGGGGAGGTTGGTAGGTGAGGAGAATTGTGGTGAGGTAAGTGAGGAGAAGTGTGTGGGAAGATTGGTAGGTGAGAAGTGTGTGGGGAGGTTGGTAGGTGAGGAGAATTGTGGGGAGGTTAGTAGGTGAGCAAAAGTGTGGGGAGGTTGTTGGTGAGGAGAAGTGTGTGGGGAGGTTAGTGAGGAGTGTGTGGAGAGGTTGGTAGATGAGAAGTGTGTGGGGAGGTTAGTAAGTGAGGAGTGTGTGGGGAGGTTGGTAGGTGAGGAGAAGTATGTGGGGAGGTTGGTAGGTGAGGAGAAGTGTGTAGGGAGGTTGGTATGTGTGGGGAGGTTGTTGGTGAGGAGAAGTGTGTGGGGAGGTTAGTAAGTGAGGAGTGTGTGGAGAGGTTGGTAGATGAGAAGTGTGTGGGGAGGTTAGTAAGTGAGGAGTGTGTGGGGAGGTTGGTAGGTGAGGAGAAGTATGTGGGGAGGTTGGTAGATGAGGAGAAGTGTGTGGGGAGATTGGTAGGTGAGGAGAAGTGTGTGGGGAGGTTTCTAGGTGAGAAGTGTGTGGGGAGGCTGGTAGGTGAGGAGAAGTGTGTGGGGAGGTTGGTATGTGAGGAGAAGTGTGTGTGGAGGTTGGTAGGTGAAGTGTGTGCGGAGGTTGGTGAGGAGAAGTGTGTGGGGAGGTTGGTAGGTGAAGTGTGTGGGGAGGTTGGTAGGTGAGAATTGTTTGGGAAGTTTGGTAGATGCTGATAAAATTTTAAGACAATAAGCGAAAACACTTTACAAAAAATCTTTTTACAAACAAAGAATGTAACCCAACCTCAGAAGCATTGTAAACATTGCATATTAATTGTTTAAAAAACCATAATAAAATAATTTAATAGCATTTTGAACACGATCAAGACGATTCATTATTGCTTTTGATACTGATAAACCAAAAGCGATTCCACGGAATAAAAGATAAATGTTTCAACTATATAAACGAATGCATTCTAAACTAGTTATAACATCATTTCTCTTATTTTGGGATAGTCTACGTTCATATTTTTGCCTTCGTGTAGGGCAGGGGTTCCCAACCCTGTGCCCGCGGGCGCCATGGCGCCCGCTGAACGATTCGTATGTGCCCGCCTCTCATTATTCGACAGAGACAGAATTTTTTTTCATAAACATTATTTTAAATAAACCGGTAGTGATCTCCCCTAAACTTTCTCGAATATTCTTATATAAAACAACAGGGGATGGTAACTGGGGATATAGTTATGATTTTTAATCCATTTTAAATACTTAAACTTTTAAAAATAGAATAGAATCTCATAAAAAAAACATTGCGCACCAAGCAAACGCCGAATAAAATCGCGTATAATAGTGCGCAATATTATTAGTACTTTAAAAATTTACATTAGTTTTTTGAGAAATCGGAAGTAGCGTAAATTACTACTTCCAGTCAACGGAAATTACTCAAAATTTAACAGAAGGTAGAGAATTAGATCTTTTACTTACATGTGAAATTTCATTTATCTATCTGAAATAGTACTCAAGTTATAGGCTTTTAAAAAATTCAAAGTAGGAAAAGTACCACTTCCGGTTATCGGAAATCGCTCAAAAGTTGATACGGATCTACGATTTTGATAAAATACTTATATATGAAATTTCATCAACCTAGCTGTAACGGTACTCAAGTTATCGTGTTTACACACGGACAGACACACAGACACACACACACACAGACATACGGACAAGATTGCAAAATTATGTTTTTCCGTATCAGTGAGGTGTAAAACGTCGAGATTTGTAAAAATCTCGATTTTTTTTTTTGCACGATTACAATACTTTCTCTATACTACGTATATACGAGAAAGTAAATATGATTGATTTTTATTCATTTGTTACAGTTTTAATTTTTTTTTGACTGCCTAGGTTTATTAAATATGTTCGATACTTGTCCCAACTTGTCTAGCGGCGAGCCAGACTGCACTATTTACGTTTTGTAAATACATTTCTCTGTGTGTATGCAATTTGAAAAAATGCCAAATAATTTTATTATTTTGAAACGTTTTTGTTTATTATTTATTAATACATTATGACTATAAGAAAATAAGAAAATAAATTATGGCAAAATGACAAGTTAGGAAAGGAGTTTGTCGATTTAAAATAGGTTGTGCCCGCCACCCTACCGATATTTTAGAATGTGCTCTAGAGAAAAAAAAGGTTGGGAACCCCTGGTGTAGGGCCTACAGTTTAAACTTTATCTTACAAATACAAGCCACTAACTAAACCAGTAAGGTAGAGATTTAACTTGACATCTCTGTAGCCTAATTACAGCTGGTTAAGCTGGTTAGGTTAATCGTTGGTTGGGTTAGGGTTAACCGTTGGTTGGGTTAGGGTTAACCGTTGGTTGGGTTATGGTTAGCCGTTGGTTGGGTTATGGTTAGCCGTTGGTTGGGTTAGGGTTAGCCGTTGGTTGGGTTAGGGTTAGCCGTTGGTTGGGTTAGGGTTAGCCGTTGGTTGGGTTAGGGTTAGCCGTTGGTTGGGTTAGGATTAACCGTTGGTTGGGTTAGGGTTAGCCGTTGGTTGGGTTAGGATTAACCGTTGGTTGGGTTAGGGTTTAGAGACCTGACTGGGTGTTTTTTCGTCCACCAGGACACGGAACTGTGTGGTCACAATGGGAGAACCTAGCGACTGGAGATTTAACAAAGCTGTTCATTCAGCCTTCGTGCTTGGTTTACCTATACCACAGGTAGGTCATTTGTATCTGCTATACCACAGGTAGGTCATTTGTATCTGCTATACCAAAGGTAGGTCATTTGTATTCTGTTTATCTATACAACAGTTTGGTCATTTTAATCTTGTTTATCTATACAACAGTTTGGTCATTTTTATCCACTATACCACAGGTAGGTCATTTTTATCTGCTATACTACACGAAGGTCATTTTATCGGCTAAAACACACGACGGTCATTTTATCTGCTTTACCACAGGATGGTAGGTCATTTTTATCCACTATACTGCAGGTAGGTCATTTTAATCTTGTTTATCTATACAACAGTTTGGTCATTTTTATCCACTATACCACAGGTAGGTCATTTTTATCTGCTATACTACACGAAGGTCATTTTATCGGCTAAAACACACGACGGTCATTTTATCTGCTTTACCACAGGATGGTAGGTCATTTTTATCCACTATACTGCAGGTAGGTCATTTTAATCTTGTTTATCTATACAACAGTTTGGTCATTTTTATCAACTATACCACAGGTAGGTCATTTTTATCTGCTATACTACACAAGTCCCCCATATGACACAAGTCCTCCCCCATATGAAACGTCCACCCCCAAATGAAGTCCTCCCCCAAATGACACAAGTCCTCCCCTATATGATACGTCCTCCCCCAAATGACACAAGTCCTCCCCTATATGATACGTCCTTCGCTACTTTGCGCAAGTCCTCCCTCATATGTTACAAGTCCTCCCCCTACATGACACAAGTCCTCCCCATATGACACAAGCCCTCCCCTCCCCTAAGATGGAAAAGCCGAAACATGAATACAACTACCAGGGACGTCTTGATTCATCGATTGATGGTCTAGTCAAGGTCAAGATGACCCGGACGTTGCTCTTATACAGATCGATGTAGACACTGATTTCCTCTAATCAGATCCTCAATGTTAATTACAGCTAGGGAGACGCATCTTGGGTGGCTGAAATTAAGAGTAATATTGTTGCTGTGGTCTGAGATGTACTGGAAGAGGTGGCTGGAATTATCTAGATTTTTTATGACAGATTAGATTATCTTGAAGTTAGAAAAACAAAATTATTCATAAGATATTTATTTGTTTTTGTATAATATAGTTATGATTTAAATCGTTCAGTTAAAGTTGGTGTGATCTTGGGTTGGGCTTGTTTCAAAAACAGCATTCTGTCTAAATATTTAAGTTCCCTTTCCGAACCTGATGGTCTATGGGGCAAGTAAAGTAGAGTTCACTTGTTTCTGTGACCTCGGCATATGAAGGGATAGTGTGGTCAGAACTATGCCCAGCCGCCTTTACTTTCCCTAATGTGAGTTAGGTACCCACCAGAGATGGGTGGACTCGAGACTCTCGGGTTAGTAGTCTAGCGCTCTACTGCTAGGCCACGTCGTCCCGTCGTCTAAACATTAGCTCGAAATAAAATACCACGAAGCTCTGATGTCATTGTTGCGGTAGAAAATGTGCAATCATGTATAGTCAGACTAGCAAGCTGTAGGTGTAGGTATTAAACTGGCATTTCTCTAGCAAACTGTAGGCGTAGGTATTAAACTAGTATTTAGACTGACTTCCCATTCAAAAACCATTATAATTGCCTTGGACTCCCACTATAAAAAGGTGAGAGATCCTGCTAAGTAATAGTATTATTAAGCCTGAAATCCCGCTACTTTATAGTTTTGATTAGCCTGAAACCCCCACAGTAAAATAGTGGTAATTAACCTGACATCCCGCTATAAAATCGGGTGTCTACAAACTCGAGTTTTGCCTGAATGTTGATTAAGTTTCACAGGCTTCCTCCATCTGTTCCAAGTATTTCTCCCGGTCTTGCTTTAGTCTGCCTTAGACCTGATATTTTTATGTACTTTGTTTCGTTTATCCCTACCAAAACAGTTTAATCCAACTTTTGTAGATAATATTTCCAGGTATTTAAAAAAATATTTTTAGATTTATTCACACTAATTTATATTGTTTTTTCTCCATACTGCTGATATTGTGAACATGTATTCTGTAGGGAAAGTCTTAAGGTTTTAAAAAAAATGTTCATACTGTGTTAAAATGTATTTAAACCAAGTGTTTATTATATTTTTACCACGTCGTGTTCATGTTGTGTAACTTGTGTTCTGTAGGTAAAGTCTTTAGGTTTTAAAATTTTTCATACTATGTTAAAATTGATTTAAACCAAGTGTTTATTATATTTTTACCACACCGTGTTCATGTTGTGTAACTTGTGTTCTTCAACAGGACCAGGTACTTGTAGAATACGTTTACGTAGCAGAAGATGGGTACAGCATTCACAGCAAGTGTAGAAAAATTAACTCAGTGCCTGCCTGCCCTTCAGGTAAATTATTTTTCGTTCAGAGTTAAGTGGGTTTTCTTTTCTTTTTTTTAACAACGCATGATTATCTTGAAGTTTTGAGCAATAACTTTACATAAGGGTATAATTAACCTACCTGAAGCGGGTATAAACTTGTAAGAAGCTGTTATAAATTTGTGAGAAGCTGTTATAAACTTGTAAGAAGCTGTTATAAATGTGTAAGGAGCTGTTATAAACATATAGTAAGTTGTTATAAACCTACATGAAGTTGTAATAATGTTGTAAGAAGCAATATAAACCTACATGAAGCCGCTATAAACTGTATCTATTATCTGCCTCTAGAAAATTCCTGTATCTATTATATGTCACTTTAAAAGTCTCTGCCACTATAAAAGTTCCAGTATCTAATATGCTACTACGAAAGATCCTGTATCTAATATCTGTGATTACAGATATCCCTACAATGGTTTGGTAGTGTATCTTAAATCTCGCCAAAACCGTCTGACATTTACCTTAGGTGTGAAGCGAAGAAAAAAAAAGAGAAAAAAAATGTCACCCAGGAAATTAAAATCGATAGCAATTCCAGAGCATCAGGCTAAGGGCTGCCCTTGTTATGGTTGTAGAGAAGTTACTGGCTGCCCTAGTTACTAGAGAGGCTACTGGCTGCCCTAGTTACTAGAGAGGTTACTGGCTGCCCTAGTTACTAGAGAGGTTACTGACTGCTCTAGTTAGGGTTGTAGAGAGGTTACTGGCTGCCCTAGTTACTAGAGAGGTTACTGGCTGCCCTAGTTACTAGAGAGGCTACTGGCTGCCCTAGTTACTAGAGAGGTTACTGGCTGCCCTAGTTACTAGAGAGGTTACTGACTGCTCTAGTTAGGGTTGTAGAGAGGTTACTGGCTGCCCTAGTTACTAGAGAGGTTACTGGCTGCCCTAGTTACTAGAGAGGCTACTGGCTGCCCTAGTTACTAGAGAGGTTACTGGCTGCCCTAGTTATGGTTGTAGAGAGGTTACTGACTGCTCTAGTTAGGGTTGTAGAGTACTGGCTGCCCTAGTTACTAGAAAGGTGACTGGCTGCCTTAGTTACTAGAGAGGCTACTGGCTGCCCTAGTTACTAGAGAGGTTACTGGCTGCCCTAGTTACTAGAGAGGCTACTGGCTGCCCTAGTTACTAGAGAGGCTACTGGCTGCCCTAGTTACTAGAGAGGTTACTGGCTGCCCTAGTTACTAGAGAGGCTACTGGCTGCCCTAGTTACTAGAGAGGCTACTGGCTGCCCTAGTTACTAGAGAGGCTACTGGCTGCCCTAGTTACTAGAGAGGCTACTGGCTGCCCTAGTTACTAGAGAGGCTACTGGCTGCCCTAGTTACTAGAGAGGTTACTGGCTGCCCTAGTTACTAGAGAGGTTACTGGCTACCCTAGTTACTAGAGAGGCTACTGGCTGCCCTAGTTACTAGAGAGGTTACTGGCTGCCCTAGTTACTAGAGAGGCTACTGGCTGCCTTAGTTACAAGAGAGGTTACTGGCTGCCTTAGTTACTAGAGAGGTTACTGGCTGCCCTAGTTACTAGAGAGGTTACTGACTGCTCTAGTTAGGGTTGTAGAGAGGTTACTGGCTGCCCTAGTTACTAGAGAGGTTACTGGCTGCCCTCGTTACTAGAGAGGTAAGTGGCTGCCCTAGTTACTAGAGAGGTTACTGGCTGCCCTAGTTACTAGAGAGGTTACTGGCTGCCCTAGTTACTAGAGAGGTTACTGGCTGCCCTAGTTATTGTTGTAGAGAGGCTACTGGCTGCCTTAGTTACTAGAGAGGCTACTGGCTGCCCTAGTTACTAGAGAGGCTACTGGCTGCCCTAGTTACTAGAGAGGTTACTGGCTGCCCTAGTTACTAGAGAGGCTACTGGCTGCCTTAGTTACTAGAGAGGCTACTGGCTGCCCTAGTTACTAGAGAGGTTACTGGTTGCCCTAGTTACTAGAGAGGTTACTGGCTGCCTTAGTTACTAGAGAGGTTACTGGCTGCCCTAGTTACTAGAGAGGCTACTGGCTGCCCTAGTTACTAGAGAGGTTACTGGTTGCCCTAGTTACTAGAGAGGCTACTGGCTGCCTTAGTTACTAGAGAGGTTACTGGCTGCCTTAGTTACTAGAGAGGTTACTGGCTGCCCTCGTTACTAGAGAGGTAAGTGGCTGCCCTAGTTACTAGAGAGGTTACTGGCTGCCCTAGTTACTAGAGAGGTTACTGGCTGCCCTAGTTACTAGAGAGGTTACTGGCTGCCCTAGTTATTGTTGTAGAGAGGCTACTGGCTGCCTTAGTTACTAGAGAGGTTACTGGCTGCCTTAGTTACTAGAGAGGTTACTGCCTGCCATAGTTACTAGAGAGGTTACCGCCTGCCATAGTTACTAGAGAGGTTACCGGATGCCCTAGTTACTAGAGAGGTTACTGGCTGCCCTAGTTACTAGAGAGGTTACTGGCTGCCCTAGTTACTAGAAAGGTGACTGGATGCCCTAGTTACTAGAGAGGTTACTGGCTGCCTTAGTTACTAGAGAGGTTACTGGCTGCCTTAGTTACAAGAGAGGTTACTGGCTGCCTTAGTT
Source organism: Physella acuta (assembly GCF_028476545.2). Taxonomy (NCBI): domain Eukaryota; kingdom Metazoa; phylum Mollusca; class Gastropoda; family Physidae; genus Physella; species Physella acuta. The sequence goes on from NW_026731694.1 coordinate 799,914, forward strand.
ACTAGAAAGGTGACTGGATGCCCTAGTTACTAGAGAGGTTACTGACTGCTCTAGTTAGGGTTGTAGAGAGGTTACTGGCTGCCCTAGTTACTAGAGAGGCTACTGGCTGCCCTAGTTACTAGAGAGGTTACTGGCTGCCCTAGTTACTAGAGAGGCTACTGGCTGCCCTAGTTACTAGAGAGGTTACTGGCTGCCCTAGTTATGGTTGTAGAGAGGTTACTGACTGCTCTAGTTAGGGTTGTAGAGTACTGGCTGCCCTAGTTACTAGAAAGGTGACTGGCTGCCTTAGTTACTAGAGAGGCTACTGGCTGCCCTAGTTACTAGAGAGGCTACTGGCTGCCCTAGTTACTAGAGAGGTAACTGGCTGCCCTAGTTAGGGTTGTAGAGAGGCTACTGGCTGCCTTAGTTACTAGAGAGGCTACTGGCTGCCCTAGTTACTAGAGAGGCTACTGGCTGCCTAGTTACTAGAGAGGTTACTGGCTGCCCTAGTTATGGTTGTAGAGAGGCTACTGGCTGCCTTAGTTACTAGAGAGGCTACTGGCTGCCCTAGTTACTAGAGAGGCTACTGGCTGCCCTAGTTACTAGAGAGGCTACTGGCTGCCTAGTTACTAGAGAGGTTACTGGCTGCCTAGTTACTAGAGAGGTTACTGGCTACCCTAGTTACTAGAGAGGTTACTGGCTGCCTTAGTTACTAGAGAGGTTACTGGCTGCCCTAGTTACTAGAGAGGTTACTGGCTGCCCTAGTTAAAATTCCAGAGTGTCAAGCCAGCATCTATTCTAGTCTACCTTCCCCGCTATTTCTTCATCATGTCAGCTTGTATCCGCTTTCTCCCGCTAAATCAACACATTTCCGGTTCCAATTGATTGACGGATTAATGGACGGCCGAGCAGACGCCGGAACGAGGTAGACGTCTGCGTATCGATTGGCCAGGTCCCGCTCAATTAGATAATTATGCCACGAAGGCAACGCAGGGTCGTGTCAGCATCGCCACTCACACTCAGGAGCCGCGTGCTGTTAAATGTCTAGTGAAGTCCATTTCACGCGCGTGTTCATGGCATTGAAACAGCCAGTCTTGCGTCATGAGATCGTCTCAGGACGTCCTTGCATCGTCGTATCGGACCCGGATGATGCATCGATTATGTAATGTAGTCAGCCTCTGTAGTATTGCGGTATCGCACTAGTGAAATACATATTATTCCATTTCAATATTGTATACCTATGTAACATTTGTGGAACGGAGTGGCCTAGAGGTAGAGCGCCAGATAGATAACCCGAAAGTTCGAATCCGGGTTCAAGTCCCTGAGTCCACTCAGCTCTGATAGATAAGTGGAATGTAAACAAGAAAACAGCTTCAATTCTTTCTTGGCTCTAAGCCCTCTGAAGACATGGACAGAAGCCCTTCTCTGCAATAAGCCCCCCCCCTCTCCCCCCCCCCCCCGAGATTAGACTTTTCCCTAAATAGCCAACTAGCTTAGCGCTTGGTTTTGAATTTTTTTTTAATCCCTTGCAATAAGTAATAATTTGAACCGAACAACAGACTTTACTGTTATTATATCGGTATAACAATCGGTATTGCTATTGTGTATAACAATTTATACTGTTACGGTATCCGCATAACAATATGTACTGTTATTATCTAGTTATGATAATTTGTATTTCGGTATAAACAATATGTACTGTTATTATCTAAGTATAAGAATCTCTAGTGTTATCGTATCGGTATAACAATTTGTACTGTTGTTGTATCGGTATAACAATATGCACTGTTATTGTATCGGTATAACACTCTCTTTTGTTATTTTATTTCCCAGAAGTCCCAGTGTGGAGCTATGCGGCCAACTTTCCAGTTGAGGACCGGTTCCTCAAGCCGGTTGCCATCTATAAAGACCCGTTCCGGCAAGGGAATCACCGGCTGGTGTTGTGTGAGGTCTACGCTAATGACTGGCAGCCTGCGCGTAAGTGGGGATGGGGGGGGGGGGGGGGTGATAGGTAGACATACAGACACACACTCGCAGACACCCACCCTTGCAGACACACCCACACTTCTATTGATGACTGGCAGCCTGTACGTAAGTGGGGGGGGGGGTGATAGCCTGATAGGTGTCAGACATACACAGACACACGCCCGCACAGACACACGCCCGCACAGACACACGCCCGCACAGGCACCCACCCACACAGCACCACAGTCACACATACATACAAACTCAGACACACACAAAATAAAGCCACTCAGACATACACCTTAACAACCACACACACACACACACACACACACAGGCAAACAGCCACACTGAAACGAAACACACAACAGCTAGTGGTTTTCAGCAATAGCCACGTCAATTTTAAAACACAACATTCAGTATTCACACAATATTCTATACCCATAAAGGTTCACACTGGATTCATATCGATACACTTTACCGAGATTACAACCCGACAACTAACAACATCTCATCCCAAACACCCTACTTCGAAGATGTTATGAGTTGAGTGCATCGTAATTGGCACATTTACAAATCGAATGTTTTTCTGCTGAATGATGAAATGTAGAGGCAATAAACGTGTTGGACTTTAATTACCTTTCTAAAGAGATAATTGATCATTGTACTATTAATAATTAAATTATTTTAGTATTCAAGTTCATCGGACGGCGTGGTATGTTGGTGGAGCGCTAGCTAACTCGAAAGTCTCGAGTTCGAATCCGGGTTCTAAGTAGTAGAACGTCCCTGAGTCCATCCAACTCTGATGGGCACCTAACTCACGTTAGGGAAAGTAAACGAGACTACGCAAAGTGCTGACCACACGATCCCTTCATTTGCCGAGGCCAAGAAACACATGAACTCTACTTCATCTACCCAATGAATCGCTAGGTCTAAAGATGATTCTTAGTCTTATTGCAATCATGCACGATGTGTAACAACTCACAAAACGATCAAACAAAAATAAATGTGTAATGTTTGCTGTGTTTGCAAGAATACGTTTTTTTTTTTTACATTTTCTTTTCGGTTTTTAGACGCGTACAGGATATGGGACGGAGCAGACGGCAGCTTGTAAATATTCATGTTTTTTATTCGAAGAAGATTATGCCGTGACAGTGGCGTCACTTTTTATGTGTGCTGGAAGGGGTGTACCTCCCCTAATTACAAAAAAATAAAATAAAAAATAAAACATCTTAGCCAATACCTAAATTTGGTTTTGCAAGCAAAGTATAAGAGGAGCTTCCAGTAATGAGCTAGAGCCCTTTATCTGATCTACTGTCTGTTTTCTTATCTATTTAGTTTTTATGATGCCTTTGTCGACTAATTCAAGTATTTTTAGGGTAAATAAAGCAGTCTTCTGTTTGATATTTCTTCTCAAAAATTTAACTACCCCGACAACACACACATAACTGATACGTCACCAATGGACTCAAAAGAAATTTTTAAACAGTTATATGCAAAGTTCTGTGATAACATTGATAAATATGAACTATAACCGAAGGTATTAAAAGGCTGCGTTTTATTATTATTAGCTTTTAATCCACATAATAGGGGTTAACATGCATTCAACAACCATCAAAGGGTTAATCAAATATATTTTTGAGATATTCAATGTGAAATAATGTTAAAACCGGAAGCCTTAGTTTTGTTTGATTTCGTTTTTGTGTAATATAAACACATGAACTGAAAACTCCAATGAAGACATGGGCAGAACATTATCTTCAAGTTAATAAAGGGAGGGGGGGGGGGGGGGGCGCCGAACTACGTGTTGTTTGACATATTTTTGTTTTCTTTTTCCATCTCTTTATAAAGTGTCAGTTATGTCTATTTTTATTGTCGGGAATTTCCAGAACCGAACACATTAATCTTAATTTTATTTCGACCTTTTTTTTTCTTCCTTAGCTCGCAACTTCCGTAAAGACTGTGCTGAAACAATGGCCACACCGGAAGTGATGTCATCGGCCCCCTGGTTCGGCCTTGAGCAGGAGTACTCCATCATTGACGCGGCCAATCGGCCAATTGGTTGGCCAAGCTGCTTCATGCCGCAACCAAATAGTAAGTTGGCGAATAGTATGGTCAGGCTGCTGTAAGTCGGCCATTACGATGGCCAGGCTGTTGTAAGTGGGCCATTAGGATGGCCAGGCTGCTGTGGGTTGGCCAATAATGTGGCCAAGCTGTTGTAATATCAATATTTAGGCCCTATATATATATATATATATATATATATATATATATATATATATATATATATATATATATATATATATATATATATGTCTTTTTTTTTACCTGGAGCTGAGCTTCCTTGCAAGAATCAATGTTGGCTATTTATAAAAGAAAATGTATTAGTAGAGAAAAAAAATAATTGAAAACTGTATTTTCCCCACAGCACCCATCCACCACGATGCTGTGGGCATGCATAAAGCATTCGGACGAGACCTGTACGAGGCCCATCTCTTTGCGTGTCTCTATGCTGGCATCAATATATCTGGCGGCAATGCTGAGGCTTGTCCTGGACAGGTAGCGGTGTAAATTTTTTGTGTAGTAAGGGACGTAACCGTGAATATATTTTTAAATAGTTTTATTTACATGATTACTTCCCATGATTAAAATAGAATGGACATTTTTTTTTTTAAAGTGGGAGTTTCAAGTTGGCCCGTCTGAAGGGGTCAGAGCTGCAGATGACCTTTGGATGGCCAGGTACATTTTGCACCGTTTGTCCGAGGAGTTTGGCGTTGCCGTGTCGCTGCATCCAAAGCTTATACCAGGTGGCGCAGGGGCCTGTGGGGGCCATGTGAACTTCAGCACCAAGCAGATGCGACAGGAGGGGGGAATCAAGTAGGTCATGTGTACTAGGGAGGGGGGAATCAAGTAGGTCATGTTTACTAGGGAGGGGGGAATCAAGTAGGTCATGTTTACTAGTGAGGTGGAATCAAGTAGGTCATGTTTACTAGGGAGCTAGGAATCAAATAGGTTATATATTTTGTAAGGGATGGGTTAATCAAATAGGTTATATATAATACTTTGAAGAATTACGTAGATTATACATACCTGGAGAGGTGGTTACTAGGCCACATATACAGGGCACGGGGTGGGGGGGGGGGCTAGTAGATTGGGGGGGGGGGAGGATATCAAGTAGATTACAAACACTATTTTACTAGGGCTGGAGAGAACAAAGTAGGTCATGTCTCTTAGAGGGGGAAAAGTAGGTCTTATAGACTAAAGTGGCAATAGTAGTAGGTCATATATACTATTATATTTGTTTAGAGGCTACTAAAGGGGGAATCAATTAGGTGTTATATATTTTTTAAATTATTAAAAAACAATATGTGTTTGTTGTTTTTTTAATAAATTGTTTAAAAATATTTTTTGCAAAAAAAAAAAAAAAATATCATTTTTTACAGACATATAAAGGCAGCAATGCCCCTTCTTGCCAAGACTCACCAGGATTTTTTGCCTCTGTGTGATGCCCATGGCGGGGCTGATAATGTTGCCAGACTGATGGGATTTTTCTGTACAGCATCTCGCGAGTTTAGGTGGGGGATAGAGGACAGAGATGCCACAATACGGTGAGTGGAAGATATTTTAGTTGGGGGATAGAGGACAGAGGGAAATTTTAGGTGGGGAATAGAGGACAGAGATGCCACAATACGGTGAGTGGAAGATATTTTAGTTGGGGGATAGAGGACAGAGGGATATTTTAGGTGGGGGATAGAGGACAGAGATGCCACAATACGGTGAGTGGAAGATATTTTAGTTGGGGGATAGAGGACAGAGGGAAATTTTAGGTGGGGTATAGAGGACAGAGATGCCACAATACGGTGAGTGGAAGATATTTTAGGTGGGGATAGAGGACAGAGGGAAATTTTAGGTGGGGGATGCCACAATACGGTAAGTGGAAGATATTTTAAGTGGGGAATACAGGACAAATTTTATGATATTGTTATGTTGACATTATTTTAGTACCAAACTTTATTAATGATCAAATATCTCAAATGTTGTTTTGAAATGTATCCATAGAATACCCCGGCAAGTCGCCATTGATAAGAAAGGATTCCTTGAGGACAGGCGACCCGCATCGAACTTTGACCCCTACCTTGTGACCGATGCTCTAGTTCGTGTTGTTGTTTTAGGACATGAAAGTTTGAGAAACCCATACGCGGAACCAAAAGTGATAAAACTCTCCGTGGATTTATCCAGAGTTCAGTTAGAGGAAGATGATGACAACAGCGTGGTGATATGATAACTGGAGATGTACAATGAAATGGAGGAACGTTTTCCGATCACTAACACACTGACCTGACCAAGCTGACCCTATGTAGTTGAAATATTTTTTTTAAGCCAGCTTTTTTTTTGGTGATATTCATGAAACATTGTGTATCCTTTTCCAGTCGTAACTGCCTCAAATTTGAATCTCTTTTCTGTCAGGATATACAAAAATAAAAAAAATAATTCCCCTTACAAACAAACATAACAATTTGAGTGTTGTTTTTGATAACTTTTGAGTTTTTCCTTGCCATTTTCCAAATTTGTAAGACCAGATACAAGAGATGAATTTGTTGCACAAAAAAAAAAACAACAACAGCCAAACTAATTTACCTCCGTTATTTAATGTTGTGAAGAAAATAATTTGTTTTACAATGGTCTACTTGTACTAATCAACTGTTTAATGTCTGTGTGTAGTCCCTAGTATCTATTTTAAATGGATCACTTGAAACCAAATGTAGAACATCAGTAATTTATACGGAAGTTAATTTTTGCGAGGATGTATATTTGATAGATGACATTACATTTTTATCATGTTGCTCTGTTATACGTGTGTTGATTGGTTAGTAGAATTGTTATTTTTTTTTCAACTGCACCAAAGGCTTTTCCGGTATGACTGTTGATGAGTTTTAACAGATGTATCTTTGCTGGATAGGACATTAATTAATAAAGCGCTTGATTCAATTCCGTGGAAAATTTCACAAATATCCTTTTATCTTATGAATGGTGATTGCTCCTGACTTAACGGATATAACAACAGTTACTAACATTGTAACAAATACAATAGCAAGCAAAAATCAAATCTTTCAGTCTGAAAGCTAAGAGTTAGATTAAAGAGAATACTGGTCAAAGATTTATTGACTAATTTTACTAGGCATTTGAACACAAATTCTTCTGTAACAGGAGAAAATGCATCACCAGCTATAACTATATATGCATACATTGTTAATTCAGTTTATACATTTGGAAAGAAATTTTGAATGTTGTATTCTGATTTTTATGTACATGTTGTACAATAATATCTTACTGTAGTGAATGCTTTATTTTACTCCACTAGTGAAGAATAAAATAGAATTAGGTGAGAAAAGTTTTTGTACTGAAGTAGCATATTGTGTTTAATATAATAAAGTTTTAGTAGAAAGGCTAATGTTTTTTTTATAATCTACTTTATGTTGAATATAATGAAAAAGGTCTTATTTGGTAAGGTAAAAAAAATTGAGTCTTTAATGAAAGAGATTTTTACTTTTTTTATAGCATGAAATAATTTTATTCTATTCAGATGTTGTGTTTAATTAAATGAAAAAAATGGTTCCACTAGAAAGATATTTTGTAAATACACTTCTGGAGTAGTGTGTGGCTGCACTATGTATGAATGTAACGACTCCGTAAAGATTCTGTTGTACATGTATGTTGTTTTACACATTTTTTAACACGTGCATAGAAAGGATATCTCGTACAGTGTGGACGTAGATTTTACTTTTTATTTAATCATTTCCTATTCTGCTGAATTGAATAAAAGCTTTTTATATTAGGACATTTTACTGTTTTTTTGCTTCATTCATAAATAGCAGATCCTTTTTTCCAATGCTGACAAAATGACTTATCCCTTTTTTTACAATCACGCAAAGCAGAAATTCATATTCGACATATTACATTAAAGCATAGCAAAAATGATGTAAGTATCAAGAAAAATTTGGACTTTTACTACTTGAGGTACATCATCTACAGATGGTAGTGCTGTCAATAACGCCGTTGCTCTCACATCTTTAGCAAGAAACATTTAGCAGTTACCTTACCTTGTACAGCATACTGGAGGATGTTGTAGAATACTGGAGGATGTTTTAGAATACTGGCTCACATTTCAAATTTCTTAACATTATAACAAATAATTAAAATATTTTTTAAACAGTAAACTTAAGTTATTTCCCATTTTGTTATTGTATTTAAAAATCTAAAATTAATTTTTAATGTTGCTATTGAATCTGACGGTGAGTTTAGATTATTTTGTTGTCATCCATGAGACATGTGTATAAAATCCCCAGAAATCGCAGTTAGATTTAAGATTTAAATTCTTCTTCTTCCTCTTGGTTCTTAATTTTAAGGTTACAATTCAACTGGTTATGCGCACCACAGAGGCCATTGAATCCAATTTCAGCCTGCTTTTCTGTTTGGTTTTGCTTCCATAGCCTTTGTTCAACCAAGAACAAACTACAAGGCAGCAGTTGTTTGATTTTGGAGTTGTCTCTCCTAGAAGAGTGGCTGTCCCCAGCTAATGAGCCTTATCTGCCCGAGGGTTCGAACTCAAGACTTTTCAGTTTAGCAACCATGAGCTTTACTGACTCGACCATGCCGACCCCTAATTTAAAATTTAATTACTAGATTTGACCATTAGTGATTAACACATCCATTCACAGACACTGTGACTTGATAAACTATAAAACTTTTAACAAAGAGTTAATTCTTTGATCATAAAATGTATTAAGCAAGAAAACCCATTTCATACAATTTAACATGAAAATACATCAAATTATGGGCTTATTTAGCAACTAGTAAAACCAATGTTTCAACCCAAGCTTTTTATAGCGCACAATTGGTGCTTAAAGAACTAACACTGTCAAAAATAACAACAGAAAAATGTGTGAAAAGGCCCCTTTGCATTATTTTATGCCTGTCCTATAACCAACGTCATGTGCTGAAGAAGACATTGGTCTGAAACATCAAGTGCCACAGTCATTATGTGATTAAATTGCTAATGGTACACCTACCTACCTTTTCGTTTTAATACAATATAAAGGTTTACCTCATGAGTCGAGCCATTTTAAAATGAAGGGAGAATTCATGCAATCATTGCAAGGTCAATATGGCTTATTAAGGCAATCACAGATACACATTTTAGGGAAACATGTTAAGTCTGTTTGTTAGGGACGATTCAGGAAAAACCATTGTAAGTCCATTTAGAAAACATTGGAAGTCCACATCAACAACTTAAGACCAGGCCAGTAGAGAAAAATCAATCTTTTTCTGATACTGTTTCACCAAGCACTGTTTTGGAGATCCAGTCTAGGTATGGTGGATTCCCTTTGTCAATCTGTCCAGATAGAAGAATATTTAATAGTTAATGAATTTTATTTGAACTGCTTCTGTTTTACATGTTAATTCATTAACAACTTTATCTGAAAATAAATAATTATTATTTATGGTTCTATTTTTATCTAAAAAGTATTTTAAGAAACTATAGGAGAATTAAGGGTATAAAAAAAAAATATGCAGTCATGAAAAGAATGTATGTAACGCAGCCCACAACATAAAACAATTGAACCTCATAATGTCATGCAAATGTTTTTCACCCACAGTTAAATAAGAGCACATGTTCCAAATAATCGATTTCATGCTTTCTATTATTACTAACTATCTAATTACTAGATCACATTAGATGTTACTTAGCTTTTTCTTTATAGTAACCTTAAATGTTAGGCCTTTAGAAGCCAAAAACTGACTGAAATTTCAGAGTTACATTTTAGATAGTGTACAGTGGAACTTGTTACTTAAAGACTATCTGATATTTTTAAAAATCTTTTCATCATTAAAAATATGTTAAAATTCCTTTAAGTTATATAAAAAAGGGCCATAATTAAAATATCTGGTACTCATGATGGTGTATCAGATAAATAAATTTTTGTTGGAAAAATTTGATGTAATTAAAATTTCACCTGAGCACTGATTACTTCAGCCACTTCATAAGGATGATTTTTCCTACAATGAAAAAGTTACAATGATAATTTCCAAGAAAGAAAACATAAACACTCAAACAGAAATGCAGATACAAAAATCATTAAACATGTAAAATCTAACTAAAATTGTTGACATGCGACCATAACTTTTTAAATTTATCCTAGTTTACTCTGCATAAATACAAGCAAATTTCCACATTGTAAAATAATGATAAATCTATCACCATGACAACTGTTTCACTTTCTACTTTAATAAAGCTACTACAAGTTATAAGCAAAGCTATTCTAAACAGATAAGAAAAAAAAAAGTTGTATGTTAAAATACTTGTAGAAATCCACAAAATATAATTAGTCAAGAAATGTCAATAACATACCTGACAAACTCTGAGAGCTCTTCAACCTTTGAAGTCATTGTTTTAATCATCTGAAATTGTTATTTAAAGAATATTAATTTTAAGCAATAAATTATCACTCTTTCTTTCTTTTCTCAAACTAATTACTGTTAATACTTTTGAGAAAAAAATCACACAACAATTAAACTATCAGCAAAGTGAACAAGTTAACAAAAAAATTTAATAAATGGTTATTTAAAGACATCTGTTTAACTGTCCTACTTGTAAACAAAATTTAGGTTTTATTTTTCAATATAAATAGACCGATTAATATTTTACTGTGACTAAAATCAGTGTATAAGGCATGCAGCTTCATTTAATGTAAAATCAAAACATAAAATTACCAAAAGTAATTCAGAGTCTTCATTTATCTTTCCTTCCCATTCATACCTAGAACAAACAAATCTGGTGTAACTAAGTTTATTGAAAAAGTGTGTCAAAACAGGTTCATAAATTTTATAAAATAATAATAGGTTAGAAAAAATAGTTAAAATAGTTTTCAAAAAGGAAGAAAAACTAACTTCTGAACCACAAACAAAGTTTATAAACTATTGCTTAGCAATGATCCCATTTACAAATGTACATTGTCGTATTTTTAGGATTTAACAAAACAATTACAGCCATAAATCAATGCACTTACACCGAGGTGACCTGTGGAATTATATTCACACAGGCAGCCAGCTTGTTTTTAACAATGTCACTGGGGAAGATAAAAAAAATCATGAGTGTCTCTCTCCACAAGGGAACCATATTTCTTTAACTGTGGGCATGTGATATTCACAATAGCTGTTTCCAAATATTTGTGGCGCTCTTTGTAACTCACAAATCCTGGCATCTCCCTAACCCCTACCCCCTGATATATCATAATATTTTAAAAAAAGAATTCTCTTTAGACCTATCAATCTATCGGGCAGGCAGATGAAGTATAGTTCATTTGTTTTTGACCTCAGCATATGAAGGGAAGGTGTGGTGGTCAGCACTTTACCCAGCCGCCTTCATTTTCCCCCATCAGAGCTTGATAAAACTGGGTTATCAGCCTAGCGCTATACTGCTTACGCCATGCTGTCCCATATTGATTGCTGAATATTACTGCTACATAGTGTTGACTTGTATTCATTTATTTTATGTTGTAAATTTCTGTTAAACTGTCTGCACCTTCCCTAGTTTTAGTCCTTTGCTTCCCCACTAAGTTTGGAAACCAGTGATTTAAGTAAATATTAAGACACACAAATAACTCTGTGCATAATGTATTTTGATTAAACTGAAAATAAAACATAAAAAACCTTTTTTACAATGACAAGCTTGTAAATTAAAATGTTCTAAAAATATTTTTAAAAAAAACATTTTCTTCAGCTATGAATACCATATTAGTAATTAAAATGCTCCAGAAATATATTCAATAAATTTTTGAAAACCAACATTATCTTCTAATACATGTATATAATATAAATATAATACATGTATACAAGTTCAAAAAGATAATTTTTATATTATTACTGAAGAAAAATAGAGTATGCAACACTATTTCAGCCATTCTGAAAGCAATGCTAAAAGTACCTTGCAAGTTTTTTGGCCACTTCAATATTTGGAACAGAAACAAAAGCCATGGATGCTGCGCCTGATGTATAAGGACGTACTTGTCCTTCAGCCATTGCTACGATTCTTCGCAGGAAAGCAAACAGCACAGGCATATAAAGGTCAGTGCTGATTACCTGAAAATAATGTGGTAGAATAACATAATGTTATATAGAGTTGTTGCTGCTGTAACCTTCTGAGGCAAGTTTAGAATAAGGATATGGTCAGAGATGAGGTCAGAATTAGGGTTAAGTTTCTGCAGGTTCGGGTAGGTTATAGTCAATGTTATGAGTGAGATACTGGCAAAAACTTGCCAGAAATTGTCACATGTTTATTGAAACAGCTGAACATTTAACATAGCTAAATATTTGAAAAAGAACATATTGACAAAATCTGTAATGTTTTAAAATAAATGTGTTTTTCTTGCTTATACTTATAATCAGAGGCGTAGCAACCCTTCCCGGCGCCCGGGGACAAACTTTCAATTTGGCGCCCACCTAGGGAGCAAATTTTCAATTTGTACCCTCTTCCCCCCCCCCCCCCCCTCAAACTTTCAATTTGCACCCCCCCCCCTCAAACTTTCGATTTGCAACCCCCCAAACTGCAAAAGTGCAGCTAAAATGACATTTAATTTGTTTTTACAACCCATTTTGGCGCCCCCTAAGGTCGGCACCCTGGGACACATGTCCCCCCTTGCCCCCCCCCCCCCCCCCCCCCCATCGCTACGCCTCTGCTTATAATGAAAAGATAAAGATTTGGTCAAAGATGTGAGACTAAAGACTACAATTGACAATTTAGGACCTAACAGATGCAGTACTACTTTCCCAAGAGCATGGGCACAAATTTGTTATCAGGACACAGCAGTACTGTTTCGGTCCAGTAATTTGACTCTTGAGCTGTACTGTAAGATTTTAAACCATTACATGCTGGCATTGTAAAAAAAAAAAAGACATTGAGGAATGTGTTTTCCTCCACTGTCTGTCAGCTTACTTGTGGGAATGATGATCAGTGGCTCAGCTACCGTAAGCAAGGCATAGGGGCCCAAGGCAAATAGGGGCACTTTTTTGAAAGTTTGAGGGGGTGGGGGTGCAAATCGAAAGTCTGAGGGGGGGGGGGTGCAAATTGAAAGTCTGAGGGGGGGAGGGGGTGCAAATCGAAAGTTTGTCCCCGGTCGCCGGGAAGGGTCGCTACGCCTCTGAGGGGCCCACTAACACTTTTTGCATAGGGGCCCAAAAATCCTAGGTACGCCACTGATGATGATGGTTGCTACAGTAATGTATTGTTTTAGTTATAGATTCTAGTTATAGATCTACTAACTACTAGATTAGATCTAAACTAAATCTTAATCTAGTTACTAGATCTAGTACTAGTACTAGCACTAGGCCTACAAAAAGTATTTTATTTAATTAACTAACCAGCAAAAAAACAAAAAAAGAAGCAATCAGGATAGGTCGTTTATACATAAAACCTAAAAGAGTTAGTACAAAAAATGGTAAACGATTTTGATCTAGATCTAGATCTAGATCTAGATTAGATCTTCTAGAACAGTTAACTGTTTAGTTTAAAGTTTAAACTATCGCATTTAGTTTTACATGTATCGTTCTTTCCACTCATTTGAGTGCGAAGGGAAACTACTCACTAAATGAATCTATTGGCTGATCAAATTTCGGGAGGAAAAGTCAACTACGAAGGGAGGGCTAGGCTCCCAGAGCCTAGACAAATCTAGTCTATAATATACTAGCTACCGGTAATGTTATGTTACACTTGCTTAAGAAAATAATTTATAAAATATTTATTGGTTAAAACGCAATGTGCTTTACTATATGTTGAACGATATTACTAATATTAGTGACAAAGTAAAGAAATAGCTAAATATAGCTAAAAATCCGACACATTTAAAATAACATAGGCTACCAATACCTATTAGAAAAATTAAAACCAAATTAGATACATTTTTAGTCAAACAAAACACTATATTAAATGCACACACTGATTAAGAGACTTAAATGATTCCGTTAAAAACCCGGCTGTTCAATGGTAGGCCTATTTATGTTGTTTTTACTTTCTCGTATACGAAGTATAGAGAAAGTATTGTAATCGTGCCACGTTTTACACCTCCCTGAGTCGGAAATACAGTGTTTTGCAATTTTGTCCGTATGTGTGTGTGTGTGTATGTATGTATGTATGTCTGTGAACACGATCACTTAAGTACAGTTACAGCTAAGTTGATGAAATTTCATAAGCATTATATCAAATGTGTCAACTTTTAAGCGATTTCCGGAGATCGGAAGTGGAACTTATTTTTCTTAGGTTTTTTTTTTCAAAAGCCTGTTACTTGAGTACTGTTTCTGATAGATATACGAAATTTCACATGTAAGTAAAAGATCTAATTTTCTGCCTTCTGTCAAATTTTGAGTGATTTCCGTTGATAACAAGTAGTAATTCACGTTTTTTTTTCGATTTCTAAAAAATAATTATGTATTTGTAAAGTACTAATATTCCGCACTATTATACACATATTTTTGCCGTTCACTTCATACGAAGTTCTTCGTTCTACGAGATTCTATTCTATTTTAAAAAAAAGTTTAAGTAATTAAAAATAGATTAAAAATCATGTCTATATCCCGAGTTGCCATCCCCGGTAGTGTTATAATAATATTCGGAAAGTTTAGGGGAGATCACTCACGCTTTATTCTTCCGAGAATGATAGCCAACAGTTCGTTACATTTAACTTAAAAACGAACCTAGTCAAAATGTATTTATTACCAAGTAGGCCCTACGCAGTTTCGTGCCAGACTAAATGATGTGAACGTAGGTTTTCAACACAATTAGGGATTGTCCAAAAATAAAGGCGTCTCACTGTTTCTGTTGGAGGGGTGTGGTCAAGATGCGAGTGAGCTCTCACATTGGCTGAACCTAAAGTTAATCTGAGATAGTAGTACTTTTGCTTGAATAATTTTACCTCAGCCTACATGGTTGAGTATGGTACGATGATATTTACTATATTACCTTCCATTCTTTTAAAGAAACTAATGGATTTGTAGATTAAAATTGTATTTAAAATAAAAACGATAGTCTGTTAGATCTTTTACTTCATCTTTATTCCTTCAATAAAAAGAAATGAACTCGCTAATCTTTTCCAACAGATCCACAGGGCATTAAACTTCTAGAATTGTGGAAGGTTTTAGGTTTGATGTTCAGCGCCTAAGTTTGGCTGTCTTAGAGAGTAGAGGAGCCAAGGACTCTATGTTGCGACCTGAAAAAAGGCAGTCTAATTAATTTTTGTTTATGTTTTTTTTTTCTAAAATTTAAATCAACAACAAAGCATGCTTTGTAATTGTTTTATTACTAAATAGTATGTAAGTTAAGATATTTATATATATATATATATATATATATATATATATATATATATATATATATATATATATATATATATGTTTTTCCATTTAGCCAAACGGTACATATTATTATTCACTTTAACATGTAACCTAACTTTCTAACGTTAACTAACGTGTACTTTATGATCAGTGGATAAACTAGATATTGTTTTTGCCATATATACTACCCATACACATAGTCCCCCCTCCCTCCCAATTCACGGTGTGTATTTTTTTTAATTTGGGGAGGGGGGGGGGGTTACATTATGTCTAGCAAATTATTAGGCTCTAAAATACGATCTAGTTGTAGTTATAAACATGAATGCTTAACAAAAGTTAACCAATTTTTTTGTACTCATATGGGGTCATCCATAAATGACGTCACGCTTTTTTTTGACGATTTTTACCTCCCCCTCCCCTCCGTCACAGTCGTCACAAAGAGCCAGACCCCCCCCCTAAAATGACGTCACACCTCAGCCTACAACCCCCCCCCCCCCCTCTCAAAAATTGCAGTTGAATTTAAAAAAAAAAACAGCTATATTTTTCCAAAATCTTGTCTGAACTCTGTCAAAATAGAATATTTTAATCAATTGTTATTACAATTTACTAAAACAGTTTTCTAAAACGCAAAATAACATCTATTCTTTTTCTAACATTGCTTTTTTATAATGCAAAAGTGTGACGTCGCACCATCTGAACCCCCCCCCCCACTCTCCTCCTCATCACACACCGTCACAAAATTACGGACCCCCCCCCTCCCCCTACGAGTGTGACGTCATTTATGGACGACCCCTATGGTCTATGTTCTCTATTTTTAAGAATGTTTTTTGTGGTATATTAATGATTGGATCTCGATAGGGTGATTGAGGCCTATCTCTTTCTACCACCCCCTTACAAAAAAAAACCCACCCCAATGTTGTTTGTTTCTCTTTACTACACATTTTCAAACTTCGTCTTAAACTAAAACAATATCGAGCACAGGATCACGTTTTCTAATTGTACGAAACTTATATAAGAATTTTCGATAATAACATAAACACAGACAAACACAAAAACAGCACGAACCGCTTACATATTTGAAACATCACGAATCAAATGTATTTAATGTAAGCGTGACGAACTTACGAGCATTCCTTGTCTGACCACAGCCCAGCCCTTCAAATGTGAGATGCATTGAAAGTTTCCACACTCGACCGTAGAAGGTCCCCACACGGTTGTCGCAATTTTCACTGACCTTTCTGATGTTACAGTTGCTCCATTCGTCAACAATTCTGGGTAAATAAGAAATATAACAGTTGCTCCATTCGTTAACAATTCTGGGATAAATAAGAGATGTTGTAGGAGGATCATTCGTCAACGATTCTGGGTAAATAATAAGTACTGCAGGTGGATAATTTTTCTATGTAAATAAGAAATATCAGCCGACACATAAATTGAGGTTTGTGCAGACCAAGGAGCAGAGGCGTAGCGACCCTTCCCGGCACCCGGGGACAAACTTTCGATTTGCACCCCCTCAAACTTTCGATTTGCAACCCCTTCAAACTTTCGATTACATTTTCCCACCCATTTTGGCGCCTCCTAAGGTCGGCGCCCGGGGACATGTGTCCCCCCTGCCCCCCCCCCTTCCCCCATCGCTACGCCTCTGCCAAGGAGTGTGATATTCAAATTGAGTAATTTTTTAGCGCAATTTCCATTCTGGAGAATTGCGTTTATTAACTCGTCATTTCTGGGAATGGATGGATGAATGAATGAATGTATGGATGAATGTGTGTCCGGGCTTTAAGTCGTATCTCCTCCTCAACGAAGCAATATCGACGACTAGTTCCAAAAGCAATTATGTTAAGCAAGTTACGAGAATGAGCATAGGCCATAAAAAGTCCGGGTTTCTTTCATGTATTTCCCGGAAAAGCCAAAAAACCTCGAAAAAATGCAGATTTTGGCCCATATCTCGGCAACCAGACCACTTAGCGACTTGAAACATGTACCAATCGATTCCTGCCATAATTTAGAACAATATTGCCGAAGAAAGTTTTCAAAAATATCCTCTCGTTCGGTCACAAATTTTAAAATTACATAAACACCTACAAACCGAACGTTCTTCTAGCTTGAACGCACCCCAGCAGTATACGTCAGAGCTATTTTTAGATAACATAAGGAAATTGCGCATAAATGTCACTAGACTTTTTTAATTAACTTGTTTAAAGGGATTTTTAAGGGGAAAAATAAGTTTTAAAAACTCCGACTATTTTTCCAACTTTAAATAAATTGATAATAAAATACAAACAAAATAAACTGGATTTTTATACAAAATAAATAACAGAAATAAAATATATGGAAGAAACTTATTAACAAAACCTGTAAACTTATAATCCTTTTTTTTCTTAGTTTAAATGTTTGCAGTTTATTGTATATCTCTCATATTAATAAATATTTAGTACAACAATAGCTTCCGACCATGACCGAGGATTACTAATTAGATAAAAATTAACACAAGCTCAAACTTACTGGCAAAAGTCGGTCATCTCTTGACCAGACATCATGGCGCGAATAAAGGCTAGCTGGACCTCGTTCTCGAATGTTTATTCACATCCTTCTAAGTTCAGCTGTAGCTGGAGAACTTTCAGCTCGTTGCTGGCACAATCAGAGCTAGACACGGCTAGAATTTCTGGGTAGGGGTGAGGGAGAAGGGCGGGATGAAGGATGTTGAAAAAGATCATTTAGTTTTCTAACGAACAGCAACACAATATAATTATGACACACTAATTTGATTAAAACAGAGTAAGACACGAATTAAATACATGTGGGGTGGGGTGTGTGTGTGTGTGGGGGGGGGGGGGTTCATAAATGATGTCGCCCACCAATGGGGATTTTTTACGTCTCTTCTTCTTCTTCGTTCTTAACTGTAATTTTGTACGGGATTTCCTGAACACAGTTAAGTATTATTTGCCAAATAGGCCGTTGACTCCGAATTCAGCCTGCTTATTTTTTTTGGGGGGGGGGGGGGAGGGGGGGGGCTTATTTCCGTAGGCTTTGTCCATCCAATAACAAGGGGAGGGCTCTGAAATTTGACGAATTCCTAGTGAAGAAGCGAGTGGGGGGAGGAATTAGAAAATTTGGCTTTTTGTGAAGGTACGAGAGTGTTTAGACTCCGCTGCTTGGCGTCTTTCATGAATGACATAAGTCGGGAATATACGAAAGGTTATTTCGAAAATGAATTTTGTTTGACATGGATGAAGCAGGCCCTACGTGAAATAAAAAAATAAAGGTAGATTTTAGTTAAAATGCTATCGAGGTAACTAATATGTTGTTTTACCACTTCTGGCTTCTTCTGTACAGAGAAACTCTGCCACGTCCACCATGCTCTTGATGGAGTCCCTCACACTTTGACGATCACATCCGGCATTTTCGTCTTGGTAACACACGCTGAAGGTAGAGGCTTTCCTGGTGGAAACAATGTAACTCATCTAATACCCTGTTTAAGAATATTATACTAATCCAACACCCCATGTGAGAACTTCACACTCAAACAACATCCCAAGTACGATTATCATACTTAGCCAACACGCCATGTACGAATATCACACTTAGCCAACATTCCGTGTGAGAATATCACACTTAAATAACACCCCATGTACGAATATCACACTTAACCAACACCCTATGTAACAATATCACACTTAGCCAACTTTCTATGTAAGAAAATCCCACTGAGCCAACACCCCGTGTAAGAATATCACTAAGCCAACATCCCAAACATGAATATCACACTCAACCTACAACCCATGTGAGAATATCACACCTCGCCCCAATCCTATTTACTTTACACTTTACACTCTTTTTATTATTAATTATTAAAATGTGTTTAACATTCTCTTAAAAAAATGTATCCACCCGCTTGCTGTTTTTAATAGTAACCGTTAATATGTTAGGATTAGTGTTCATTTTAGGATTACGGTGTAGATATATTTTGGGCTCAATTGTGACGGTTTGGGAAATATGTTTAGGGTTACAATGTCGATAAAAATAACTTTGATATCTGTTAAAAAGGAATTTCTTAATTCTCAAAACAAAAATTAAATAGTTAAAATAAGTTTAAAGAATATGAAGAAATAGACTACGGCTTAGAAAAAATAACTAACTCCGTCCTTATAAAGATAATTTTTTTTTCAGAACATAGTACAACGTAGAACTTACTGACAAAATTCTTGATACGCCCCATCTTCACCCAGTCTGCCGATATTGGGCACCGTGACACCGTCGATAGGACTCAGGCAGGCCTGCAGACTTTCACAGCCCTCGCTACGCTTGACCTGGATACATTCTGGAATAGTTTCAGGCTTGAAAATGTCAACAACTGACATCTTTAAAAACTTAACTGTATCTATTTAATGCATGTGTTGTATTTCAAACGTTTCTTAAGAACTTAAAAGGAAGATGCCTGGCTAATCGAGAGGATAAGTGTATATCTAAGATTTAAAAAAAATACAAATTGTCCGAAACACTGTGAGGAGAGAGACATTTAACGCTAATATCATGGTATGAATTAATGGGACGGTCTAGTGATTTGAACCCGGTCTCGAACTCGAGACTTTTGGGTTAGCAGTCAAGTCATCTACCGCTAGGCCACTCCGTCCTATCAAACGGCGAGGTTAAATAAAATGTGACGTAGCATTCTTTTCCATTTATATCTGAACGAAATACACTACATTTGAAAAAATACGTTAGGATTCATAGTTAATTGCGATTAGGGGTTTTGGGGGAGGGGGCCATTTTACTTACATATTGGGTATGCAAGGTACCCTTTTAAACAGTGTGACGTCACTTTAATTGGTTTCTGATTTTTTTTTTTTTGGTAATTTATAGTGGTGGGGGTATGAATTTACTCGCAGACGACAACAAACTACTTACCAACGATGACGAGACAAAGAGATAAAACCAAGACCAGTCGGAGCATGTTGGAAATGTGAAGCAACCAAATCTAGCTAGGTGGCTAAACACGTGTGGTACCGTTCTATTGTGATGGCCCAGCTTATATAGGACGACTACAGACGTTAATTGGTCTAATGTCAGCAATTAGAGCTATTTACGGCGACCTGCTGTGTAGATGACCATGTTAAAAAGTGCATCTGTGCAATTTCTCGAATTGAATGCCAGCATTTTTTGTTTTTTTTATTTAGGAGGGTTCCATAGGATTGAACAAGTGACATATGTGCATAGAGTGCATAGACGTGATATTCGGAACAGCTTGCTGATGTGCTAGAGGACATATTCGCCGTCCCATAGGAGAGTTCTATGTTCGTGCTCGAGGGATGAGGACGCTCCTGGGTTCGCCCAGCTCTGGTGAGTACATGACTCTAAACGGGAAAGTAAATAATGACTGGGCATGATGTTGACCACACGATTCCCAAAATATGCCGAGGTCAAGGTAACAACTGTATTTCATATGCTCTGTGGACCGTTAGTTGGCAAGTGTGTTTACCTTTAGGTTTGGACTGATCTAGTCTTAAACAATAACAGCTTTCCAGGCATACCAAAGCAAAGAACATAGGAACTAAACTAATAACTAACAAGTCACAAGTTGAGGCGAAAACAAGTCTATTTAAAGCTCACTATAGAAAAAGCACACAACACAAAATAAAATACTTTCATCCGCCCTTTTCCTCTGCAACCAGTTATCCCGAATATCCGCGCACATTATCAATGCTTGTCAACTACCCCCCCCCCCCACCACCCATCCACATTGCATCCCGGTTACCCCAACTTTATTCCACGAATCCCCCCCCCCCTCCAAATACCACCTTCCGTCTCTTGTAAAGGGAATATTATTGTCTATAGAACAGACTGTTGTTGCAGCTGCTTAATCTGAAAACGTGCACATCTACGATAGTTAACTGGTAATTATGTCATTATCTTCCAGTGGTTAGAAGCAGGCGAGCCATCATTAGTTACAATTATAGTGGTTATAGTGTGGAGGATAAAAAAAATAAACTAATGTAGAAATTTTAAAATGCATTTTTAAGTATAGTAGTCGCAAGTGTGTCAAACTGGTTAATTAAGTAAATTATAAAGATATTTTGTCAGCATCAAAATCTACTTAAAAAAATATTTTGATATTTAGCTGAGACACTTTGCATATATTTAAAGCGATGTTGTTTTAATATCAGAGTGACATATTTTACAGTTCTTCAGGCAATCATGTACACATGTCGACCTAAGGGGGTCTAGGTGGTACTTGGTGAGTTTCTCTCCAAAATGTTTTTTAAGGGGGTGGGGGGCGCACGAGCTCTTTGGAGACATTATTTACTTTTTATATCTTTATATTTACATTTATATATTATATAATTTATAACTTCTTGTTAAATATTTGCAAAAGTGCGGTCAAAAATACATTAATTCCGTTTTTGTATAAGTTGATATGTTCTGCTTTCTCTCCAGTTCTCTCCATGTGCCCGACTATACTGTCCTGAGTTTTCTCTCTTTCTCCCTCCCTGTGTCTGCCCAACTATACTGCCCTGTGCTATCTCTCCAGCCCTCTCTCTGTGTCTGCCCAACTATACTGCCCTGTCTTTCTCTCCATCTCTCTCCCTGTGTATGCCTTAAGTTCACGTCTTTGTGATGTGACGGTCTTTAGTGCGCATGTCTAATGGTTTAGACTTCTTATAAAAGTGGGACAAGATAGCATAACTCATATCACAAGACATTTACTCTTAGTCATAGTCAGATTTCGCTGCTTTACAATTCCAAAATGTTTAAATTCGTTTTAGCTCTCACTGCATGTTACATTGTCGCAGGTCAGTAGTTTACTAAATCAGTTGTTAAAATGTTTTTTTAAGACAATTGTTTGTTTTTCATCGAGGAGAGACAACTCCAAAATCAAACAACTGTTGCCTTGTAGTTTGTTCTTGGCAACAAATCCAAAAAGAAAAGTAGGCGGAAATCGGAGTCAACAGCCTACATGTCGCGGGCTTAGATTCTAACCAACAGTTTTTCCATAGATGATATTGTATGTTGTAACACATAATTATTATGATATATAGACGTGTGGGTGTTAATAAGACTCGAACCAGACGTCTTCCATCAGTAGAGTAAAATCGACCTTTTCAAGACCCCTCCCCTTTATTCCTAGTGGGCGTCATAAATAAATGAACCCTATATTTGAATTCTAGAATGCCAATACACCAACCCAAACAAAGCGTGTGATCGTTTGTGGACTTGTCTTGAAATTTATCCTGGTTGTCCGACTAGGGTTACCGACGAGGCAACATACACTTGGTACTGTCAGTAAGTCACCAGTTTTTTTGTTCTCAAGCTAACTTATATGAAGCCTTTTTTTGCAGCATCGTCGTCATCATTATCATCATAATCAACATCATCAGCATCATTAAAATCATCATCATCACCACTACCATGATCACCATCTTCTTCCTAAGCATCACTACCATTGTCATCGTCATCGTTATCATTATTATCATCATCATCATTTTTTTAACATTATCTACGTCATCATCACTATTATCATCATAATCAGCAGCAAAAGCATCATCGTTAACATCATCACCACCACCACCATCATCACCATCATCGTCATCATATCCTATTTTTCCATTGTCTACGTCATCATCACCATTATCATCATAATCAGCAGCAGAAGCATCATCGCTAACATCATCACCACCATCATCATCCTAAGTATAACCATTATCATTATCATCATGTTGTAAATTAATGACCTCGTGAATTCTGAAACACTGCAGAATAAAGGAAATTCTACAGCACATCCACCTGTCTATACTTTAAATTTAAGAAAAAAAATAAAAACAAGACAGATACCAATAATTAGGGTCTGGTGTCAGACCTTGATCTTTCAGTTCACCGTCGTGTACTCTACCAGCCAACCACATTACTCCATGAATGTAGTCAACGTCTAAACAAAGTGTTAAGCTTGGAATTAATTTTAAGTTAATTTTCTAATTATAGAACTTCATTTCGTGCAGTATTTAAAATAAATATTTATAAAACAATTTGACTTTGCATGTATCTCATTCCAGAAAAGGAACCAACTTCACCTCCTGTTTTGCAGCATTAGAAAAAGATGAATGCAAAAACAAAACAATTGTGAATATTGTAAAAGAAATGGTTCTTGTCACAGAGCACCTATGTTTCACAATGGAGAAAGATGGTAAACTATTCGACTCTATAAATAGCTTCTAAACCGCTCTTGTAATAAGAATTAAAGCCTAAGCAACTATTATATGTCAAATCGAGCTGATTGTTTGTGTTGTGATAATAAGACACCATTGAAGTTTTAGATCATCTTTGTTTACATCATCCAAGGTCATCATCCAAGGTCAACAAGAATTTGCATAGACTCTCAAGATGGGCCTGCAGCATCTTGTTTTTTTTCCTCATTTGTATTAGCCCAGAGAAATGTTTATAATAAATGTAGGCGCTCTACTTTATCTGCCCCATGTGTCTTAAACAAGACGAGGGACGTTATATTTTATCGTAAAATTATTGCGTTTTCTCTTTCAGATTTTCTTGCTGTAGTTCTTTCCGAATGTTTTACAGACCAGACTATAAGGGATCAGGTGTATCAAGCTGTTATCATTTGTGAGTACATTCTCAACGCCCAGCGTGATAGTGCTATCACAAGTGGTTCTACTGGCGTTGATTGCAAGTAATTAGTTTTTATTTATTACCATAATTAATAACCGCAAACATAATTTAATAATAATAAAATTGTAGTTTTTGTTATTGAATACGGTAATATTGTGTATATTACAATCAAGTTTATTGGGTTTTTTTTTTAAATGTTATATTTAAAACAAGAAATTTTTCAATGGATTAATTGCCTTTTACCAGCTTTTATAATTACAAGCTTTTATTTAGTTCGCAACGTCTGTTTGTGTGTTTGTTTGTTTGTTTGTAGTTTGTGGGTTTGTGGCAAATCTTGTAACTTAATTTTGACCCACTTCTAATGCAGCGAATTCGTTCAAACTTTCCATATACGTTTCACTTTGATGACAATAAAAGTCTATCTATTTTTTTAATTTAATTAGGTGCTCAATTAGTCATTAAAAATAATTAAACGGCTTTGAAACAAAGGGGAGAACAAAATTAAATCGTTCAATAGATTACTATATTCAATACCAGAAATGGAGACCAGTCTTGTGAGCTGTGGGGCGGTCGATCTAGTGAAGGCTATTAGCTTGTTGCTATAAAGTTTTTTCATGTTTATTTTATTATTGTTCTTATCTATGTTTAGAGTGGTTGAACAGTATTCCGCTTGTTACTTGAAAAGCTACACAGACCATTGCGGGCAGAAAATTGGAGTTTTACGACACAAGATGTTCAGCGTGCTACTTCCAATGCGTTTTGAATCCAGCAATTGCGGCAACCTGACGGAGAACTTGTTGACAGAAAAGCTCAGTTAAACATGTTTGTTTAATGTACCTTTTCAAAACAGATTATATTTGTATGTACTAACAAATGTAATACGAAAATAGATCAAACATTTTGTTCTAAATTATTTTGTTATTATTATTATTTTTTTTTGTTTCAAATTTTCCATACAACAACCTCGTAATAGTTACTTCATTCTTTTTTATTTATTCAAAATAAAGGTGTAGGAGTAGGTGGTGTATGTGTAGGTGTATGTGTAGGTGTAGGTGTAAATGTAGGTGTAGATGGAGGTGTAATTATGACCTGAATAGAGACACATTGCCAGCTCTGGCGCCTCCTTTATTAATCCAGATTTTAAAATACATTAAACACCACGGGAGGCGTGGCCTAGCGGTGGAGCACTAGACTGCTAACCAGAAAGTCTAATCCAGGTTTAAGTCAGTAGAACGTCCGTGAGTCCACCCAGCTCTTATGGGTACCTAAGTTGTGTTAGGGAAAGTAAAGGCGGATGAGCATAGTGCTGACCAAGTATCCCTTTATACGCCGAGGTAACAGAAAGATGTGAACTACCTCACTTTCCCATAGACAGGTTTGAAATCAAAAGACAAGTTGTTGACAATATAGCTACAACATCGCACTACAACCATGAGTCTGAGTTTGACTGGTACCTAGACCATCAGTTGCGTAACTAGGGTTGTCAACCTATCGTGAATTATTTTGATTTACTGTACTATACTATGATTGGTCAAGCGTATCAACGTGTCAACCCTATAACAGCCCAACCAACCAACACCACTGTACACTATTCTATCCAACCCTTTCAATGTCTAATTAAATCTTCGTCCCACCTGACATCAACCAGTGGATTTAACCTTTGACCTACACAATCACGTGATCAATTACTACACAAGAACCTTAAATGCTTGTAATTTGTGGCTGCTTTAAAGCTTCCCTTCAATCAGGCCTTAAGGGTAATTAAACATCCCACCAATATTGTAATTAAATAGATCTAAGTGGGATAACTCCTCCGTCCGTTTACTCTGTCACGAGTTATAATTTAGGGATAATCATGTGAAGACAGAGACGTTAATGACCCAATCGACACTGGCCCCATTTATAATTGAGCGCCAACCTTATATATATATATATATATATATATATATATATATATATATATATATATATATATATATATATATATATATATATATTTGTCCATGTGGTCAATGCGACAATTTCCGGATAAGACAGAGTAAACGTATTTGCCTTTTTACTCTCGCGTAAACGAAGTTTAAACAAAGTATTGCAATAGTGTAAACAACAATGAGTCTGAAAAAATTAGTTTTTTCTGTATGTTGAAATTTTAATGAAATGACCAGTACATGTTATTTTTAAAAAGTGAAGTTTAGAAAAAAAATCCTTGCGTGTAAAATAGAAACTTTAGAACATTGCCGGATCAGTTGTTCAACGTCTAAGTTTGGCTGCCTTAGCCAGTAATGGAACGATGGTATCAATGTTGCGACCTGCAGATAAAATATACAAAACATAAATCCTATATTAAACTGCACGTTGATTACAAATTAAAAGTTACAGCAGGTAATTATTTTAGAAATAGTTTAAACTCACGCTAAAAATAATTTTATAAAGGTAAAATAGACATAATTAAAAAAAACTGTTGTAGCATAAAAACTCACGCGCATTCCTCGCCTGGGCGCCACAACCCAACTCGCCAAGCTCTGCTGCAGCCGCCACATTAAACAGGCGGCTAACGAAACCGCCGGCCCGACTTCCGCAATTTTCTGTGGCTTTGTTGACCAGGCAACCGGAAAACTGATCCATCAATCTAAACACGGGTGGGGGGGGGGAGAAATTATTTTTAAAAAAATAGTAATACACATTAAATATTTAATTTTAAAAAATCTACCTACTTACGTAAATTAAAGAGGGAACAATACCTACTTAAATGTCATCCATAAATGACGTCACGCTTTTTTTGACGATTTTTACCCCCCCCCCCCTCCCCTCTGTCACACGTCGTCAGAAAAAGCCAGATCCCCCCCCCCCCTAAAATGACGTCACACCTCAACCTACAACCCCCCTCAAAATTGCAGTTCAACTTTTTATGACATCGATATTTTTCTAAAACCTTGTCTGAACTCTGTCAAAATTGAGTATTTTAATCAATTCCTATTACAATTTATTAAAACAGTTTTCTAAAACGCAAAATAACGTCTAAAAAATTCGTTTTCTGCTTTTTTATGATGCAAAAGTGTGACGTCCCTCCCCCTCATCACACACCGTCACAAAATTACGGACCCCCCCCCCTCCTCATTTATGGACAACCTCTTAAAGTGAAACACACAAAAATGGCTTAATACACAAATAGTCAGAAGAAACATGTTTGGGAGAAAGAAAAAATATTATTTCTGAACACACAGAAGGTATTTTTTAAAAATCCATCAATAGAAAGAAATAACAATTTTTCATTATATCTAAATAATGAGTAAAAAATTGAAAGCCCCTTGAGTATTTGAAACTTTTTGAGAACCAACAAACTTACGGACAAAAATCGAGATTCATCTCCTTGTCAAAGATGAAGCGGCAGCCTTCAAAACCCTGCATTAACTCAACTATTTTTAGCTCACTACTGGCACATTCCAAGTTGATCAGGAAGGAAACGTCTGAAGTACAAAAGTAAAGAACACCACACTGGGTTTTAGCTAGAAGCGGATTCACGATGTTAAATAGAACACCCCCCCCTCCTCCCCATCAATCCAAAATAGGGGGGGGGGAATAATCATAACGTAGCACTGATAAATGAACATTATTGTTTTTACATACTGCATATTTATTGGTGGTTCTGGGGGGAAATTTAGACTTACCCTACCACTCCTCCCCCAAATAGAGCTTATTCTGATATTTCTGGTGTGTAATGGAGGCCTAGCCTACCACTCTTCCCTCAAATAGAGATTATTTTGATATTGTTTCAGCCACTGAAGAAACGGAAGGCATATTCTCCTTATGATTGAAGCACCGCCGACCGGCAATAAATTATTTGCTTAAGATTTCAAATAGAAATAATTTGTTTATTTTAATAGCAGTGAATCCAGAACTTAAAGTCTATTGTATAAGATCATAACGATCGTCTTAATGACAGTTTACGTATGTTCAGTGTTTTTGTAAATGCCTATATTAAGTTCATTTTTAATGAATTTTAGAGCACGTTTATTATATTGATAGTTCAAAACATCACAACACCCAATTATTGTTTAGCAAAGTCTCGAGTTCAAACCCACTGGCAGATAAATCTCGATCCCCTTCAACACTAATAATTAAGAACGAAGAAGAAGAAGAAGCTTAGCTAAAAATATTTAATTAGTTTCACTTAATGAACGCGTGACTCTAAATTTTTTAAAGTTGAGATTTACAATAATTCATTTTTAAGAAAATTATTCTTGAATTTACTAGCGTGAACCTACCATCTCTGCTTTCATCAGTGCACAGAAAATCAGCCACACCGACCATGCTCTCGTAGTTGTTGAGTACCCATTGATGGTCGCACTCGTCTCTGGCGTCCCTGAAGCAGCTACTGAACGTCTGGCTTTTCCTGGAAGTATTAAGGTTCTTTTGGTGTTATCAATCAACTATACATATACTATACTACGCTCTCTATTCCGGGAGGTTATTTTTTGCCTCACAGAAACATATGATATCCTGTGCATTAAAAATTACCTTGAATAGAAATCTAACGCTTGAACTTACTAAACTACTTTAAGTTTTTATTTTTATTTTTGCGTAGGCCATGATGTGAATCATACATAAGAACAGAGTTTCTTTCAGCCATCTTTTAGTGGTGGGCGCAGTCTCCCCCCCCCCCTTCCACGAACGAAATAAAATTTATATACAAATTATAGAAATTATATTATACTTTTATCAGTGTCAGCAGCCCCCCCCCTCCCCCTGGGAAATTTAGTTCGCCAACTTCCCGACATTTCAAGTGTACCCCTCCCCCCCCCCCCCTCCTTCGGAGGAAATAAGTCTAGAGAAAAAAACTGTGCATTAGAATATTAAACTAGGTATACAAACTATAGTTGCACTTATTACTGATTTTAAAATATTTTGTATAAGCTGTTTAAACTTAAAGATGCAAATATGCAAGTGCGAAGGATGGCGGTATTAGCTTGCATTTCCCAATTGGCTGTACTAAGTCAAATATAGTGCTCAAAAGCACTTGCTAAAATATAGTAAAAATACTAACAGCTTACTGATCAATCGTTGACTATTTGCTAAGCCATTTATAATGACTATGGAACCGCGTGGTAGAATGGCAGAGTTCGAGACTGTTGCTAGAGTCGTAGCGCGTCTCTGAGTCCGCCCAGTTCTGATGGGTACCTGACTTACGTTAGGGAAAGTAAAGGCGTCTGGGCATGGTGCTGACCACACTATGCCTTTATATGCTAAGGTCACAGAAACAAGTACAATTTATTTGACCTGTCCCAGTGGGCCTTCAGGCTAAAAAGAAAACTTAACATTACTTTACTTATAGAGGAGTGACTGATAACTTGTTGTTTAAATAATCTATTAACATTTTGTCCATTTAACCACCATTCTCATTAATTAATAAAATATTGACCACTGCTGAAAAAAAAGGGACCAAATATTGTCCAATGCCAACCGAACTTAGTGCCCAAATACTTCATGCTGCAGGTTTAATATTAACCACATATTCACCAATCTTTGAACACTTACTGACAGAACTGATCATAGAATGCAGCATTGCCGAAATATTTGAAGTCTTCTGGGTCTAAATTGTTCAGCGGGTTGATGCAAGAAAAAATCTTGTCACAGCCGCCACTCCTTTTGATAGTGTTACATTCTGAAATGAGTTTCATGACTAACCAACACGTCAACACAAATATCTGTCACCTGTAAACTAGGGTTAATCAAATGTAAAAATTTGACGCGCAATTTTTTTTCTTATTAATCTAATATATAAAGCTCAATTCTGTATGTAATAAGTTTGTCGTTGACACACTTCGATGGATTTAAGTGTTAGATAATTAAAGTCCTTATGGTCTAAATTTATGAGTTAAAAAATTAATATTGAAAGTTTTGGGAAATAATTTTCATTTATCAAACTGAAAGCAATAATTTTCGGCATGTTCATTAAACACAAGTTTAAAAAAATATCATCTTTTACAAAAAATTCTAATTATGTCTTTATTTAGTCCTATAGCACTTACTTCCCGATTAGTTCCCTATATAAAACCATTACATTAGTGGAAAAGAATTTACTTTTTATTACTTTGTTTTGGTGTTGGGAAAAAAAAATTACATAATTAGCGGGTATTGATCAAGTGCAAATGTTGTAGGTATTTTACGGATTAGCTTGGAGTATTATAATTGTTCATTAAATTGAAACAGGCGCGTTCGTTTAAGTGAGTGCAAAAGACTATGAATAAGTTGGGGTACTATAGTCGTTTATTAAGCTAAAACAGGCGATTCCGCCCCGGGCTAGAATGTGAGCACTTTGCGTTTATGTTCGCGTTAGTGTTTTCTTTGTTTTTAGGTTGGGTTTGCGTTAGTGGTTGCGGTTTGATTTGGTTCGTTTTTGTTCTTTCTTTTTTCGTTTTTGTTTGTGTTTTTTTCTTTGGGATTGTATTTGTGTTTTTGGTTGGTTTTGCGTTTGGATTTGGTTTGTTTGCGTTTGCTTTTTCGTTTTTTTGTGTGTGTTGTTATTGGTTGGTATTGGTGTTTGTGGTTGTGGTTGGGTTTGTTGTTAGGTTTTTGTTTTCGTTTGCTTTTTTGTTTGTTTTTTCTTTGTGTTTGTATTGGTGTTTGTGGTTGTGGTTGGGTTTGTTGTTAGGTTTTTGTTTTCGTTTGTATTTGTAATTGTGTTAGCGTTATGTTTGCGTTTTGTTGTTTTGGTTTTGGTTGGTTGTGGTTTGGGTGGGCAATGCCGGGTTCATGGTGATTACTAAACACACAGGTAATGGTCTTTAACAGAAAGGTTTTTCACAGAAGCCAGAGCAGGGCCTGGCCGGGACGGCTAGTCTAATATATAAAGCTCAATTCTGTATGTAAAAATAAGTTTGTTTGTCGTTGACATACTTCCATGGATTTAAATGTTAGACTATTATCGTGCTCATAGTCTAAATTTATGTAAGAATATCACACTTAGCCAACTTTCTATGTAAGAAAATCCCACTCAGTCAACACCCCATGTGAGAATATCACTATGCCAACATCCCAAACATGAATACCACACTCAGCTACACCCCATGTAAGAATATCAGACCTCGCCCCAATCCTATGTACTTTACACTCTTTTTATTATTAATTTTAAAATGTGTTTAACATTCTTTTCAAAGATTTTTTTTAATCTACAAGGTTGTTGTTATTAATAGTAACCGTTAATATGTTAGGATTAGTGTTCATTTTAGGATTACGGTGTAGATATATTTTGGGCTCAATTGTGACGGTTTGGGAAATATGTTTAGGGTTACGATGTCGATTAAAAAACTTTGATATCTGTTAAAAAGGAATTTCTTAATTCTCAAAACAAAAAATTAAATAGTTAAAATGAGTTTAAAGGATATGAAGAAATAGACTACGGATTAGAAAAAAATAACTAACATCGTCCTTATAATGATAATTTTTTTTCAGAACAAAGTACACCGTAGAACTTACTGACAAAATTCTTGATACGCCCCACCATCACCCAGTCTGCCGATATTGGGCACCGTGACAGCCTCGATAGGACTAAGGCAGGCCTGCAGACCTTCACAGCCATCGCTTCGCTTGACATGGTTACATTCTGGAAGAGTTTCAGGCTTGAAAATGTTAACAACTGACATCTTTAAAAACTTAAAAACTGTTTGAATTTAATACCTGTGTTGTATTTGAAATGTTTTTTTAAGAACTTATAATGGATGATGCATGGCTAATCGAAATGATAATTGTATATCTAAGATTTAAAAAAAAATAAAAAAAAATGGGTGTCAGTAACTGAACGAAATACCAAGGGGAGTGAGACATTAACGCCAATATCATGGTATGAATTAAAGGGAAAGTCTACTGATTTGAACCCGGACTCGAACTTGAGACTTTCGGGGTAGCAGGCTAACTATCTACCGCTAGGCCACTCCGTCCTATCAAACGGCGGTGGTTAATAAAATCTGACGTAGCATTCTTTTCAATTTGTATCCGAACGAAATACACTACATTTTTAAAAAAATCCGGTAGGATTTATAGTTAATGGCGATAAGGGGTGGGGGAGCGAGCTATCTTACATAAATGTTTGGGGGGTGCATGGTACGGTCATCTTTTAAACAGGATGGTTCATCGTTAAAATATGGACTCTAGTGTGACGTCACTTTTATTGGTTTCTGATTTATTTATTTTTTGGTAGTAATTTATATTGGTGGATGAAGGTGGGGTATGAATTTACTTGCAGACGACAACAAACTACTTACCAACGAGGACGAGACAAAGAGATAAAACCAAGACCAGTCGGAGCATGTTGGAAATGTGAAGCAACCAAATCTGGCTAGGTGGCAAATCACGTGTGGTACCGTTCTATTGTGATGACCCAGCTTATATAGGACTACTACAACCGTTAATTGGTCTAATATCAGCCATTAGAGCTATTTACTGCGGCCTGTTGTGTGGATGACCATGTTAAAAAGTGCATCTGTGCAATTTTTCGAATTGAATGCCAGCATGTTTTTTTTTTTTATTTAGAAAGGTTCCATAGAATTGAACCAATGAGATTTGTAAACTATTTTACGTATTTAGAATACGTAGACTTGCTATTCGGAAGAGGTTGCTGATGTGGTAGACGACACATTCGCCTTCCCATAGGCGAGTTCTATGCTCGTGCTCGAGGGATGAGGACTTTCCTGAGTCCGCCCAGCTCTGGTGAGTACATGACTCTAAACGTGAAAGTAAATAATGACTGGGCATGATGTTGACCACACGATTCTCAAAATATGCCGAGGTCAAGGTATTACAACTGTATTTTATCTGCTCTGTGGACCGTTAGTTTGAAAGTGTGTTTACCTTTAGGTTTGGACTGATCTAGTCTTAAACAATAACATCTTCCCAGGCATACCAAAGCAAAGAACATAGGAACTAGACTAATAACTAACAAGTCACAAGTTGAGGCGAAAACAAGTCTATTTAAAGCTCAACAACACAACATAAAATACTTTCATCCGCCCTTTTCCTCTGCAACCAGTTATCCCGAATACCCGCGCACATTATCGATGCTTGTCAACTACCCCCCCCCCCCACCACCCATCCACATTGCATCCCGGTTACCCCAACTTTATTCCACGAATCCCCCCCCCCTCCAAATACCACCTTCCGTCTCTTGTAAAGGGAATATTATTGTCTATAGAACAGGCTGTTGTTGCAGCTGCTTAATCTGAAAACGTGCACATCTACGATAGTTAACTGGTAATTATGTCATTATCTTCCAGTGGTTAGAAGCAGGCGAGCTATCATTAGTTA
Organism: Physella acuta; assembly: GCF_028476545.2. NCBI lineage: Eukaryota > Metazoa > Mollusca > Gastropoda > Physidae > Physella > Physella acuta. Next base: position 833,157 of record NW_026731694.1, read on the forward strand.
CAATTATAGTGGTTACAGTGTGGAGGATAAAAAAAATGAACTAATGTAGAAATTATAAATTGCATTTTTAAGTATAAAAGTCGCAAGTATGTCATATCTGGCTAATTAAGTAAATTATAAAGATATTTTGTCAGCATCAAAATCTACTTTAAAAAATATTTTGATATTTAGCCGAGACACTTGGCATAGATTTAAAGCGATGTTGTTTTAAATATCTGAGTGACATAGTTTACAGTTCTTCAGACAATCATGTACTCTCTACATGTGTCGACCTAAGGGGGTCTAGGTGGTCAGAGGCGTAGCGACCCTTCCCGGCGCCCGGGGACAAACTTTCAATTTGGCGCCCCCCTCGGGATCAACCTTTCAATTTTCGATTTGCACCCCCCGCCCCTCGAACTTTCGATTTGCACCCCCCTCATATATTTTTTAATTTATTTATAAAGCAAAAATTCAGCTAAAATAATATTTTAATTTGTTTTGCCAACCCATTTTGGCGCCCCCTAAGGTCGGCGCCCGGGGACATATGTACCCCCTGCCCCCCCTTCGCTACGCCTCTGTAGGTGGTACTTGGTGAGTTTCTCTCCAAAATGTTTTTTAGGGGTTGGAGGGTGGGGGGGGGGGCGCACGAGCTCTTTGGAGACATTATTTACTTTTTATATCTTTATATTTATATATTATATAATTTATAACTTCCTGTTAAATATTTGCAAAAAAGCGGTCAATATACACATTAATTCCGTTTTTGTATAAGTTGATGGGTTCTGCTTTCTCTCCAGTTCTCTCCATGTGCCCAACTATACTGTCCTGTCTCTATCTCTCTCCCTGTGTATGCCTAAATTTCACGTCTTTGTGATTTGACGGTCTTTAGTGCGCATGCCTAAGGGTTTAGACTTCTTATATAAGTGGGACAAGAAAGCGTAACTAGTATCACAAGACATTTACTCCTGGTCAGATTTCGCTGCTTCACAATTCCAAAATGTTTAAATTCGTTTTGGCTCTCACTGCATGTTACATTGTCGCAGGTCAGTAGTTTACTAAATCAGTTGTTAAAATGTTTTTTTTTAAAGACAATTGTTTGTTTTTCATCGAGGAAAGACAACTCCAAAATCAAACAACTGTTGCCTTGTAGTTTGTTCTTGGCAACAAATCCAAAAAGAAAAGTAGGCGGAAATCGGAGTCAACAGCCTACATGTAGCGGGCTTAGATTCTAACCAACAGTTTTTCCATAGATGATATTGTATGTTGTAACACATAATTATTATGATATATAGACGTGTGGGTGTTAATAAGACTCGAACCAGACGTCTTCCATCAGTAGAGTAAAATCGACTTTTCAAGACCCCTCCCCTTTATTCCTAGTGGACGTCATAAATAAATTAACCATATATTTGAATTCTAGAATGCCAATACACCAACCCGAACAAAGCTTGTGATCGTTTGTGGACTTGTCTTGAAATTTATCCTGGTTGTCCGACTAGGGTTACCGACGAGGCAACATACACTTGGTACTGTCAGTAAGTCACCAGTTTTTTTGTTCTCAAGCTAACTTATATGAAGCCTTTTTTTGCAGCATCGTCGTCATCATTATCATCATAATCAACATCATCAGCATCATTAAAATCATCATCATCACCACTACCATGATCACCATCTTCTTCCTAAGCATCACTACCATTGTCATCGTCATCGTTATCATTATTATCATCATCATCATTTTTTTAACATTATCTACGTCATCATCACTATTATCATCATAATCAGCAGCAAAAGCATCATCGTTAACATCATCACCACCACCACCATCATCACCATCATCGTCATCATATCCTATTTTTCCATTGTCTACGTCATCATCACCATTATCATCATAATCAGCAGCAGAAGCATCATCGCTAACATCATCACCACCATCATCATCCTAAGTATAACCATTATCATTATCATCATGTTGTAAATTAATGACCTCGTGAATTCTGAAACACTGCAGAATAAAGGAAATTCTACAGCACATCCACCTGTCTATACTTTAAATTTAAGAAAAAAAAATAAAAACAAGACAGATACCAATAATTAGGGTCTGGTGTCAGACCTTGATCTTTCAGTTCACCGTCGTGTACTCTACCAGCCAACCACATTACTCCATGAATGTAGTCAACGTCTAAACAAAGTGTTAAGCTTGGAATTAATTTTAAGTTAATTTTCTAATTATAGAACTTCATTTCGTGCAGTATTTAAAATAAATATTTATAAAACAATTTGACTTTGCATGTATCTCATTCCAGAAAAGGAACCAACTTCACCTCCTGTTATGCAGCATCAAAAGATGAATGCAAAAACAAAACAATTGTGAATATTGTAAAAGAAATGGTTCTTGTCACAGAGCACCTATGTTCCACAATGGAGAAAGATGGTAAACTATTCGACTCTATAAATAGCTTCTAAACCGCTCTTGTAATAAGAATTAAAGCCTAAGCAACTATTATATGTCAAATCGAGCTGATTGTTTGTGTTGTGATAATAAGACACCATTGAAGTTTTAGATCATCTTTGTTTACATCATCCAAGGTCATCATCCAAGGTCAACAAGAATTTGCATAGACTCTCAAGATGGGCCTGCAGCATCTTGTTTTTTTTCCTCATTTGTATTAGCCCAGAGAAATGTTTATAATAAATGTAGGCGCTCTACTTTATCTGCCCCATGTGTCTTAAACAAGACGAGGGACGTTATATTTTATCGTAAAATTATTGCGTTTTCTCTTTCAGATTTTCTTGCTGTAGTTCTTTCCGAATGTTTTACAGACCAGACTATAAGGGATCAGGTGTATCAAGCTGTTATCATTTGTGAGTACATTCTCAACGCCCAGCGTGATAGTGCTATCACAAGTGGTTCTACTGGCGTTGATTGCAAGTAATTAGTTTTTATTTATTACCATAATTAATAACCGCAAACATAATTTAATAATAATAAAATTGTAGTTTTTGTTATTGAATACGGTAATATTGTGTATATTACAATCAAGTTTATTAGGGTTTTTTTTTAAATGTTATATTTAAAACAAGAAATGTTTCAATGGATTAATTGCCTTTTACCAGCTTTTATAATTACAAGCTTTTATTTAGTTCGCAACGTCTGTTTGTGTGTTTGTTTGTTTGTTTGTAGTTTGTGGGTTTGTGGCAAATCTTGTAACTTAATTTTGACCCACTTCTAATGCAGCGAATTCGTTCAAACTTTCCATATACGTTTCACTTTGATGACAATAAAAGTCTATCTATTTTTTTAATTTAATTAGGTGCTCAATTAGTCATTAAAAATAATTAAACGGCTTTGAAACAAAGGGGAGAACAAAATTAAATCGTTCAATAGATTACTATATTCAATACCAGAAATGGAGACCAGTCTTGTGAGCTGTGGGGCGGTCGATCTAGTGAAGGCTATTAGCTTGTTGCTATAAAGTTTTTTCATGTTTATTTTATTATTGTTCTTATCTATGTTTAGAGTGGTTGAACAGTATTCCGCTTGTTACTTGAAAAGCTACACAGACCATTGCGGGCAGAAAATTGGAGTTTTACGACACAAGATGTTCAGCGTGCTACTTCCAATGCGTTTTGAATCCAGCAATTGCGGCAACCTGACGGAGAACTTGTTGACAGAAAAGCTCAGTTAAACATGTTTGTTTAATGTACCTTTTCAAAACAGATTATATTTGTATGTACTAACAAATGTAATACGAAAATAGATCAAACATTTTGTTCTAAATTATTTTGTTATTATTATTATTTTTTTTTGTTTCAAATTTTCCATACAACAATCTCGGGGCAATTGTTCCTTCATTCTTTTTTATTTATTCAAAATAAGGTGTAGGAGTAGGTGGTGTATGTGTAGGTGTAGGTGTAAATGTAGATGTAGGTGTAATTATGACCTGAATAGAGACACATTGCCCGCTCTGGCCCCTCCTTTATAAATCCAGATTTTAAAATGGATTAAACACCAAGGGAGGCGTGGCCTAGCGGTGGAGAACTAGACTGCTAACAAGAAAGTCTAATCCAGGTTTAATTCAGTAGAACGTCCGTGAGTCCACCCACCTCTAATGGGTACCTAACTCGTGTTAGGGAAAATAAAGACGGCTGAGCATTGTGCTGACCAAGTATCCCTTTATACGCCGAGGTAACAGAAACAGGTGAACTCTACCTCACTTTCCCATAGACAGGTTTGAAATCAAAAGATAAGTTGTTGACAATATAGTTACAACATCGCACTGTCAGCCAAGATTCTGAGTTTGACTGGTACCTAGACCATCAGTTGCGTAACCAGGGTTGTCAACCTATCGTGAATTATTTTGATTTACTGTACTATACTATAATTGGGCAAGCGTATCAATGTGTCAACCATATAACAGCCCAACCTGCCAACACCACTGTACACTATTCTATCCAACCCTGTCAATGTCAAATTAAATCTTCGATCCAACTGACATCAACCAGTGAATTTAACCTTTAACCCACACAATCACGTGATCAATGACTACACAAGAACCTTAAATGCTTGTAATTTGTGGTTGCTCTAAAGCATCCCTTCAAGCAGGCCTTAAGGGTAATTACACATCCCAGCAACATTGTAATTAAATATATCTAAGTGGGATAACTCCTCCGTCCGTTTACTCTGTCACGAGTTATAATTTAGGGATAATCATGTGAAGACAGAGACGTTAATGACCCAATCGACGCTGGCCCCATTTTTAATTGAGCGCCAACCTTATATATATATATATATATATATATATATATATATATATATATATATATATATATATATATATATATATATATATATATATATATATATATATATATATGTATGTATGTATGTATGTATGTATGTATGTATGTATGTATGTATGTATGTATGTATGTATGTATGTATGTATGTATGTATGTATGTATGTATGTATGTATGTATGTATGTATGTATGTATGTATGTATGTATGTATGTATGTATGTATGTATGTATGTATGTATGTATGTATGTATGTATG